>NC_057809.1:608082402-608417402 GCF_018294505.1 Triticum aestivum
CTCCCGCTTGAACATACCATGGTCATCAATTTGAAACAAAATACAATAGTATAAACCATAGCACTATTGCCTAGCCTGAAACTGATTTGTAATTAAGTAACAAAGAGATCAACCAGTTAGAAGATATAGAGCAGAAAAGATAGTTATGTACACACCATGTTGGCAGCATGAATGTTAATATATACCGCTGGTGAGCACTTGTTAAAAGGTATACATGCACGCACGGAGCTCTTGCTCCTGCCGCCTCCCTCCCTCCCAGCGTTGGCCCGTTATCAGCACTGGCGATGGCACTGTACGTGACGCAGTGTGTCCATCAGAGACGCCCTTACTCAACATCATATACATCGTTTTTGAGTTCCCCTGTTCCCGAACCATAACCGTTCTTCGCTGTAGGGCGACTCTTGGTGGAACTCCAATTGAGGTCTCTATAGTTCTCATCTCAACGGAAAGTAGCTCCTCTGTCAAATCTCCCGCTTCTATATATAACCTTCCTATGACATGAAGAGACGTGCACAAGATCAATTTGACAAATTTTTACTGTGCTAATCGAACCATATGACCTCTTAATGCCATATCCTGCGGCACTACGCAGTGACTGGCATGTCAAAATAGTGGTCATCCCCTGTGCCGCTCGACCCCTACCCCGACACCGCGCCATCCGCCTCCCCTAGCTTGCCCCTACCCCCTCTGTGCTCCCTGGTATTATACCCTGGACCTCCCCTGTGCTCCAGTCGCGCGCCCGAACATCAGCAGAGAACCGCGTGCCCGAGGCTGGGCATTTGTGCCACTGCTCGGTAGCCCGCCTGCTGCCATCGTCGCGTCGCCGCTGTGGCTGCACAGCACTGGTGAGCCACCGATGAGCTCTTCCTCCCCTCTGTAGCCTCTATGGTGCCGTTGTCGCCTCACACCGACACCTCCAAAGGTTGTCCTTATCTCCGCTCGTTGGCCTCAGCTATTAAAGCACTCCCGAGCACGCCTGCAAGCTCCATCGTCCTCCCCTACCCCCCTCTCCAAAATCACACTAGCTCGAGGAATCCAGCTCTAGCGCCGTTCCTCTCCCTCCCCGGCGAAATTGTTGTTGCCGAATTCCACGTCCATGGCGAACTCCCAACACCTCCCTCTTGTTAGCGACCTCCCCACTACAAGCCCAGGGACAGCCCGTCGAGACCAAGTCCCAGCCCACGACTCAACCCTCAGCCACACGCGGCATACATATGTGACAGAGAAGGTCGTTCATGGGGGCCTTGGCTATTCAGAGGTATGGCTTTGCTTGTGGAGGATTATGATGGAAAAAAGGACCTACTTCAGTGGTTTTTGATGGTCTATACATCTGATCTCATATGTATACGCACAAAAGATAAGTTTGTTTCAAAAAACATCTAAGGTAACATACCAAAACCAAAACAAAGGGTTTGTCCCAACTAAAATTGTAGTGATCAGCACATTCAAACAAAAAAACCCAACATTCACACCAAAAAGAAAAGTAAATGGCTATTCTGTTTGCTGAGAAAGTTCAAAATACCAAATTTTGAAATTCAAAAGTTCAAAATACCAAAAGTTGAAATTCTAAAGTTCAAAGCAAAAAGAGAAGAAAAATTGATCCTTCTACTTGTGAACTTCATCAGCCATCAGTCACGCCGTGGGGAGACAGACCAGCGACAACGCCACAAGATACAGCCCTGGGATAGCAAAGCGACAGCCACCCCAGCCGCTTCGAAGAGGCGACCCGCGGCTGACCAGCGGATACCCTAGTCGCTCTAGGAGTCGCCTCGTAATTACAGGAGAAAGAAAATGCTTCAATGGTTGCTCTGTTCCCTTCCTCTGCCTACCTGCCTAGTGCTAGTGGAATCGATCTCTGCAATACGTTGTCCATTGCCTTATGCAACGAGCCAAATAGTACTGACATGGCCGTTTGACTGCCCATCGCGGGACGTAGCCCGGCTCTGGGTGACGATGCTGGGCCTATTACTTGTGAAAGGGAGGGATTCCTGACTTTCTTCTCCAAAAAAGGGAAACCAAGTGTTATAAACATTGTGAGGGTATCTTCAACGAGGAACCCAAAACGGACAAGGTATTTGCCCGCAGACGCGCCTATGGACAGTGATACGGGAGCTGGCTATCCAACCGTCAACATGACCGCATGCATTTCAAAGGGAATTTGAACGAACCAAACGATTTTCATGCAAACACATGGCACTGCTTCATGACTACATCAACAAGAAACTGAGAGCCAATCTCTCAACAACTAACAATTAAGTACATTGAAATCAAATCATAGTGTGAATGTGCACTCAAAACAGGCTTTCGCCCCACTTTTATATATAAAGCACTAACCAAAACCATATCCAAACAAGTTCACAAAGTGCGAAAGATAAAATAACAGATCTACTGGGGCAAAACACAAGACATTCCCAAAAATGAAAACAAAATGCGATACACAACTCCTCAAAGCTGAAAGTGTTTGTACAAATGGCAGACCTACGGATGGTAGCCACAAAATGATCCACGAACCCCCCCCCCCCCCCAACCAACTCGCACTAATCCCTCCTGAACTTCACGCGGTCTATTGAGGAAGGATATGGGATATTGGTTGGGAGATAATGTGGGAGAGGGGTCGCCCATATGGACAAACGAACATCCACCCAAAAAAGGGCATTACATTATTGATTACCAGCTTTCAGTTGTGACTGTGGTAAAGAAACGAGGGTTTCAAAACAAGTGTTTGTTATGACTAACTGTACAAATGGCAGGACTACGGATGGTAGCCACAAAATGATCTACAGACCCCCCCCCCCCCAGCACCACCACCAATTCCCACTAATCCCTCCTGAACTTCATGTAGTCTATCGGGAAAGGATATGGGTGGTTGGTTGGGAGATAATGTGGGAGAGGGGTCACCCATGTGTAAAAACCGGACATCCACCAAGAAAAGGGCATTACATTATTGATTAGCAGCTTTTAGTTGTGACTGTGGTAAAGAAATGAGGCTTTCAAAACAAGTGTTTGTTATGACTAACTGTACAAATGGCGTACCTACGGATGGTAGCCACAAAATGATCTACGGACACCCCCTCCCCCACCAATTCCCACTAATCCCTTCTGAAAATTCATGCAGTCTATCGGGGAAGGATATGGGTTGTAGGTTGGGAGATAACGTGGGAGAGGGGTTCACCCATGTGGGGTGGGAGCACACTCTCGGAAATAGTTGGACGCACACACGGGAGAGATCCTGGTGGGACCCACGTGTGTGTTTCTCTTTTGCAATTTATTCCTATGTCAAGTTTTTCACAATTTTAAAAATTCAATTCTTTTGAGTGTTCATTTTTGGAAGCTCCAAATTCTGAAAGTTGAAGTTTTGATAGTTCAAAATAGCAAAAGTTGAAATTCAAAAGTTCAAATATCAAAAGTTGAAATTCAAAATACGAAAATTTGAAATTCAAAAGTTCAAAATACCAAAAGTTGAAATTCAAAAGTTCAAAATACCAAAAGTTGAAATTTCTAAAGCTTTATTTTTTGAAAGCCGGTACTGCAACTTCTGAAGGTGCCAAAAACCTTTCACTTCTCGACTGTTAGTAATCAATCATACCCTTGTTGGCTGGCACAGGCAAAACTTTCCAAACCCATAACTATGTCCAGGCTGTGGGCTCCATCCAAGAAGCCTTGGTTCGGTTGTACCAGGATCCACTAGTCGATGGAATTGTTGGCAAAGAATTTGTTTCTCCTCATGCTAATCACATGCTCTAGCCGGACGTTGCCTGTGAGGGCACACCATGACCTCGCTAGGGGCGGGGAAGACATGTCGTTGTCACCGGAGGCGAGGAAGAGGGTTCGTGAGGGGTGCGCCGGTGTGTGTGTGTGTGTGTGGGGGGGGGGGGGGGGGGTGGAGGGGGTGGAGTTCGTTTTGACCCCTAGGATTAGACAACATTCGAGCTCTAGTCGCCGCTTGCGGGGAGAAGAATCCTGACTGCCGATCGTGGTGGGTGTGGGGGTAGCTTGCTGGAGAAGAGACGAGCTGGAGGAGGAAGATGAAGCAGAGCCGTTTGATTTCACTACAGTGGCTTAAAATATCGACCGGAAGAAAAGAAGAAATCAGGTAACTAATGAATAGGTGGCTCATTCTTGCCTTTTGTATGTTCATTTGGATCCGTATTGTACAATTTGTTAACAGAACCTCCCTACCTTGATCCCTGAATACTCGGAAATCGTGCGTCCATTCCTCCTTTATCTCAACCGTGGGATGCATGCATGCCGATGGTGCGAAATTCCAGGCTCATCTCGACGACACCAGCACTATATATACGATACGACCGGCACAAGCAAGGGACCCCAAACCCTAGTCAATCCTATCGCGCCGTCTTGTCGAGAAAGGAAGCTGAAGTCCTCAACCTGATCTAATGGCGGAAACATACAACACCGACGTCGTTATGGACGACGGCACCGTGATCCGCACCACCGTGACGTCCTCGTCCCTCGACGTCCAGCGCTTCATCGAGAAGGTGCAGGGGTCCCCGATCCGCGTCGCCGGCCTCGACGCCGAGTGGCGCCCCACCCGCACTAGACGCGCCGAGCAGTACCCAATCGCCGTCCTCCAGCTCTGCGTCGACCGCCGCTGCCTCGTGTACCAGATCATCCACGGCACCGGCATCCCCATCTCGCTGTGCAGCTTCCTCTACCTCTCCGGCTTCACCTTCGTCGGCGTCGGGATCGCCGACGACGCGAAACGCCTGCGTGCTGAGTACAGCCTCGAGGTGTCCAACGCGGTCGACCTGAGGGAGATGGCGGCTTACTCACCGCACCGGCCGCGACCGGAGCTGCGGCAGGCCGGGCTGAAAGACATAGCGCTTGCGGTGATGGGGGTGCGCATCGCGAAGTCACGGGAGGTGACGAGCAACTGGGACGCGCCATTGCTGTCGATGGAGCAGGTCGAGTATGCCAGCATCAACGCCTACGTCTCCTTCGAAATCGGTCGCCTGCTGCTCACTGGTAATTAGTACTCCATTATCTGCCGAGTATACCAGACCATAGTAGCCTGGTTCGCGGGTCGATGGTGCGATCCACGTCCCGGGGTCGATCGACCCCGATCGAGGGTCGGGGACGACGCCGGGTCGAGCTGGATCGATTGCCGGGTCACGACCCCGATCGATGGACGATAAACCAGATTGATATACAGGATTGCCAGAAACATGTACGTGTTTATGGGAAATTGATGCTTACCAGGCAATCGCACTACAACATACTGAACTCTGCCGGCCTACCGGGATCCGCTGCTCGCCTGCCGGAACTCGAGCTGTCCACTGCCGTATGAGGCATCTCCCGTCCCGCACTCCCGCTACCGACTTGGTGCGACCTTGCTTGACTGGTGGAAGAATGGTGGGAGGAGGAACAAGAGAGCGTGGGGCCGTGGAGGCTGGGAGGCTTGGAGCTGGATCCATGCCGGACTGGTGGTTTGAAGATGAACCGATAGAGAGGGGATTTAGGGATAGTTGTGCGACGCTTTGTGGGAAAGTAATAATGGTAGATGAGAAAATCACGCTATGAGGTCTGACGTGTGGCCTGATTTTGTACTTCCTCCGTCACGGTTTAAAAGGCACAGTTAAATTTGCGTGCGTTTCCACAATAGACAAGGTTTAGGGCGCATTGCATTTATTTCTAGTAGCTAATTAGTACTTCGATATACTATTTCTATATGTATGCGTAGTGTGAATGCTATTTTTTAGCCCATCTCATAACCAATAGATAATCATCTAGGTCCCAGAGAATTTCCAAACGCGCCTTCTAAACCGTGACGGAGGTAGTATTCATTTTGTGAAGTATCAGGCGGGATTTTTTTCCTCCTCGCAATACTGGGAAATACATCATTGCAGATCGTAATGATCTTTCTTTCCCTCCATCGTACCAGGGTCATCGACCCGCAACCCCTGGGATCGCGATCCACGTTCCCAATTTTCGTTCCGAAGATGTATACCCCTAGTCGATCCTCGTTCCGGAGGGGTGTCCACCCGCGACCCTTGACCCCGTTCCTCGACCCGGACGACCCGGATTTCTGGCAACTATGTACCAGACTACGTGGGCTATTCAACTGGCATACGAGATCAGACTTGTCAATATCTCAGTTAAGTAGCCGATCCATTATTTTCCAGGAAGATAGCTCAGCCTTAAGCCAACTATATATAAAGAGGAATTTTGTTACTATTATTATTTTTATCATCAGACCTCTATGTAAGCAAGAAGGTATTTTTGGATGATTTAATATAAGCTCTTTTGATCCATTGAGATGCAAACTATTGTTCATTCGTGCCATCTATGTAGGTCATACGTGCTTAGGGCATCACCAATGTTTATAACGTTTATTTCTTGAAAGTTGGCCTTAGGCCGAATTCTTTTCAGTTGCAGATTCAATAGAATATGAGGAACTGCTCAGAGAATGAAGAATCTTAAGGGTCTGATGTCCAACATTTTTGGTTGGTACGGTACGAGTTGTATATTGAAATGTCTTTAATACCCCCAAGTTTACTTGTGTGGTGGTTAGTTGAAATTAATTTCTTGTGGTTTTTGATAACTCTAATTTATGGTGGTTTATGCTATTTACCGCCCCCCCCCCCCCCCCCCCTAGCTATCGATAACCAATCCGATGCAATGAACAAACGTCAAAACACCGCATGAGAGCAATTGATGAATGCAGTGCGAGACTCCATGGAATTGCAGGCCCCTAACTCTAGCAGGACTGGCCCGAATCATCCAAGAAGCCCTTGGTTTTGCTGCACTAGGACCCAAACGAGGAAGCTCCTAGTTGATGCTCAATGCGCCAGTTTGTTGAGCAATCGCGCACAAACGGGCGCTCGTCCGGCTGGCCCATGTAGCACACGATGTGTGAGCGCTTCCTTTGTCTTGTTTTTTCCTCTTTTCCATTGGGTTTTTAATTTTCTTTTGATTTTGAATTCATTGATTTGTCAAAAAGTGAAAATTTTAGAATGAGCTCCAATCCACCAATTGTTTGACTGACTAACTGACAATATAGTAAATAAATTATCATACCAGATGCCTAGCTCGTGGTTACGTTGACAAATTTGGAGTTATGTCATGTCTTCTTAAACTTCTATGGGCACTTGTTGGCCGAATGACCATCGTCACCGCAAGTAAAGCAACCATATTTCTTATCTTTTTCTTGTTCTTCTTACCCTTCTTCTTAAAGTTGGTATTCTGTTGGACCCCATTATTTTCCTAAATTTGTGGGCATTCTTATTTACCATATTGGCGGTAGAAGTGCTCTCAGCTCTTTACCGTGTGAGTCCTTTGCTCTCAAATTCTCTTCAACACTCAGATGACCGACGCAATTATCCACTGAGAATTCACGTCTCTGATGTTTCAGAGAGTGGCAAAGCTCCTCCAAGAAGGAGACGGTTTCGCAATTATGCATCCTACGACAAACTTGTCCGGTAACTCACACTTAAGTTGTTTGAGCTTCTCAATGATGCACTGGACTTGTTCGAGCTTCTTAATGATGCTCTGGACTTCATGAGCATTTTGCAATACAAGATGGTTCTCAAACATCCAGTAATCATGCAATTTCTCCATGGCGAGTGCATCCCATAAGTCCTTGGAAACCCGCATATTTAGATATGTGTCAACTAGTTTGTCTTCGCCCACACTCATAACGGTTCCGACAAAAACGTTGGTGGCCTTTTAAACACCTTGTCCTTTTGGGTAGTAATCGTCCCTTCAGAAGTACCACCAACGACCCATAACACGTTAATCATTTGTGAGCTACAAGGCAGTTTTGGCTCACAACAATGAAGGTGTTTTGGGTCGCTGGTGTAACTCATGAAGGAACAATTACTCCTGTACATGAGAAGGTGTGTTTAAGAAGGCCACCATCATCTTTGTCATAGTCGTTCTGAGTGTAATAAAAGACAAACTAGTTGATACATATCTACATATGCGGTTGCCAAGGACTTGTGGAATGCGCTCAAAGCTATGTTAGGTGCAACTGGTGTTGGAAACGAGATATATGTTATGGAGCAGATCCATGATTACAGTATGGTTGCGAACTGCCCTATGTTGGACCAGGCTCATGAGATACAATGCATCGTTAAGGAACTCGAACTCCTTAAGTGTGAGTTACCGGACAAGTTTGTCGCGGAATACATAATTGTGAAATTGCCTCCCTGGAGGAACTCCGCTACTATAAACCATCAGAAACGTGAATTCTCAGTAGAGGATGTCATCTTTCATCTTGAGTGTTTAACAGAACTTGAGAGCAAACTTCTACCACTAATATGGACAAATGGTACATAAGAATTTCCACAAGTTTAAGAAAAAGATGAGGTCCGATAAAATACCAACTTCAAAAAGAAGGGTAATAAGTACAACAAGAATGATAAGAAATATGTGACGATGGTCACTGGGCCAAAAAGTTACCGCAGAAGTTTAACAAGCTAGTACAGAACTCCAAAGTCTGTCAACTTGATCATGAGCTAGAATGATAATGGGGCATTTTCAGTTGATCAGTCTACCTATTGAAATGTGAGCGTGCTGTTTTTGTGGATGAAATACTGAACCATGGCGATCCTGACCGTTAGATGTTGATCATGTGGCTGCAGAGAAACATCAGTTATCAAAAGGCCCCAGCAGTCCGCCGGGTTAGTTAAAAGACTGGCCTACAGCATGAGGGCATGTACAATGGTTCTATCTTAAGAGTGCCACGTAGGATAAATGATGAAGTGGAGGAGAGAGAAATCGTAAGATAAGGCTTGTCTTCTCTTATTTAAGAGAAGACAAGAGATGATCTCTTAACACAATTTGTCTCACCATGTTTTTAGGAACAACTAATTATTTAAGATAAGGCTAAGAAATGACTCATTGTAGACATGTTTTTTTGTCATCTCTAATTTACATGCAAGACTTAAGATAAGACTATCTTATCAACCATTGTACATGCCCTGAGGACGCTACGGCGCGAGGCATGCTGCAGCATCCACGTCCAGGGACGTCACTTCAAATATTCATCTACATGAGCAAATAGCAAAAAAAAAAAACTACAATTGCAGTCGAAAATTTGCTCCAAAGAATGGTTGAATTTGTAATTGTTAGAATTTTCAAGTTTCAATACAAAAATTTCTCTGACAATATAAAGTTCTATGTGACCGAGTAATACTCCTACACCGTCGAGAGAAAAAAAAATACTCCTACCAGAAGTTCAAAGGAGATCATGTGTTGGATGATAAAGGTGATTCATGTCATTATGCGCAAAAGGCCGTACTGAAAACAAATCACCCACGGCTCAGCAAAGCAAACTAAGCTTTCCCCGAGCATTCATGCCCACATCAAACATCAAGCTTGATAGGAATGATATGATCTGCCGATCAACACAGCAGCACCTCAGACCTTCAGCTACGTTGAGCAACATCTGTTTCAGCTTTCGCGATGGTCGTCGTCTCCACGGACCCTGGCGGTGTTGGCGAGGAACAATGCTACCTACACTCATATGCCTCAGCAAAACAAGGTCAGATAATCACTTGCAGATTGATGTCCCGATAGTATGAGCGTAAGAATATCCGCTGAAACAACTCCTGAAACTCGCAAATCTTAGCCACTTTATTGGACGAATTCAAGGGTTCTAGCGTGATACAAGAAGAACCTAAGGCTAACCAGGAACACTGGCGGCTAAGGGGAAAACCTAATACAAGAGAGATACCCAGGGAGTTCTAGGAATGTGGCTTTATAACCTTGTAACTTGGAGGAAATAGAAGGAAAAGAAAAATGGAGTAGTTGGCTCTCTGAAGGCTTGCCGGAAAGCCAACAGCGACACAGGATGCTCTCGCAGCCGTTAGGTGCTGATCAGACGCCATCTGGGTCTTCATAACTAGCGAAGGGGTACGGAGACAGGAGGAGCGTCAGAGTTGTCTCGTTCAAATTCAAACTTAACTGAATCGACGATGCAGTGTTGAATTCTTCAAAGAACACATACTTGGGTCCTGAGTCCTGACACAGCCTTGCCATCTTAGCGAGTATATGGTTGTGCTATCACCTCCTCCAGCGCAAAAATCATTTATGAGTTGTACCTTCATGATGAAAGATATGCACTGTGAGCATCTGCAATAACATAAATTCATAGGCAGCTAAAAAAAATCCTTTTCAGGTGATACACCCTTTTCAGATAAATGAGGAGACACTAAACAGGTGATACGCTCTATTCAGACAGCTAAAAAACTGTTTTCTTGCAAAGCTAGGGGTGCAGACGTGGGCACGACTGCGCACTGAAATGCGTAGCTGCCAAACTTCTATAATTGCAGAGAGTTTGACCTCACATTTTTAAGCAACAAGGTCCCTTTGTAAATCTAGTCAGAGCCTAATGATGTTCTTCTGAAACCCAAAAGAAAATAAGATGTGTGCTTCTTAATGAGCGGATCTGTCCATGTTTTTAGCTTCTCCAGTTACATGGTCAAACAATAGGTGATGCATGTCCAATGGAAGACCATGGAATTTTCTGCACTACTGATGCTCACGTTTACCTACAATCTCGTATGTATATGCACAAAAGGTTGGTTCATTTCAAAAAAAAAACATCCATGGTAACAATACAAAAACCGAAACAACTAAAATTATATGAGTTTGTTCTGTTCATAAACATACGAGTTTGTTCTGTTCATAAACATATGAGTTTGTTTTGTTCATAAACATATGGAATCCAACTAAAATTGTACTCCCTCCGTCCCATAATGTCAGATGTTTTTTTGACACTACACTAGTATCAAAAAATGTCTTACATTATGGGACGGAGGGAGTAGAAATCAGCACATTCAGACAAGAATACCCAGCAGTCACATCTAAAAGAATGGTTGGTTTATCATCGTCCAGACGATAACAACCACAACCCAGCATTTCAAGCTTCCTAGAAATATCTCTCCTTGACTGCTTCCAAGATTCCCAGAAACTTCCTGTGGGAAAAGGACCACAAATAAAATGCTTGACTGACTCTGCTTTTTCCCAGCGTTTTGTTGTACCTTGCCCAAGATAAACTCATCCGCTTCTTTGCTTCCATATCCCAGTTCCATAGTTCTCTGCAGCAATGAATCCCCTTCCCATACACACAATCATCTGCGTTGTTTGTTGGTCATATTGGTTATCCCCATTCTGTGCACTTTCATCATCCAGCAGCCGCCTTCTTCCCGACAAACCGCTTTCATCATCCAGCAGCCGCCTTCTTCCCGACAAAACGCTTTCTGCTGGAAGCACCATCACCTCCCACGACGGCACTTTTGCCCTGGGATTCTTCCCCCCGTCCAGCTCTGGCACAAAACATTACTACGTCGGCATATGGTACAAGAACATACCCCAAGATAACATTGTGTGGGTTGCCAACCGTGCTATGCCGATCGCTGATCCTTCTTCTGCAACACTCGCCTTCACAAACAGATCCAATCTCGCCTTGTCAGACACCAATGGCCAGCTTTTCTGGACGACAAACATCAGTGCTGCAGGAAATTCATTGTCAGAGGCAACTGGTGGAGAAGCCACGCTTGAGAACAATGGGAATTTTATCCTTTGGTCATCACAAGGCACCATCTTATGGCAAAGCTTCGATTACCCGACCGACACTCTCCTTCCAGGTATGAAGCTCAGGATCACCCACAGGACGCATGCACTACAACGGCTCATCTCTTGGAGAAACCCCCAAGACCCATCCCCGGGCAACTTCTCATATGGTGCAGACCCTGATGAGTTTCTGCAGCGTTTTATATGGAATGGCTCAACACCATACCGGCGAAGTCCGGTATGGAATAAATTTGTGGAAGTCGGGCAGTATATCGAGAGTATCAAGTCCACGATTTACTTTACACTACAACCTATTGATGATGAGGTATACATTTCCTTTGGACTACCAGCACCAAGCGTCTCCTCGTTAGTGCTAATGAAGATGGACTGCTCAGGAAAGATAAAGATACGAACCTGGAATAGCAACATGTCCAAATGGACTGACCTGCAGTCAGAACCTAACCAGGAATGCAACAAATTTGGTTACTGTGGTCCATTTGGTTACTGTGACAACACGCAATCTATTGTAACATGCAAGTGTCTTGATGGCTTTGAGCCAAATAATAAACAAGACTGGACGGCCCGCAGGTTTTCGCAGGGATGCCAACGAATGGAAGCACTAAGATGTGCTCAAGGGGATGGCTTCTTAAATGTGTCAACCATGAAGGTTCCTGATCAGTTCTTGTATGTCAAGAATAGAAGCTTAGATGAATGCATAACAGAATGCACAAGCAACTGCTCCTGCATGGCATATGCTTACGCCAATATGGGCACCAAGGTTATCAATGGGGATGAAACTAGGTGCCTATTATGGATTGGAGATTTGATTGACACAGAGAAGCTCATTGGAGAAGGGGAAAACCTCTACATCCGGGTTAATGGATTCAATGGTACAGTTTCCTGTTTCTGTTTCTGTTTCTCTGCTTGCGCTAGTAGATATAGCCTCTATTTTGCGGGTCCAGTGGAGCTCCAGTAATAACCCCCTTAGTACATGTGTGCATTTTATAGAGCTTCTCCAGCCTTGCCATCTCAACGAGTATATGGTCGAGCTTTCACCTACATTGAAAACAAATCATTTCTTAGTAATACATTTACGATGGAAGAAGTGTGCCGTGAAGTCGTGAACATCTGCAGTAACATAATGAGTAGCATGAGTAGACACTAAACAGGTGATACGCTCTTTACAGATATGTAGTTGCACACGACAGCTAAAAATTATATTTTCCTTGCAAAGCCAGGGGCGCAAATGCGGGCAGGACTGCACACTCAACCACGTAGCTGGCAAATTCTATAATTGCAGGGAACAGGGTTATATACGTTATTCCACCTATAGTGGTTGACCGCACATCCTAATGTAATTTTTAAGAAACAAGCACATGGTCCCTTTGTACATTCGGTCAGGGTCCAATGATGTTTTTCTGAAGCCCAAAAGAACAGAAAATGTGTGTTTCTTTATGAGGTGATATGTCCATGTTTTTAACTTATCCAGTTATAATTCACATGGTCAAACATTAGGTAAAGCAAGTCCAAAGGAAAGATCACGGAATTTCCTGCACCACTGATGTCTGACATAAAGACCCATGATCGCATATGTATACACACAAAAGATAAGTTTCTTTCAAAAAACATCTAAGGTAACATATCAAAACCGACAAGGGGTTTATTCCAAGTAAAATTGTAGTGATCAGCACATTCAAACAACAAAACCAGCAGTCACACCGAAAAGAAAAGTAAATGGCTATTCTGTTTGCTGAGAAAGGTAGTCCATGATAGTCCAGATGATAGCAACCAACCCAACATTTTCAAACTTCCTAGAAACATCTCTCTTTGACTACTTCCAAGATTCCCACTTTCCCAGTAGCTTCCTGTGGAAAAAGGAGCGCAAATAAAATGCTTGACTGGCTCTGCCTCAGTTCTGATGTGCATTGTCCAAGGCAACTCATCCACTTCTTTGCTTCCATACCCCAGTTCTACAGTTCACTACAGCAATGGATCCCCTTCCCCTACACACAATCATCTGGCTTGTTTGTTGGTCATTTTGGTTATTCCCGTTCTGTGCATCATCCGGCAGCCGCCTTCTTCCCGACAAGCCGCTTTCTGTTGGAAGCACCATCACCTCCGATGACGGCACTTTTGCCCTGGGATTCTTCTCCCTGTCCAGCTCCAGCACAAAACATTACTACGTCGGCATATGGTACAAGAACATACCCGAAGGCAACTTTGTGTGGGTTGCCAACCGTGCTATGCCCATAACTGATCCTTCTTCTGCAACACTCGCGTTCACAAGCGGATCCAATCTCGCCTTGTCAGACACCAAAGGTACGCTTCTCTGGACGACAAACATCAGCGCTGCAGGAAATTCATCATCAGAGGCAACTGGTGGAAAAGCCACGCTTGATAACAATGGGAATTTTATCCTTCAGTCATCACATGGCACCATCTTATGGCAAAGCTTCGATTACCCGACCGACACTCTCCTTCCACGTATGAACCTCAGGATCACCCACAAGACGCATGCACTACAACGGCTCATCTCTTGGAGAAGCCCCCAAGACCCGTCCCCAGGCAACTTCTCATATGGTGCAGACCCTGATGAGTTTCGACAGCGTTTTATATGGAATGGCTCAACCCCATACATGCGAGGTTCGATATGGAACAACAATTTGCTAGTTGGACAGTATGTCGAGAGTATCAAGTCCACAATTTACTATACACTGCAAACTATTGATGATGAGGTCTACGCTTCCTTTGGACTGCCGCCACCAAGTGTCTCATTAGTGCAAATGAAGATTGACTACTCAGGCAAGATAAAAACACGAGCTGGAATAGCAACAGGTCCACATGGACTGACCTGTGGTCAGGACCTAACCACGAATGCAACAAATTTGGTTATTGTGGTCCATTTGGTTACTGCTAACTGGAAGCAGTGAATGTTGTACTCGAGACATCATTGATGGCTCTGGCTCTGGCTCTGGCGACTCGCGCCCCCCCCCCCCCCCCCGACGGCGCGGGCTCCGCGGCCGCCCGGCCGTCCCCTCCGCCGCCCTCGCCCTCGCGCCCCGGCCCTCCGCCGGCGCCCGCCTCCCCCTCGCCAGCCTCCTCTGGTTCCCCGGCTCTGCGCTGGGCGGACGTGGCCGAGGCGGAGGATTTGGCGGCTGGCCGCCCCGTCGTTCGTCGGGCTCGGGTTCCCCCCAAGGCGCCGCCGCGGCCGACGCCTGACCTTGCCGGTGGCTCTTCCCCCAGGGGTGGGGGATCAGCCGCCCGTGGGTCGGGCCGCCGCCGCCCCCCCCCCTCGGCCACCCCTCCGGCTCGGCCTCCACACGGCGGTCCCTCGCGAGCTGGGCTCCCCCCCCCGGCGGCGCCGCGCTGGCAGCTGGGGCGTTGCCGGCCGCGCCGACCGGGGTGCCGCCCGTGCCTCCTGGAGGTCTTCGCCCACCGCCGGCCTCCTCCAGGCCCCGCCTCCAAATGCCCCGGCCGGTCCGCCCTCTGCGCCCTCGCCGGCGTGCGCTTCGGCTTCTTCCGGGCGCAATCCTTACCGCCCATTCCTCCCCTCCGGCCGGCCCGCCGGCCCCCTCCCCCTCGGTCGCCCCTCCGGCCCGCCTCCCCCTCGCCGCCCCCGAACGCCCCCGCCGGCGGCCGCCGCGGTGGTGCTAGGGGAAACCCTAGCGCCCCGGCTGGTAACCCCCGGGCGGTCGTTTCGGGCCGCGCTGGTGCTGGGCCGGCCCGCGGACCCGGCTCCTGGGCCCCTTCCTGGGCCGGTGGCGGCTGGAGCGGCCTGTGGGCTGGTGCCTGCGGTGACTCGGGCGGGCCGCCCCGGCAGGCCGGCTGGGCCCCGCCTGGCCCACCACGGCCCCCCACGCCAGTCACTTTGGCTCCCGCTAGGGTTGCCACGCCCTCCACTTCTCCCCACCCCCGCGCCGCCAGCTCTCGCTCCTGCCCCCTCGGTCGCCGCCCCGCTTCCTGACCGCCTCGCCGGCGTCACCGATCCCCCTCCGCCCCCGTTCCCCACCGCGCCTCCCATGCCGCGGGAATGGGGGGACGAGGCGGGTCGCCCCAAACGCCGGGCCGACGACCGCCGTGAACCTCCCCACCCCTCCCCCGATGGCCGCCGGCGCGAAGAGGACCTGCGGCAGCAGCTTTCCTCCCGGCCGGCGCGGCACTCGCCGGCGCGTGAGCCCCGCTCCCCCGCCCGCCCATCGCGCCGCTCCCCGGCTCGTGACGACCGCCGCTCCCGGTCCCCATCGCGCCGCTCCACTCCGCGGGGGGCCCCCCGTGACCGTGACCGCGGCCGGTCCCCGGCTCGGGAGACTCGGCCGCCCCCTCGGCGCCGGTCTCCCTCGCCGGCCCGGCGCCGCGACCGGTCTCCCTCGCCGCCCCGACCGCTCCCCTCCAACGCCGAAGCCGACGCCACCTCCAGCCGCTACCAGCCCCCCCCCCCCGCTCTCAGGCTGCGTTCCCGCCGTCCAATGGTGGTAACGGCAACCGGGGACGCCCCGGATCCAAGAAGAAGAAGAAGAAGGGGCCCCCGCGCCCTCAAGCCACCACCGCCTCCGCTCCTGTGGCTCCTCCCCCGGGTGCCGCCGCCGCGGCCGGGGCTCAGCCGTGCTTCAACTGCGGCCTCTCAGGCCACTTCCAGGTGGCATGCCCCAACCCACCCTCGTGCTACTTGTGCAAGGAGTCCGGGCACCCGCGATTCTCTGCCCGGATCGCCCGGTCTCGGAGGAGCTCATGATCTACGGGCACGACATCGAGGACTTGGCTTTCTTCCACATCGAGGTGCCCGAGCTCGCCCCACCGTCCCCCTCGCTGCTGGCTGTGGTGACGGTGATGGGCGACGCTGTCGCCACCCCGGAGCTGATTGAGGCTGAGCTCAACCACCTGTGCCGTTGCTCGTGGGACTGGCAGGTGACCCCCACGGCCCCCAGCTCCTTCTCTGTGGTGTTCCCAGACGCGATGAGCATGGGCTTCTGCACTCGCAGCAACAACATCACCCTAGCGCTCAACGACATCGTGGTGAACATCGCTGAGCCACAGTGGGATCCCAGAGCCGTCGCCACCCTGGACACGGCTTGGCTCCTCATCTCTGGCCTCCCCGATGTGGCCCGGTCCGAGCGGACCATCCGCAGTATGTCCAAGATCCTGGGCAGGGTGGTGGTGGTGGATGAGCTCTCCCTGCGCAAGGAGGAGGAGGTGCGGGTTAAGGTGAAATGCCTGGACTCCTCCAAACTCCACGTCACGATCCGGGTCTTCTTCAACGATGATGGCTACGACCTCAAGATCCGCCCCGAGCCCCCGTCCCACGTCGGCCGTCCTCGCCTCTCGGCGGGCAGTCTCCTGGGAGGGGGCCCTGCGGCTGATGACGACACCCACCACCGCCGCTCGCGCTCCTCCCGCTTCGATGATCCTGCCGAGGAGGATGAGTCGGAGCACTCTCGCTCCCCGTCTCGGGACTCCCCCAACCCTCCCGCGGGTAGGGGTGGGTCGGGGCCGGGGCGCTCTCGGGTGACGGCTACCGATCTCGCGGTGGCCCTCCGCCTGGCCACCCCTCTGGCTCCCTCCCCATCGGTGTCGGAGTCCTCCGGCGTCATCTCCAGCGTGAGCCTCCTCGTCGCCCCGCCCTCGTCCCCCCGCTCCCCCGACGCCACCTCGGCCCGCCGCCCTGCGACACCAGGGGCCGAGCCCACCCCCGCCGGCTCGGACCCCCTGCTGTCCCCCGCGGCTGGTGATGCTATGGTGCCCGTCGCCCCCCCCCCCCGCTGCTGCTCTGATCTCTCCACCATCAGGAGCAGCGGTGGGGGAGTCCCTGGGGTCACCCGCCCCCCTCCCCGCGTTGGGGCCGGCCTGCCTCACCCCCGCCTCGTCGGCTTCCCCGGCCGCCTTGCTGATGGTGGACGTCGCCTCCCCGGCCTCCGCGCACCCCCCTCCGACGGTGGCGTACACCAGGAGACCCCGGTCCTCCTCCACGCCGGCGACGTCCTCCCGCCGCAGCGCCCGCCTGGAGGCGTCACGGCCGGGCGACTCTCCTGCTCCTTCCGTCGCCGAGCGGGCGGAGCTCCGCGCCGCGGTGCGGAACCTTGAGTCAGGTGTGGATCCCGTCCCTCCCAGTTCTTCTCGTTGCTCCTTTTCTGCTCTCGAGGCCGCTCCCCTTGGCCACCTTGCTAAGGTGGCCAACGACTCGGCCATTGTCTTCAGGGGGGAGGTTGGGCCCCCTTTAGATCAGATTGAGGCCATCAGGGCCCGGGAGATCCTCGACGGCAGGCTGGCCGAGTCTCGTGCCCGCCTGCTTCGGCCTCCAGCTCCGACCCCTCTGGTGGCCGACGGGATCATCCGTGGTCGCACTCGGTCTCGCACGGCCGCCCTTCGCGCGCAAAGCGCCTCTCGTGTCTTGGGGTCAAGCAGCCCCCCGATGGGGGTTTAGATGAGGGCCCTTTTCTGGAACCTCCGCGGCTTCGGCCATGACGGCCGTCGCCGCCAGCTCATCGAGTACATCCGGGACGAACATATTGACATCATTGCCATCCAAGAAACCCTTAGAGTCGAGTTCACCCTACAGGAGCTGGAACATCTGAGCCCCCACCTCTTCGCGTGGCACTGGCTCCCTTCTAGCGGGACCTCAGGCCACTCGGGTGGCATCCTTCTTGGGGTTAAGGATGCCACTTTCGAGGTGGGCGGCATGGATAGAGGGGAGTTTTTCGTTAGCATGGAGATCTTCGAGCGGGCTTTGAACTTCAAATGGGAGGTCATTGCGGTCTACGGTCCGGCTGACCACCGCCGCTCCCCGGCCTTCCTTGCCGAGTTGCAGCTGAAGATCTCCAACTCCCCACATCCTGTTTTGGTGGGGGGCGACTTCAACCTCATCCGTTCGCCGGACGAGAAGAATAATTCCCGGGTTAATTTCCCCCGGATGCAGCTTTTCAACGATTGGATCGCGGAGCTGGGGCTCCGTGAGCTTGACCGGACTGGTGCCAGATTTACTTGGACCAACCGGCAAACTATTCCGACACAATCCGTGCTGGATCGTGTCCTAGTTTCCCCGGAGTGGGAATTGCGATGCCCCCTGGCATCGCTCCGGGCGGTCACCCGGATTGGTTCCGACCATGTCCCCCTTCTCCTCTCCACGGTTGACGAGCGCCCTCCCTCCCCGCCGCGGTTCCGGTTCGAGAGCTTCTGGCTCAACCAGGCGGGCTTCCGGGAGGCCGTCGTCGCCCGCTGGATCTTCGCCAGGTCGGCACCCCATCGCGCCATGTCCGCGGTCGATACTTGGCACTTTTGTGCCAAGTTAGCCCGCCAGTTCATGAAGGGTTGGGGGGCTAATCTTGGCCGGGACCTGAGAGAGCGCAAGAATTCCATCCTTGTGGCGATTCAAGCCTTGGATGCGCGCGCGGACTCGACCGGGCTCTCCTCGGATGAGTGGCTGCTGCGCTACGACCTAGAGGACCAGCTATCCCTCATCTACACGGACGAGGAGGCCTACTGGCGCCTACGGGGCACCCAGAGATGGGTGCTTCAGGGCGACGCAAACACCGCCTACTTCCAGGCGGTTGCGAACGGCCGGCGCCGTCGCAACTCCATCCACTGCCTGTGGGATGGAGATGCGCAGTTAGTGCAGCCCGCGGCCATCCGCCTCCATGTGGATGGCTTCTATAGGGCCTTATTTACCCCCACCCCGCGTGGTGGGGCTAGCCTTGCCCCCGACATTTGGTCGGGGGCGCTTGGAGTCTCGGCTGCAGCCAATGCGGCCTTGGTTGCTCCTTTCAGTGAGGACGAGGTCCTCGCTGCCATTAGGGGGATGAACCCCTCCTCGGCCCCGGGACCTGATGGTTTACCTGTAGCTTTCTTCAAGACGTTCTGGCCTGCCATCAAGCATGAGGTCATGGCTCTCTTTGAGGAATTCTACTCTGGTACCATGGATTTGGGGCGCCTTAACTATGGTGTGGTGACCCTCATCCCCAAGGTCCCGGGTGCCGCCGATATCCGCCAGTTCCGCCCCATCACAGTTATTAATGTGATCTTTAGGATTCTGGCGAAGGGGTACGCCAATAGGGTGACCCTCCTTGCGGACACTATTACCCACCCGAACCAATCCGCCTTCATTCAAGGCCGATTTATCCTGGATGGGGTGTTGGTGTTCCACGAAGTGCTCCACGAGGTTCGTCTGAAGCGCCACAGGGCGGTCTTCCTTAAGCTGGACTTCCACAAAGCCTATGACACGGTCCACTGGCCGTTCCTGAGGGAAGTCCTGCTTCGCAAGGGCTTTGACGATCGGTGGGTGACCCGCGTCATGCAGCTCGTCTCCTGCGGCCGGACTGCGGTGAACATCAACGGCGAGATTGGACCCTTCTTCCCTACCCTTTGTGGGGTTCGGCAGGGGGACCCCTTCTCGCCGTTCTTGTTCAACATGGTTGTCGATGCCCTGGCCGCCATCCTAGTTAAGGCCACGGCTGCGGGGCATATTCGAGGCTTGGTCCCGCACCTTGTTGGAGGGGGAGGGGTGACCCTTCTCCAATACGCGGATGACACCATTATTATGACGGAGGGATCCGCCCTCGAGATTTCCAACCTGAAGTTCCTCCTTCTGTGCTTCCAGCAAATGTCGGGCCTGACCATCAACTTTGACAAGAGCGAAGTGATGGTGCTCGGCTACCCCGATGAGGACGCTCAGTCCATTGCCGATCGGCTTAACTGCCGGCTGGGATCTTTTCCCACGACCTATCTGGGGATCCCCATTAGCGACTCGCGCCTCACCGTGGCGGACCTCCGCCCCACGGTGACCCGTATGCAGCACCGAGTTGAGCCCTGGAAAGGGCGTTGGCTGTCGAAGGCGGCACGTGTGATCCTTATCAACTCGTCGCTTGCCAGCCTTCTGTGGTTCCTCATGAGCTTTTACAGCCTTCATGAAACCCTTCATCAGGAGATCGCCAAGTACCAGGCCAGATTTTTCTGGGCTGGCGAGGCAGGCAGACAGAAATATCACATGGTCAGCTGGCCAGACATCTGCAAACCCAAAGACCAGGGTGGCCTTGGGATTTTGTCCTCTCGGCGCATGAACATCGCCCTCCTCACCCGCTGGCTATGGCGCATTGCCAATGGGGAGGGAGGCCTTTGGTTGACTATCATTCGGAACAAGTACCTGCGTGGCCAGCCTCTGGCGTTCTGCCAGCGCTCGGGCGGTTCCCAGTTTTGGCAGGCAGTCGTCCAGCTGCTTCCAGTCCTGAGGATAGGCACCTCCATCTCGGTGGGCTCTGGCGCCTCGACCTTGTTTTGGCTTGATAGGTGGCTAGGGGACTCCCCCCTGGCCGCCCGGTTCCCCATCCTCTTCGACATTGTAGTTGACCCTCGGGTCTCGGTCGAGGCGGCCCTTATTGACTTAGGGCGCCTCGCGTTTCGTCGTCCTTTTGGCCCTGCCGAGGTGGCTGCTTGGGATGTCCTCCTCCAGGACATCGCCCTGTTGCCTATGGACGTGGCTGACTCTCCGGATGCCATCTCCTGGCGTCTGGATTCCTCAGGCCGCTTCTCCACCAAGTCCCTTTACGCGGCTATTGCCCCATCAGTTGCCCCGGAGCCATTCGGCCTTATCTGGGACATCCGCCTCCCACTTAAGATCCGGATCTTCTTGTGGCAATGGATCCGCGGCCGCCTACCGTCCGGCGTGGAGGTCCTCAAGCGCCATGGGCCTGGGGATGGGATGTGCCCCCTATGTGACACGGCGGAGGATGCCAATCACATCTTCTTCTCCTGTTGCACGGCACAGTTCCTATGGGCGTGTTTTCGCGAAACGGTTGGGGGACAGTGGTGTAATAACAACTTCCCCGACTTGCTTGCGGAAATCCAGGCCTCCCCTTCACGCTACAGACATATTAGATGGTTGTGCGTTGGGGTGCTGGCTTGGACGTTGTGGACGGTTCGCAATAAGCTTGTCATTCAGAAGGTGCCTCTTCGACGTGCGACTGACTCCATCTTCAAAATGTGTGGTTACTTGCAGCTCTGGCGGCCGCTTAGCCGCCCTCCGGACCGGGATGCCATCGACAGACTCCTCTCCGACCTTCGTTCGTTGGCCTTCCGCCTGGCTCCGCCGCTCCCGCCGCCTCCCCCGGAGCCCGACTAGAGGCGTCTCTCTCCCGGCGTGTGTGCCGCTTTTTGTGTGTGTGTTGGGCTTGTTGAGCTGTGCCCTCAGCACTAACCCTTGATGCTTGTTTGTTCCTGGACTGTGTGTGTGTGTGAACCTTGGTGGTGTGAACCTTGTGGATGTTGGCTTTGGCATTGGCTTTATCTATAAAGCGGGGCGTGAGCCTTTTTCGGTAATTTGGTTACTGCGACAACACGCAGCCTATTGTGACATGCAAGTGTCTTGATGGCTTTGAGCCAAACAACAAACAAGACTGGACAGCCAGCAGGTTTTCACAGGGATGTCACCGAATGGAAGCACTTACATGTGGTCAAGGGGATGGCTTCTTAAATATGTCAACCATGAAGGTTCCCAGCCAGTTCTTGTATGTCACGAATAGAAGCTTAGATGAATGCATAGCAGAATGCACCAGCAACTGCTCCTGCACGGCCTTTACTTACACCAATATGAGCACTGATGCTATCAATGGGGTTGAAACTAGGTGCCTATTATGGACCAAAGATTTGATCGACATGGAGAAGCTCGTTGGACAAAGGGGAAACCCTCTATATCCGGGTTAATGCATTGAGTGGTACAGTTTACTGTTTCTGTTTCTCTGCTTGTGCTGTTAGATATACTCCTCTATTTGCGGGCCCAGTGGAGCTCCAGTAATATTCTCTAGAGTTCTATGTACAATGTGAGTACAAGATAGGTTTAAGTTAGTAGTGGCGGGCAAATATTAGAGGGTAAAGACTTAATAATGCCATTATGATAGAACAGTTTGGTGTAACATATATGCAGTGTGTGAATCACTACAATCTTTTTTATACGAAAAGACAATAGCTTATTCAGTTGGAGGGTCCAGATTAGGAGCCACTGGATGCAGCATGAAAATATGAGCATGCGGTGGTTCACAATATTCCAGATCATGTTTATAAAGTTAGTTAGCATGTAAAGCACTTCCATCTGAAACATTTATTAATGAACAGCTTCTAATACATGTTTCAAACATTGAGGTGTCCAGAAACATTTTGCCAGCCGCCAACACAGTTATTCCAGAGTGTATATATATCCAATCTCAGCCAATGTATAGGAAGTGAGCCTAGCTCATATTGGCGGGAGAGTCAGGGGCCGTTCGGAATCACTCCGCTCTGTAACTCTGCCGCGGAGCGGAGTGGCATGCAGTTCAATTTCAGCGAGCGGCGAAAGGGGTGCTCCGCCCGCTCCGCTCTCTGGCGGAGGAGCAGAGGATTCCCGAACACATCTTCAGTGTACAGTCCCACAACCCTGGTTCGAGTCCTATTTCATTGGACTTGAATTTGGTGTACAATCTAATACCACTGTTGATAAATATAAGACGTTGTGGCAGTTCAATTTAAACTGCCAAAACGTCTTATATTTAGGAACAGAGGGTATATTTCCTATTAATAGAAAATGTAGTTGCTCCTACAAGTTCACAGAATCCATGTCTATACATACCTATAGAAGGAAACCTTCGCGTCTGGCATAAGTTGTATATGCCATCTAATTATAGTGTATAAAAAAATAGGGCATGACAACCACTCAATCCAGTTCAACAAAACATGTTGTGCGCGTTTTAATGTTAAGTATCAAGCAGACATTTTGTATGTCCCAAATGTTACCATACTCGTGATGCAATTGTTCATGTGAGAAATAGATTGCTTGAGAATTGAAACAATGTGCATGTAGTTCATACTTGTAAGAAATATTTGGCTTGTGAAACTAACTATTTAGCAAATCTTTAAATTATGTTTTCTTACAGATTGAATTTTGGCAGATAAAAAGCAGAAGAGCGTTGTTTTAAAAATTACACTGCCAGTCGTGTCAAGTTTGCTCATAGTCATATGTGCGTGGCTTGTTTGGATCTGCAACTTGGGAGGTAGAACACAGTTCCATATTTTTCTCGTATATTTCCCCCAAGCATGTTTGCGCAGGGCAATGTTATTCCATATTTCTATGTGCTATGTCCCTTTATTATAATGTCTGCAATCAATGTTCCTGGTAGGCAAACAAAAAAACAAGAAAAATTGGAAGAAGGTGATGTCAGGAACTTCGAGCACTTCTGTTGAACTTCACGATGGAAACTTAAAGTATCCTTTTATAAGCTTCAAAGAAATTGTACTTGCAACAAACAATTTTTCTAACTCCAACATGCTTGGACATGGAGGTTTTGGCAATGTTTACAAGGTAACGTGAAATTTTCTCTTATAGAGCAACATAACAGTGTTTCCCTCTTGTTTGAACTAAAAGTATCAAGTGCTCAGGGGACATTAGAAGATGGTACAAAAATTGCTGTGAAAAGGCTTAGTAAGGGTTCTGGCCAGGGGGTAATGGAGTTCAGAAATGAAGTAATACTCATTGCGAAGTTGCAGCACCAAAACTTGGTTAGACTTCTAGGTTTCTGCATCCATGGAGATGAGAAACTATTGATATATGAATACTTACCTAACAAAAGTCTAGACGCCATGCTTTTTGGTATGTTCTGCTTACATCTTGACAAATTTCAGTACGTAATGAAATCAACCAGAATGGCTAATATTATCCCTCAATTGATGCTATTGGTAGCAGATGCCACAAGAAAATCAATGCTTGATTGGCCGATGAGATTCGAGATAATCAAAGGGGTAGCTAGAGGACTTCTTTATCTTCATCAGGATTCAAGGCTGAAGATAATTCACAGGGATCTCAAAGCAAGCAACATATTATTAGATGCCGAAATGAGCCCTAAGATATCTGATTTTGGTATGGCAAGGATATTTGGTGGCAATCAGCAGCAAGAAAATACCAACCGTGTCGTTGGCACATAGTAAGAGATATACTGCATGAATTATCTTTATGCATTATTCTTGTGCTTGACCAAAATTTTGTTCTGTGTTCAAACAGCGGTTACATGTCCCCTGAATATGTTTTGAAAGGAGTGTTTTCTGTCAAGTCTGATGTATATAGCTTTGGAGTTTTACTACTGGAGATTGTGAGTGGCTCAAAGATCAGTTATGTGCACCTAAAAGCAGACTTCAGCAGCATTATAGCCTATGTAAGTAAAATGACATGTTCGAATTTCTGCAAGTATAGAAAATATATGCATCTTGAAAGGGTAAAGAATGGACGCAGGCATGGAGCTTATGGAAGGATGGGAACACACAGGATTTTGTTGACTCGTCAATTGTGGGGAGCTGCTCACTTAATGAAACTTCACGGTGCATCCATATCGGACTCTTATGTGTTCAAGGCAGCCCAAATGCGCGGCCACTCGTGTCATCAATCGTGTCCTTCCTGGACAATGGAGATATATCACTTCCAACTCCAAAAGAGCCCATGTATTTTGCAGAAGATAACTATGGTACTGACGGAGCAGCAGAAAATACTGCCAAGTCTGCAAATAACATGAGCATTACAGTACTGGAGGGACGCTAGCACCTAGCAGTCTAATTTCTGCATATTTGTATGTACTTTTTACAATTGTATACCGGATAAGAAACTGCATTTGTATTGAAGAAGTAGAAGCTTTGTTTTAATATAGATAATGTATTTCAACTCCTCCTACGGCAAAATGGGAGAGGTCAAAATGTTCTTATTAAAGACCCTTCTCACCAAGAATTTTGGATGCATAAAAGAAGGCAAGTTAAGCAGTTTTTTTTTTGTATCCTTAAAGAAGGATAGTAAGACTCTATATTTCTTAATTTTGGATGCAATTTGTGTCTTGGTTACTATGGAACATTTTTTAAGTACAAGTATGGAAGTAAGAAATAGTCAAAGGTATCGGATATGTCACCTTATTGTATCAAAATATACACAATGCTTACCTGGAAGAAAAGACATCCTGTAGCACTGATCCAGAACGCTTAAAGTATACAATATAACCCTTAACTAAGCAAGTGCCACCGGTCCAGAAATGAGAAACTTATGTAGGAGAATGTGAACCCTTAACAATACCAAGGTTATGTGTCGCCTCTTTTTTGGGTTTCCGATAAATACCACACGCCGCTTGAACGAGACATTGATCAACTAACGTAGTGCCACTCTTTGAAATATGTTGAAATAAGCTTTCAGGGGAGCATTCAAACTTGAAAGGATAAGCTGATTTGTGAAAACTGAAAAATATGCCACTAGCATTTTCACAAACACCTTGTGCCCACTCTAGCTCACTGCTCATGGGCACCAACCGAGGACACCTCGGCTCGAGATCCCGTAACAAAGGCCAAAGGGCATAGGTTGTATGGCTCAATTGGCATGTAGAGCACGCACCTTTGAGAAGCTCTCGCTCCACCCGGACGGCCTCCGCGTCTTGGTCTGCTCCCAGTCCATATTTGCCGCCCGAGCCCGTACTGGCTCCAAATGTGAGGCCGGTAAGTGGGTGGGGGAGGAGGAAGAAGGTTGCGCCAAGCCGCCAATATTTTCTCCTCCTCCTCCTCCACCGGCCGGAGATGCGGCGCTCCGTCCCCCACCGTTCTGCTCCTTCCTTCCTCTCGCGCAGTTTTTTTTTTTTGAGAAGAAGTTATTTTTTTAGGCAATCCTCTGGCGCAGCGCAGCTGGACCAGGGCCCAAGGGCTTTCTTTGGTGATTCGGCTCAGCACGGCCCAACAAACTAGCCAGGGTTATGGGCCTGGCATTCCACGCAGTTCTCAGGATTTCCTCAAAAAAAACGCAGTTCTCAGGAAAACGCAGTTGTTTCTTATTTAAAAAAAAGGGAAAACGCAGTTTTGTACTGCATGCTCACTCGCTCTGTTTCATGCTGCTCAACTGTTTAAAAAGATCCACTAAAAAACTGTTTAAACCTTTATTTTGGAAAAAAAATAGAACAACTGTTTACGCCTTCATTTTTTCTTTTTTAAGATGTACACCCATAGGCATACAGTACTTGTATTCATAATAGTAATGATACAGAGATGAAATATATACATGCAACAGAAAACAAAGGAGGATACAAGCGGTTGTATTGCTACACACCGCCCTTGCCACAACTATCAAGCACCCACGCCCTTCGCCACTGGAGAAGGAGAGCACCAAAAGTTGGTCCACACCCTGTGCTGTTAACGAGCCACGATAGCCGCCAACCCCGGAAGGCTGGATCTAGTCCGATAAGGAACATTGGTCGGAGGAGCCCTCCGAGCCTCTTCGATGCCAGATCTGGGGCCAACTTCAACCCACCCTTCAACAGGAGGTTGGATCTTTCACGTCTTCTGCAAATCCATGACAGTCATTATCGCCGCACTCCAACATAAAAACGTATGTCTAGCATATCTACACATAAAAACGTACTGCCTCCGTCCCAAAATTCTTGTCTTAAATTCGTCTAGATATGAATGTATATAATGCTAAAACATGACTTGATACATCCGTATTTAGACAAATCTAAGACAAGAATTTTAGGACGGAGGGAGTATCACAATTGGCAATTTGGCTTTATTGGCGTACCATTATTCGGTGAATCAATACATTCATGGAGCTCTCGGAATATGTGGTACACAAGTTTACAAATGTGGAACATTACACCTCACGTACGTCAGTTCACTAGCCTCATAAAAACCTTGCGCTGAATGAAAGGACACTAGTGGTGAACACTAAAATCAGCATTCTACCAATCACATAACCACATACAGGAAAACAACGAAACATTATTAAAAACAATGAAACATTATAAAAAACAATGAAACATGGAAGCAACCGTGGAAGCCAATCGACATGCATATAAGAGCAAGGGCAAGGACAATAATAGAGCCAACTGATGGCTATATCTTGTTGCCACATTATCTATAGCCAACATTATATAGTCGAAAATTCCCGGCCAAACAATGTATCAATTACTCCCTATCGCACCGTTTTCAGCTGCCAAACCCCCTGCAAGAGCAACTGGTTCTGAACTGCACATGTCATTGGTAGTCATTTTGTTGTTGGTAACAAAGTTTCATGCGTTATTAGCTAAACATATATATTCATGACAACTTCCTCTTGGATGAGTTGGACTTGGACTTTGTTATGCTTCACCTGTTACTCTCTTAGATGGCTTTATTTGTTCCGGAAAGCAAAGGAAATTTTGCTTGACAGGTTATACAAGCTGGGCGCTTAGTTATGTTTCTTTAGTTGGCTCTGGACAGTCTAGACAAATCTGCCTCCCCTGTAATGTAATATAGGTAGTGTAAATCCTCTGATCATCCCAAAATCAATTAGCAGAGATTTCTTTTCCGCTGGCACAGGTTGGCATATTGATGTGGTACAAGTTCCTGCTGGAGCTGCAAATTTATTCGAGGCGTGAAAAAAGAAGAGTGCCAACCATCGATGAACTAATGGGTGATGAATGTATTCATCATTGGTGCATGCAACAATGAGCTAACTCATGCATATTGTTGGCGCTCCTTCAGTTGGGGGTACAGTCAATAGAATGATGGTGACTCCAACTATGCACGATGGAGGACGACCGAAGATTTTCAACAATGTAACAACGTAAGATGCTCGTGTTGGAGAATTTTCTGGTGTTCCTTTGAGAGAAGATATATCTCTGGCTAAATGTAACAATACGTTGAATCAAGCTGCAGTGATAGGCTTCCAGTCAGATATAAAAGGGCAGAACTCATTTAATTTGCACCATTTTCAGTCAGTCACATTCCAAGCAGAGAACTCGTCAAGAATTTGAATGACACCTGACCCTCCTGGCTGAACTGAGCATACGGCAGGAGTTTCTGAGCATATAAGATGGAAACAAAAAGGTACACAATTTTCTTATCCTACACGGTCATCGCAGTCCACCTTCGCTTCCATTGATTCAGTCATAGTGATAAATTCAGAAAGTAAAGTCTATTACTGGAATGTTTCCCAAAGACCACAATTTGGGTCCAGGCAAGGCGGCAAAGACGCATTCTGAAAAGAGAGAGCCTCAACGACTAGTCAGGAATTTTTCCAGTAAAAAAGAAACAAGTCAAATATTTGAATATCCCAGGGCAAACAAATCAGCATATGCTAGGTGGACAAATAGGCAATTAATTACTCCGTAAACTGAAAGAGAAAAGCATGCGGTCAGATGACAGTACACACATAATTTAGCTAGACTGGAAGGTCCACACCAACCAAGTATTTTTAAGCTATCAATAACTAGAAATCAAAATTACTACTGAATGTGCCTCACAGAGTCATTGCTCTAGCTCCTGCAAGCCTGTGAGCGTTATGATACTACCAGCATTCCTTGACATATCAGATAATTATCTCCAGAAATGAGGATGATCCATGCGCCAGTCGCTCCTTAATCCGGTGCCGGCTAGCTTTCTCCGCCTTGGATCTGTCAAGGTTGGTGGCGTTGCAGTGCCTGCATGGCAATTCACCCTGCAGCTTGATTATCAACAGCCCCACAGCTTGTTCCATGACAAGCCTTACATAGTTTGTCACCTTGTCTTCATCCTCGCACCCCCAGATCACCAGCAACTTCAAGTTCAGGTGCTTCAAATCCTTGGATGGCTCCCACACCACGTTGGTCTTCTCGGCAAAGTTCTCGGGAGTCTCGATACATGAATGTCGAGATAACTTCAAACAAGGACATAGAAAGAAAACAACCCATGTTAATTAAACTTGCCACCAACCCATGAAGGCCAACGTGACAACAATTGCAATTAAATATAAGTTTAGGGCCCTAGATTTTGGAGAAATTTGCATGAATTAAATCCTAGGTAAAGTACGACGGATGAATATGCTTCCGGGGTTCTTATGAAATTACAACTATATTACTCGTATTCTTTCGACCAAGATACTTTGAGTAATAAAGAATTTTCATCAAGAGGCCAGGGCTTTCCTCATTTTCGAAAAAAACATAGGAAGAACTTTTGGAGAACTCTTAACATGAGAAATCGAGCAGTTTTTTGTTGTTGCATGGACATCGTCTCACAGCAAAATTAGAATGTGGCTTGTGTTGTATGCACTACTTTTGGTATTTGTAATAAGTTGGTGAGTGGTTGATCAACTTGCTGGTACGTTTTTAATGCTGAATATCCTTGGAACATATCTAACATATAAACCATGCTAGAGTACCCGCCATTCCAGGGGCACTCCTCGCGCGAGACGTTTTTCACCGCAGGATGAATTCACCACAGTACTTTTTTGGCTGCTGGCAGCTGGTCAACCGTTGGCTTTTTCTCACATTAATGTAAGCTTATAGAGAGGATGACGGGTGGGGCTCGTTGGCTGTGGGGTCATGCGACCCATGTGAGTTTTCTCCAGTTTTTGGTACGCGAGGTGTGCAGCGCGTCCTCGCCAATCGTGGCCTGGGTAAAAGGAACCCTACCGCGGCCGCCTCCCTCTTCTCGCGCTTCCTCCCCAAGCCCCACCTCGCCCCACGCCGCCCATCTCCGCCTCCTCTCTCACGTCCTCCCTGCCGCCATGGCCTAGCCCACCCTCGTCATCAACCTCCCTAAGCCCCCTCTCTCTCTCTCTCGGGGGTGCTGCTGGTCGCAATCTGGACGAAGAAAAGGAGACCCCGGAAGAAGTTAGAGCGTCCTGGTGGTGGCTAGATCGATGCGGCCGACGGCGAGTGCCGGTGAGCGACGGGGAGGCCCCTACCTCTCCGCATCTTCTCCCAGGTTCCCGATCTGGAGCGGGTGGGACGGACGCCGGCGAGGCCAGCCCCCCCCCCCCCCTCACACGCAGGTACTCCCCCTCTCCCCCTTGTGCCCTCTCTCTCTTCTCCGACCCCTCTTTCTTGTTACACACAGGCAGCACACCATATGAATCAAAAGTTAATCACGTGCTTCTTGCCCCTCTCTCTCTCTCTCCCTCTCTTCACATGTACTCTCGTGGATTTAGTCAGATTTGATTTATTCTTGTTTCCTTTCCAGATTTAATTTCATCCTTGTTTCCAAGCTCTTCCTATTCATAATCTATTAAATAATGACTTGTACATACGTATTTTATCATGTCTACTAATAATCTCATCACATTGCAGTTCATACATCAGTTTATTTTATCCTGTTTCCTTCAAGTATGTATTTAGGCTGTTCATTTTCCCTTTTTCAGATGTATGCCATGTATGTGTAGCCATGGTTCTGAAACACCCCCATTCCTTCTCTTCCTATCAATTTTCATTGATTCAGTTATTTGACTAAATGATAATATATGCCCCAGGGTTAATTAGTACCTAAAATGCTACCTTTGGTTTGTGAAAAAGATCTAGAGTGGCTTCTGCAGCTCCTGTTATGTTTCATTGATTCAGTCATGTAGTAGGATAGTTCCACTGGATTTTACTAAATGGTTTTGTAGCTTTACTTAGTGAAAATGCCTCAATTGGTTTCCGCAACATTGCTTGTCTGTTGGCAGCTGGAGCATACTTGGTACATGAGCCTTGCCGTGACTGGTGGTGCAAAGGTGACCTTGACGAGCAGGGCAATGGCCAGACACGAGTAAGACACCAAAGATGACTGGAAGCACTCAAAAAAGTTTACCACGCTGGAGCTATGTCAGGTACCTACTGTTCTTTTGTGTTGTGTGTTTTCTATTTCCCGTCAGAAACTCATTCCATAATCAATTTGCAGGTTGTACGAGGGCAGTTAATGAATATACTTGCGACCCTTTTACTCTCAGGTAAATCACTAATTATTACATGATCTTTCATAGTTGAAGTACCTACCAAAGGTAGTTATTTTATCCTTCTAACACGAGCAATGAACATTTTTTGCCATTAATTATGGTCACATTATTGCTTCTTGGTTAAAAAAATTCAGTAGAGGGTTGTAGCTATTTGGAGTGCAGAATTATTAAGTACAGAGCAAGGATTCCAATTGGTCATACATGAAGTGATACTCTTGCAAGAGCTATGCAATTAAAGTTCATTTAATTATAGTTTCACCACACTATGAAAAGGGTACAACCTACCAATCTTGAGAGCATTAATGTAACAACTTTTTGTAGCTTAGAAATCCAATGGAAACTAATAAGGTAAATATGCTTCTTTCTTGCAGACTTGCAGTTCTGTTTTATTCATTACCCTGCTGCAAGCTCTTGGTCGTATACTGTATATAAGTAAATTGTCTTTGCTTCTTGGTCCAAGGGACAAAATTGCTGAATGATTTTGGCATCTCCTGATTTTCCTTCTCCATGGTTTGCCATGTTCTGTGGTCTGAATTTAGTTTCTTTTTCTTTGTCTATATTCTGTGCAAATTCATGGAACCCACACTGTTTGCAAGTTCAGTTTGCCTTTTTCCTTTAAAGATTTGTACTGCTCTATTTTTTTTAATTGTTGAGGCAACAAAATACCCCTTATGTCATGTATGCTTCTTTGATAGCAGTTTATTAAGTGCTTATACCATAATATCTCTGATATAAGTACTCTAATTATAATAGTAGCAATCTAAATTTATTATTGGCTTGAAAATAAAATATTTGTGAGGATAGAAAGGAAATATCAGCTTCACTCTGCATTTCTTATAGATGTACCTAGGAGAAATGCAGAATTAAGAAGAGCTATTTTCAGAACACCACTATCTATATCTCTATATATATGCGGAACTCAGAACTCTTTTTGAAGATGGATGGATGAACTTGATCCCTGTCCATCTCTGCTTTTTGTCGGTACATGATTGTGCACCTCCTATGCCTACTTAATTGTGTGTTCATTTTGTTAATCAAGAAGCATATGATTTTATAGCTGGGTACGTTGAAAATATATAAAACCTTTCTTCTTTTGGATAATTTGTTTCCCTTTCGCTAATCTTTGTTACTTGCCTACACATCTATGCATACTATTCACTACTGCTACCAATCACATGCTTGTTTGTTCAGATACTTGAATGGTGGAACATGGCCTTTGTTCGATGGCGATTTTCCATTCTTTGTATGTGTTGCATTCTTTTGTCCAAAAGTAGAGATGTACTTTCTTCAAGAAGAAAATGCTAAGTCTTTTACTAGCAAAGATGTCGATCTTGCACATTTAGCTCTCTACGCACAGTCTCACTATCATCTTGTGTAGTTTATTTATAGGGGTTGAATACAGAAATTTAGCCCTCCTATTTTAGAGTATGAATCGGAATCTAAATCAGCAATTGTAAAAATGATCAGTAATTGTGCTTACTTTTCAGACTCTCCTCCTTTTCTCGCTGCTGAACCCCTGCCATCATCATGTCCAGACTGGCTGTCTCCATGGTTGTGGCGCCAAGGTCACCGCATCTTACATCCTGATGCATGTAAGACAATATGATTAAGCTCCCTGTATTTTGTTAATTTTTGGTCTTACTAGCGTATATATTCATTTCTATTTTGTGCTCATGGGGCCTTGATGTATTATGTACAAGGTGTGTTAGGTTGAAGCATGAGGCTGGAAGGGGTCTTGTGCGAGGACTAGCGTTTGCTTTAGTCAAACCAAAATACTTCTAAAATTGCAGCTGCACTTGTTGGTCCGATGTACATGAGAAGCCCCAATTTTGTTGGCAATAGATGCATGGTTTCTCAGTAATTAAAATAACTTAATTTTTTATATGATGTATGGCAGTCATGTGTCTGATGTTCTTCGTGTATCGGATTCCAAGAGTTTTAGGATGGGCGGTACGGTTCCCATGTTTGATGTTTTTTACTTTCGCAAAATTGGTCGATGCTGATGAGAATGGCACCGGTGGTCTTCGACACTTATATTTTTTATGTATATAATGTTCCCAAGTTTATTCTTTTACTCTCTTTGGTTCAATAAGATTAAGATACATACTTTGCCTTGTGCTGAATCTGATGTCATTCAGATTCTAGGATTTTTAGGATGGGTTGCAAGTTTCTCTTGTTGGACGTTTTCTTTGTTTCTTAATTTTTTTGTGATAACATGGGTGATCCTGTTTCTACCTCAAACTTGCCTTTCTATGTTTCAGTTTCAAGAAGACATTATTTGATGTTAGATGGCCATTATGTTCGCTTCATATGGACAGAGGACTAATGGTACTCTTCCATGAAGAGAAGCAAGTGGATCAGTATGTAGTAGCAGGTATCAATGTTTTCTCATACTGATGATTCTGAAGTAATTAGATTGAGAAAATTGCTTTATTCCCCAATTTCTCTCTGAAACCTTTGCCTTGTCCATAGTCATACCTAAATGAGTTACTTTATTTCCTATAGCTCTATTACTTTTTTCCCTAGAACCTGTCTCTTTAGTCTCCTTTACAATACCATGATCAGGAGGCAAGAAATATGTGTGAATGGAATAAGAACTGTATATAGTTATTGATAAGCATCTTCCAGTATCTAACATATAAAGCCTCCTAGAGTACCCGCCATTCAGGAGGCCTTCCCGTGCGCATCATTCCTGTCCGTTCGATCTCCTTTGACTTTGGCTCCTGGTCGTTCGATCATTTGACTGGTGGTAATTTTTGGTCACTGTGTAATTAATTTCTTGGCCTATGACTGGTGGGCTCAGCACTCACATGGATTGGCTGGGTCAGTTGTTCCCTTGTCTGCGAGGGATTAGGCAGCCACTCCGCGCCCGCCCCGTGCTCGACGTGCACATCCTGAGCCCCGCGCCCCCTTGGCTCTCTCCTCTCCCTCCTTGTCTCCAACCCTAAACATTTTCCCTCTCCACCCCACAGCCGCCTCCCCTAGCTCCTCGTCCCCTTCACTCAGTCCATCCCTCATCATCTCGGATCCAGCGGATCTGAGGCGTGCGGGTGCGGAGGCGAGTTTCTCCGGCGGTGGCGGCGGCGGTCACCTGCAGGCAAAGGGCGGTGGCGGCACTCGATTTGATCTGCAGGAAAGATAGAACATGAGGAGAGAGAAGGAAGGAAAGGAGGAACGCCACCATGGGCGAGGAGGGGCAACATGGTCTTCGTGGTGGGAATGGAGGAGCAGAGGAGGATGGAGGTGGGTGGTGGGAGCAGAGTAGCAGGAGTTCCAGGTCCAGGCGATGCTCGTGGAGTGGAGAAGCTCGTCGTCCAGCATCACCATCCCCAATCTAGGTTGCTCCCCACCCCCCTCCTCCCCCCAGTTATTATATCCCAGTTCTCTGATTCTGTGATTTTGATTTCTCAATTTGTGTTTTTTCAGATCTGAGATAGAAAAGAAGAGAAATAATCTTGTGGAATTTCTTATCTGAGATAGAAAAGAAGAGAAAGATCTTGTGGAAGAGCTTGACGAAAAAGAAAGGGGTGAATCATCTCTTTCTCCCAATCATGTTTGTTTCTGCATTTTCATTTTTATGTTATATATGGTTTGCTCAATCCCTATTTGTTGCTCCCCTCCCCCCTCTTCCTCCCCCAGTTATTATATCCCAGTTCTCTGATTCTGTGATTTTGATTTCTCAATTTGTGTTTTTTCAGATCTGAGATAGAAAAGAAGAGAAATAATCTTGTGGAATTTCATATCTGAGAAAAGAAGAGAAAGATTCTTGTGGAAGAGCAGCTTGACAAAAAAGAAAGGGGTGAATCATCTCTTTCTCCCATTCATGTTTGTTTCTGCATTTTCATTTTTATGTTATATATGGTTTGCTCAAACCCTATTTATATTCAACTTCTTCGAACCATCTATTTTTCTTGCACTAGAATATTGCAAAGGGAAAATTTATTTACAAAGCTTGTCATTTTGATCTTGTGTAGGCGGCACAACTGTACACCACCATGAACAGGTTGTTTCATCGCTACAACTCATATAGCAAGCTATGCCAGTATGGCAATATCTGATAGTACGGCTGCTCACGTTTCCAGGGGCAACACTCACATTTCCCCTCCAAAATTCAACATTTTCATATTTTGAGGAGCTTCAGTACGTTTGCTCACCGATGAACTAGAAGTTGTTTTGTGTACTGCATGATTGAGGAAGTGCTATTGCAGATCAAAGGTGAGCCTATTCTATTTTCTTTCTTCAAGCTCAGGTGAAGGTTTATCTCCTCTTCACTAATGTTAAATCTTTATCACCGCATTGATTAGTTGGTAGAAGCATCTGCTGGGAATCAAGTGTTACATGGCTGTGGGTGACAAGGTATGCTAAGGCCATCTGCTTTATTGTGACTTAAGAGACTACAATACTCTAGGGTATCCTAAGGTTTTATTTCAATTATACGATGAGCATGGGTCCCATAACATACTCAAATAGTTAGAAATCTGAAGCACCTCGTAATTTGTTCGCTAGCAGTATGAATCAGAGCTGGGTACTTTTAGCTGTTGTGGGATGAGAATATACATATAATTGTTGGTGCTTTTGTGTTCATTTATACTAAGAAGACTAGGCCCGTCAGGGTATGATTTACCTGGGTTTTTTGGATTTTTTACTGCCTCTAATGATTTACGCGTGTTACCAGGGACGCACGAGAACTACTTACGTGTGAACGTAACGATCTTCTCTGTTCTCTCTAGAGCGTTCATGACCTCCACCTCTTTGACCGCCCACCGCTTTGACCGGGCTATCTCTGTCTCTCCCAAAAATTCTGGTTCAATCCCGTGTCGTGGCTCTACCGATCTATGTGCGTATAAAAAGCCCCCCGTGGCGTGGGTCTCTCCAGTCACGGCTGTGCCCAAACCGCTCCTCACCAATAGACCCATCTCTCCTGATACTGCCCTCCAGCCTCCACCCGAGATACCACGGCGCGCTACGTCGCCGCTCCGGCTGGCCGGCCGAGAGGTGCGTGCAGGCAACAACATGAATCAGGAGAGCTGCATACCATCGCCTCCTCATGGATCTTCCTCGGTTCCGGCTCCCTGGCCTGAAGGCACAGATAAACAGCGGTGGCCTTTGTGTGGTCCAAGGGGGCAAACCTGCAGCTGGTGGCGAATAGCTCGCTGCCCTGCTGCTCTCCATCCTAATCGGCTCCCCTCATCCTTCCCCAGGTTCGCTCCGGCTGCCGGTCCCCTTCATCTACCCCATGGCCGATGTTAAAGAAATAAACACATGATGTGCTGAATAGCTGACATACAGAGGAAATGCTACAGCTTGATGATTGTTGCAGAACTACATCATTTTTAGGTATTTAGTGTTCCTTTTGTGATAGTTTTCTCTCCTATAAAAGTAAAATGAATCATTTTTAATTCTTTGAACAAGGTTGCCAAAAGTAGGGCGCTCAGCCGTTGAGGCATTATCACATTTTTAAGAAGCTTCGCAAAATCTGCTCTTATACTAAAGAAATCTAATGTAGGTTTGTTGGCCTTATTGGGTACTGATATGCTGAACACATGATATTAAATATACAGTGAAGTGGGTATGTTTATACTATCTACACAGGATTGCCATTTTCTTGAACTGTTGTTGGGATTATCATGGATTGGGATGCATTATGATAATAAGATATTAGGTATTGATATATGATCTGTATGTCACACTTGACTTCATCATCCTTTGTTTTCAGATCTATTCTTTAGGCATACACTAATGTGGTAGCTTGGGTCATATTCTGTAGCTAATTTAGTCACCACAATACTCGGGTCCCCCCCCCCCCCCCCCGACTTTCAATATAAAGAACTTCCACTTGCCATTTCACATGATAAACACTACATTCTATTTATTTATGGCCCAAAACTTATTATTTGTGGATAGCCACAACTGAGGTCTTGAGTTTTTGAGTATCATAGAAGAACCACGTTCCTTTCGCAGCGATAGATCAACATTTGACCCTTTTTTAGCTATTATAGGAAGACTAAGATGCACAAAATCAACCATTGTTAGGCCAATGGTCCTTTCCAAATGTGAAATCTTGCATGCGTTATTTATCAATTCCAAAAGGTGATGGTTGTGTTATTACGTTGGAAAAGAGGTACTTGTACAGTTTTGCTACTGATTTTGACCAAGGTTTTTCGGCTCTCATCTCTATATGAATATGCTTTTTTCAGGTTAGTGGTTTAGGAGTTCCTGCCAACACTGGCTTTTGGAATTTATCCTCGCTTCATCAGTTGGGATTTCTGTACAAAACTAAGATAATTTATTTTGGTGCTTGCGATGAGTATTAGATAGAGGGGTGATGCACACATACTTCACCCAGTGTATCTGTTCATGTATGTTGTTAATTGACTAATTAGACAAAAAACCTCTATCTGTATGGTGTTTGTGATGATGCTATCAATTCACCAAACACTAAAATACCGGGTTGTGCTTTTCAAATCTAGCAAATTAATTCTCTATTGCTTCTTGTCCAAACAGAGGTATTAGATCTATTCTGTGCCATGAGTCTTACTGTCAAAAAATTATATAAGCCGCGCTAGATGATTATAGGTAGCTCATATCAAGAACTTTGTTTTAGCAGCACAATTCGGATAAATTTGCACTTTTTCACCAACGAACAAGGTGTTACATACCAGATCAAAGATCGAAGCCAGGCTGAACATTGCGATCCTACAGATCTGCCAAGTGGTTCCTCATGAAATAGATAGTAGTGCCGTGAAAGAACACTACCCAATGCCATCTTCTGAGAAAGCTGGACATGCAAAAATTGACAGTGTTGGACATTTCTCTTTGTAGCAACGAATAAATTCATTGTATTACTGTATAGCCATGGTGGAAATCTTTTTTGGATAACAAGAAACAATTTGCTTCTCATCAGAGATAATATTGCAGTCTATCAGAAAAAATGTTAGCTATTTAATTAAACAGAAAACTCTGTCACTCATAGCAACAGATGATAAACTATCAGACTACCTGATAGAAAAGCAAAATTGCCACATTATTTAGAACATTTCTCTAATTTTGAGATGGCCAACTACTAACATTTTTAGAAATTTGCCATGTGTTAGATAATATGGCGAACTTGTATAAGAAATCAGGGATACACATGGCAACCTTTAACCAATTTGTCCTATAAAAATTTGCCATGCATCGGTCAAGCTCCACATCGGGCATGTATAAATGGAAACAAACAAAGTTTACTAGGATTCGCGATTGGGGATGAGTAAACACTGGAGCACATACACAATAAAAGGATTGCTAAAAAAAATTGCAATCTGCGGGACACTGGATGGCAGATGAAAATAAAAGGAAACAACATAAGATGGGACGAGGAGGCAAACCTTGTAGTGTAGGGGCATCTGGCTGTTCCCAAGGCCCTTGCGCTTGGTGTGGTCGCCGTGATGGCGCCCGTGACGCTCCGGCCCAGCGCGCACACGAACGAGTCGCTACCGCCGCCTGAGGATATGGTGGTTGTTCCCAGCGAGGAGCAACAGCAGCTCCCGCCAAGGCGCCAGCTAACCAACCGGATGTGCTCGCTCGGCCCGAAATTTCCAATTACAGAGCCCAGGATAGCGACTTGGCTCGTCGTGCACCCCGGCCTCGCTCGCCCCGGAGCGTGGTCACCGATTCGTCACCTCGCCAGTACAAGGACCCAGAGGGCGACCACATGCTCCTCTGTGAGTTCAAGAACAAGGCGGCTCTGATATTCTTCGACGAGGACCTCCTTGCACAGGTGCGCGCTGTCGGCCGCTGATGCCGAGCAGCCTACACGCGCCTAGCCCTGCCGCGGCACGTCGAATCGAGACCAGCCATGGCTGCCACTGGTCCTCCGCGGCCGCCGTTGTCGCTTTGAGTGGAAGGTGGACGAGCTGCGCGTAGCTTGAGCAGGTCGGGCTTTGGGGGATGCGTGCTGCCGTCGGACGCCGGAAGCAGCTGTCCCACGCCGCAAGACCCGCCATGGCCGCCGCGAGCAGATCGGTGTCGCTGCCACATCTCCTCTGACTCTCAGTCACTGGAATGGATAAGAGACGGGTAGGGGTTGGGCGAGTGGGTGAGGGGAGCTGCATAGAAAACGGTTGTCCGTGTGGTTTGTTGTAACTTGTAAAGTCGCGAACGTTTTCACACTTTCACGGGCTAATGTGTCAACAAGCAAGCATCAAACTTTGTGAGTGATCAGACGACCGTAGACTACCTATGCATGTACGGAGTACCAACTTTTTTTAGTGCTCCAACTAGATATACATTTTTCTTGTATAAACTACTTCCTCCATTTTCAAATATTTGTCTTTCTAGACATTTTAACAAGTGACTACATACAAAGCAAAATGAGTGAATCTACACTCTAAAATATTTCTACGTATATTCGTATGTTGCCACCCATTTGAAATCGAACATATAAACCTGCCTACACTACCCGCCATTCCAGAGCAACCGTGTGCGCTGAGCTTGTTGGACCGAACGATTCTTTTCCTTTAGCGAGGTTTTTGGCTGCTGGCAGCCGGTAAACCATTGGTTGTTCTCCACGTTCATGGCTGTATGTAGACATATTGGCCGCTACATCCCTCAGCCCATGGCTTCCAGCGCATCCCCTCCCTGCCCCCACCTCTCCTCCTCTCCTCGCTTCCTCCCAGATTCATCTTTGATGGTGGCGGCGGCACTCGATTCGATCTGCAGGAAGGAAAAGGAGGTGCGACGGTGGATGAGAGAGGGTCACCGGCCGACGTTGATCTGCGTCGGCGGCGCGACCTAGAGGTTTGTGGCGGGTCGATCCGCTGGATCGGGGCTGTCATCCCCGTGGATGAGGATGCACATGGTGCTACGTGGCGGGTGTGTTCGATGACGTGGAGGCGCTGTGGTGTGGCGTACAACGTCAAGGGGGAGGTGTGCAGAGGAGTTCCGCGGCGGTGACACCATGGATACGGCGTCAATGGAGAGGTGTGCAGGGGGGTTCCGCGGCGCCGCCGCCATGGATCCGCATCCTGGTCGTGACCTTTGCCCCCACGCATGCTGGCCGGCCCACATCGCCCCTGGATGGCATGGAGGCCGTCCATGACACCGCCGATGTGCCGCTCTTGGATGCCGAGGCCGGCACTGCCCCAAAGACATCGACGACGCCACCGAGGCGCAGCAGATCATATCAAGGCTGATGTAATGTGCTTCCAAGATCAATATTTTGTCTTGCTTTCCTTGAATGTAATACCACTGTCTTCATACTGTTTTTAAGAATCTTTTACGTGGGGTTTTATACATTTTCCTATTGCTTTTTATGGAGATGTTGTTTGGAATTTAGGCTTTTATTGGGTTGTGAGTTGATATGAAGTCCTATGACATGTTTCAAAGAATTAGTTCTACATACAGTATAGTGAAAGTTCATGTGTAATGTAGAGTCTGAGCATGAACTGATGTTTGCAGTAGGGAAGTTTGTTGGCCGCATCTCATGGTTCTTTTCAAGGTGCCTTTCGTTTCAAGGTCACCACAAAGCAGCGCCTGGTTCTCATCGTGCATTGCCTTTAGATGAACCATCGACAGCAACTAAGGTCGTATCTAAATATCATCTAGCATTCTAAGGACTACTAATCAAGCTCTGTAATAGGATGAAACCTTCCTCTGTTTTTCGGCCATGCTATCTCTGCTGCTTTTGAACAGCTACCACCTATACTTTACTTATATAACCTTTGCTGTTGTTCCTCATGAAACTATTAATATGCATAATGCCACCCTTATCAATAATTATCTGTTTTTACTACTTTCTGTGTTCCAAACATCGAGTACTCACCAGCAACAACAAATATGCTAAGCAAGGAAGAGGCATGCCCTAACTGGCAGCGTCCACCTTCCAACCAAGCGATATAGCACTATCATTTAGCATAGACTATTCCAGGAGAAACAGTAATCATGAACAGAGACAGTAACCAGCAGTAAGTACTCATTATTTCGATCTATGACTGAGTTTTCCTATCACCACTCTTGCAATACTTGGCTTGTTGCCGGCCTTTGCGCCATTTGGCGCAACGGGTCATCTAGTTATTGTAAAAATGTAGAGTAAGTCATGTACTCCCTCCGTCCCATAATATAAGATGTTGCTGAGCACGCTCAGTTCCAGATAGAAAACTAGTTATGTGTTTGACATTGCCATTTTGTGGTGTATAACAACTAGTTAAAGTTAAAGAGCATGAATTTTGCAGTATGATGAGGGTTATGCATACTTGTGCTTCTATCAAGTTAATGATACGTACTAACATGGATGGGTGCAAACTTTCTAGCTGGACAGAAGCTTTGCTGTTACAGTGAAGACTATTTAATATATAAACATATTAGTAACATTGTAACATAATCTCTCAGCTCAACTAATGTTGCAGAAGCCAACTCACCAAGAACGGCCTCTGATAATTTATATGGCTCAATTAGTTAGGTGTGACTACAGTATATCATCAACTGGGTTCCAATTGTACACTCTGGTAGACATTCACTCTCATTCAATGGATTGATTTCTAAGCAGATTCGAAGGGTTGCTGTTGCAACTTTTAAGACACTGGACTGAACAGGCATGTGGAGCTAATATAACTGCTTCTATAGACTGAACTAGATAAATTAATAGGAGTTCTCTGTTTAGTTCTAGTTTCAGAGGTAAAGTAACATTTCATCTGAAAATACGCCACCAATCTAAACATGACAAAAGAAGCCAAGAGAAAAAGGCTAAGTACGGGCACTTAGGCCTTTTCCACTGATGTAATCAAGACAGCAACGGCACTCGGTATATGTAGAAGAGTTTTATCCAGAAGACATGGCAGGTTTACCTGAATCATACTGTGAGGAACTCCAGCAAAACGGCCATTGTACTGCTCAATTCGGTTCATGATAGGAGCGATTTCTGGTTCATCACGCAGCAGGGTACCAGCAGAGTTATAGGGCTATGATAAACAGCGCAACTGGATGGTCAAAGGACAGATCCATGTAGACAGACACCCACGATGCAGTGCTCTATCTGTATACAAACAATACCATGTGACAAATGTCAGCTGAGGGGACTTATGTTCATAAAGAGTCCAGCAGAAAAATGTTCACCGGCAGTCTAACTAAACATCAACCCAGACACAACGCGAAGTCTAGCATCCAATCGAAATTAACCAAAGCAAGCATATAAGCATGTGAGGTTGAGCATTCATTTTTTACATAAAAGCATTCAGAGTTGGGCAGATGAAACGAGGCAGATCCAGTACCGGCAATTGACATGGTCGTGGACTCAAACACTGCACGAATCAATGCACTAACTTATATGGACAAGCATGTGAAGTTCCACAAGCGCACATGGCCTGTACATATAACAGAATGTCCATGAGCGATTAAATAAGCCACATGAAAATTTATGAACAAATGCGATCCGAAAATAGAACCTTGATAATATTTCATTATTACAGATGCACGCCACGATGAAATGCATGTCCCCGAACAAACTGGCATCAAATCGTCCCCAAAACCAACGAAATAGAACAAGGCAGCTAAGCAACTATCGGAACTAAGCATCAATTCATGTCAAATCAGCTCATTACAAGCCATGGAGCGCTAGTAGAGCAGAGCCACCGCCTATCCGTAGTTCCGTACCTGCGTCCACCAAACTCTGTGAAACATTTCAACTAACCCCAACCCGAACGCAGGCCCCACATAGTGACGAAGCTAGCTGCAACGTCACGGAGCAATTACCGTGACTGCCAAAGCCTAACCGGAACGGCCCAGGAGGGGTGCCAAGCCCAATGTGCGCGTCATCAGCCGGGAGTGGAGGCAGTGAGTGGTACTTAACAGCTGCGAGTGCTATGTGGTGGGTATCGATAGATCACCGGACAGAACGGACCGTCTTTGGGTGTGTATCTTCTCTCCCACCTCCCGGCTCCTTCTCCCGATCCCCTTTTCTTGCTGAAACCCTAGCTTGTATCTGTACCCAATCGAGAGACCTAAGCACCATAGGTCGAGAGATCCACCGTAGACTCGTGTCATTTGGTACTCATTTGGAATATCCTACACAAAGGGTAGATAACCACTTGTCAGTCTGCAGTAAACCCATGCCCGTTGCCAGGAACAATCTCGGAAGCTAGAGAGTCAGCTATGCCATGGCTGCAGTGCTAGATGAACATAGTTATTAGTTTTACACTTCTCAAAATGAGCTTATCAGTACCCTGGACATTCGCTGAAGAAAGCAAGTGGTAGTTCTAGTGCCATATGCGTCAGCAAAACAAGGTCAGATGATAACTTGCAGATCGATGTCCCAGTCAGTTGAGCATAAGAATATCTGCTGTAACTACCTTTGAGTTGCTACAGTGTTACTCCCTCCGTCCGAAAATACTTGTCATCAAAATGGATAAAAAGAGATGTATTTAGAACTAAATATGATTGTGCTTTCATCTAGATACATCCCCTTTTATCCATTTTGATGACAAGTATTTTCGGACGGAGGGAGTACCCATGTGTGCAATTTATACAGAGTTGCTACAGCCTTGCCATCTTAGCAAGTATATGATTGTGCTTTCACCTCCTCCAGTGCAAAAAACATTTCTGTTATAAATTTATGATAGAAGAAATGCACTGTGAGCAAATCGGCAATAACATAAACGCATAGCGAGCTAAACATCCTTTTCAGGTGATATGCTCTTTTCAGACAGTTGTTCTTGCAAAGCTAGGGGCGCAAACGAGGGCATGACTGCACATTTAAATGCATAACTGGCAAGCTTCTATAATTGCAAAGACCAGAACGAATATGTGAGTCCACCCACAGAGTTTGACCTCACATTTTTAAGAAACAAACACAAGGTCCCTTTGTACATCCAGTCAGGGTCTAATGATGTTAACCCAAAAGAAAAGAAATTGTGTCCTGCTTAATGAGCTGATCTGTCCCTGTTTTTAACCTGTCCAGTTAGAGTTTACATGGTCAAACATGCAAGTCCAATGGGAAGACCATGGAATTTCCTGCACCACTGATGTTAACATTTAAGTGTAATCTCATATGTGTACGGTCAAAAGATAGGTTCGTTTCAAAAAAAACATCTAAGCATACATACCAAAACCAGAACAAGGGGTTTGTTCTAATCATAAACATATGTAATCCAACTAAAATAGTACCAGCAGCCAGCACATTCAAACAAGAAAACCCAGCAGTCACACCTAAAAGAAAAAGTAAATGTCTATTATAATTTGCTGAGAAAGGCTAGTCCGACATAGTCCAGATGATAACAACCACAACCCAACATTTTCAAACTTCCTAAATATCTCTTCTTGACTCCTTCCAAGGTTCCCACTTCCCCATTAGTTCCCTGTGGGAAAAGCACCGCAAATAAATGCTTCACTGGCTCTGCCTCTCCCAGGAGTTCTGATTTGCATTGTCCAAAGATAACTCATCCATTGCTTTGCTTCCATTATCTCAGTTCCATAGTTCGCTACAGCAATGGATCCCCTTCCCATACACACAATCATCTGCCTTGTTTGTTGGTCATTTGGTTTATTGCCATTTTATGTATCATCCAGTAGCCGCCTTCTTCCCAACAAGCCGCTTTCCGCTGGTAGCACCATCACCTCCGACGATGGCACTTTTGCCCTGGGATTTTTCTCCCTGTCCAGCTCCAGCACAAAATATTACTACGTCGGCATATGGTACAGGAACATACCCGAAGACAACATTGTGTGGGTTGCCAACCGTGCTATGCCGATAACTGATCCTTCTTCTGCAACACTCGCCTTCACAAGCGGATCCGATCTCGCCTTGTCAGACACCAGTGGCCAGCTTCTCTGGACGACAAACATCAGCGCTGCAAGGAATTCATCGTCAGAGGCAACTGGTGGAGAAGCCACGCTTGATAACAATGGGAATTTTATTCTTCGGTCATCACATGGCACCATCTTATGGCAAAGCTTCGATTACCCGACCGACACTCTCCTTCCAGGTATGAACCTCAGGATCACCCACAAGACGCATGCACTACAACAGCTCATCTCTTGGAGAAACCCCCAAGACCCATCCCCGGGCAACTTCTCATATGGTGCAGACCCTGATGAGTTTCGGCAGCGTATTACATGGAATGGCTCAGCACCATACCGGCGAAGTCTGGTATGGAATAACAATTTGGTAGTAGGGAAGTATGTTGAGAGTATCAAGTCCACAATTTACTATACACTGCAAACTATTGGTGATGAGATCTACGCTTCCTTTGGACTACCAGTACCTAGTGTCTCACTAGTGCTAATGAAGATTGACTACTCAGGCAAGATAAAGACACAAATCTGGAATAGCAACAGCTCCAAATGGACTGACCAGTATTCAGGACCTAACCAGGAATGCAACAAATTTGGTTACTGTGGTCCATTTGGTTACTGTGACAACACACAGCCTATTGTGACATGCAAGTGTCTTGATGGCTTTGAGCCAAACAACAAACAAGACTGGACGACCCGCAGGTTTTCACAGGGATGCCACCGGATGGAAGCACTAAGATGTGGTCAAGGGGATGGCTTCTTAAATATGTCAACCATGAAGATTCCCGACCAGTTCTTGTATGTCAAGAATAAAAGCTTAGATGAATGCATAGCAGAATGCACAAGCAACTGCTCGTGTACGGCATATACTTACACCACTATGAGAACTAATGCTATCGATGAGGATGATACTAGGTGCCTATTATGGATAGGAGATTTGATTGACACGGAGAAGTTCATTGGACAAGGGGAAAACCTCTATATCCGAGTTAGTGGATTGAGTGGTAAATTTTACTGTTTCTGTTTCTCTGCTTGCTTTATTAGATATACTCCTCTATTTGTGTGCCCAGTGGAGCTCCAACAATAACCTCCTTAGTTCTATGTTCAATGTGAGTACAAGAAAGGTTTAACTCAGTAGTGACGGAGAAATATTAGAGGGTGAACTTGATAATGCCATTATGATGGAACTGTTTGGTGGAACATATATGCAGTCTGTAAATCACTACAATCTTTTTTTATATGAAAAGATAATAGCTTATCCAATTAGAGGGTGCTGATTAGGAGCCACTGGATGCAGAATGAAAATACGAGCATGCAGGGGTTGGCAATATCCCAGATCATGTAAAGCATTTCTATCTGAATAATTATCAAGGAACAGACTCTAATACATGTTTCAGACACCTGAGGTGTCCGCAAAGATTTGGCCAGCCACCAACACAGTTGGTCCAAAGTCTATAATTCAATATATATCTGATCTCAGTCAATGCATAGGAAGTGAGCCTAACTCACATGGGCGGAAGAGTGAATGTCAATCATAGCACCCTGGTTCGAGCCATATTTCATTGAACTTGAATTTGAGTTACTGTCTATTTCCTATTGATAGAAAATGTAGTTGCTCCTACAAGTTCGTACAATCCATGTCAATATACAAGATATACCTATAGAAGGAAACCTTCAAGTTCAGGCATAAGTCATTTATGCCATCCGATTATGGCCCTGTTTGGTTCGGCTGTGGATTTCTAAAAGCAGCTGTGAAAAATCTGTTGTGGGAAAACAGCTGTGGAAAATCTGATGTGAAAAAGATGTAGCTCATTTGGCAAACCAGCTGATACAGCTTTTTCAGATTTTGGCCCGCAGCGGAATCAAATTTTGGAAAGCACGTCCTGAGCTGCTTCAGCTTTTGGTTCAGATTTTGGCAGCGGATTTCTAAAATCGGATTCTGTTGGGTTCGCCCTTTGGTTCAGATTCTGCTGCGCGGCAGCGGAATCTGTCGATAAAAACTGAACCAAACAGGGCCTATATTACATAAAAAACTTGGGCGTGACAACCATTCCATCCAGTTCAACAAAACATGTTTTGCCGGATTTTAGTTTGAAGTATCAAGGAAGGGGAGCCTTGGCGCAGTGGTAAAGCTGCTGCCTTGTGACCAAGAGGTCACGGGTTCAAGTCCTGGAAACAGCCTCTTACAGAAATGTAGGGAAAGGCTGCGTACTATAGACCCAAAGTGGTCGGACCCTTCCCCGGACCCTGCGCAAGCGGGAGCTACATGCACCGGGCTGCCCTAGTTTGAAGTATCAAGCCGAAGTTTTGTATTTCCCAAATGTTACCATACTCGTGATGCAATTGTTCATGTGAGAAATAGATTGCTTGAGAGTCGAGACTATGTGCATGTAGCTCATACTTGTAAGAAATATTTGGTTTGTGAAACTAACTATTTAGCAAATGTGTAATCGTGATTGCTTACAGACTGAGTTTTGGCAGATAAAAACCGGAAGAGCAATGTTTTAAAAATTACACTGCCAGTCGTTTCAAGTTTGCTCATAATCATATGCGTGTGCCTTGCTTGGATCTGCAGCTTTGGAGGTAAAACACAGTGCCATACATTCTCGGTGTATTTCCCTCAAGCATGTTTGCGAAGGCCAATGCTATTCCATATTTCTATGTGATATGTTCCTCTACTATAACGTTTGCATCAATGTTCCTGACAGGCAAACAAAGAAACAAGAAAATTTGGAAGAAGCTGATGTCAGTAACTTCAAGCACTTCTACTGAACTTCGTGATGGAAACTTAAAGTATCCTTTTATTAACTTCAAAGAAATTGTACTTGCAACAAACAATTTCTCTAACTCCAACATGCTTGGACATGGAGGTTTTGGCAATGTTTACAAGGTAACGTGGAATTTTCTCTTATAGAGCAACATAACTGTATTTCCGTCTTGTTTGACTTAAAAGTATGCAAGTGTCCAGGCGACATTAGAAGATGGTACAGAATTTGCTGTGAAAAGGCTTAGTAAGGGTTCTGGACAGGGGGAACTGGAGTTCAGAAATGAAGTAATACTCATTGCGAAGTTGCAGCACAAAAACTTGGTTAGACTTCTCGGTTTCTGCATCCACGGAGATGAGAAACTATTGATATATGAATACTTACCTAACAAAAGTCTGGACGCCATGCTTTTTGGTATGTTCTGCTTACGTCTTGCCAAATTTCAGTAAGTAATGAAATCAACCAAAATAACTGATTATCCCTCAATTGATGCTACTGGTAGCAGATGCCACAAGAAAATCAATGCTTGATTGGCCAATAAGATTCGAGATAACCAAAGGGGTAGCTAGAGGACTTCTTTATCTTCATCAAGATTCAAGATTGAAGATAATTCACAGGGATCTCAAAGCAAGCAACATATTATTAGATGCCGAAATGAGCCCTAAGATATCTGACTTTGGTATGGCAAGGATATTTGGCGGCAATCAGCAGCAAGAAAATACCAACCGCGTAGTTGGCACATAGTAAGTGGTATACTGCATCAATCATGTTTATGCATTGTTCCTGTGCTTGACTAAAATTATGTTCTGTGTTCAAACAGTGGTTACATGCCGCCTGAATATGTTTTGAAAGGAGTGTTTTCTGTCAAGTCTGACGTATATAGCTTTGGAGTTTTACTACTGGAGATTGTGAGTGGCTCAAAGATCAGCTCGGTGCACCTAAAAGCAGACTTCTCCAGCATTATAGCCTATGTAAGTAAAATGGCATGTTCAAATTTCTGCAAGTACAGTAAATATATGCATCTTGAAAGGGATAAGAATGGATGCAGGCATGGAGCTTATGGAAGAATGGGAACACAAAGGATTTTGTTGACTCGTCAATTGTGGACAGCTGTTCACTTAATGAAACTATACGGTGCGTCCATATCGGTCTCTTGTGTGTTCAAGGCAGCCCAAATGCGCGGCCTCTCGTGTCGTCAATCATGTCCTTTCTGGAGAATGGAGATATATCACTTCCACCTCCAAAAGAGCCTATGTATTTTGCAGAAGATAACCATGGTGCTGATGGAGCAGCAGAAAATACTGTGAATTCTAGAAATAACATGAGCATTACAGCACTAGAGGGACGCTAGTGCCTAGCAGTGCCGTGTGTACTTTGTACAACTGTATACTGGATAAGAAACTGGTATATGTCTTGAAGAGCAAGAAGCTTTGTTTTAATATAAATAATGTATCTCGACCCCAGGAGCCCACGGAAAATGGGAGAGGTCTCAGTGTTCTCATTAAAGACCCTTCTCAGCAAGAATTTTGGATGCATAAAAGAAAGCAAGTTAACCAACCAATTGAAATTTTGTACACTTGCAGAAAAGGATAGTTGAATTGTATATTTTGACATTTTGCATCCAGTATGTCTGTTAGTCAGAGCACCATAGAGGTTCCTTTCAAGGGATAAAAGACAACTGGTGATTTGTGGAAAACTGAAAAACATGCCAGTGGCTGGTTTCTTCTTCCAGGCATTACCGCAAACACCTTCTACCCACAACTCTAAGCTCACTGCTCACGGGCAACATTCATCTACGACAACCTCAACGCGAGATTTCTTCCATTAATTCGCATCAAATAGGGTGCAAGAAACAACTAGAGAGTCGTATGGCTTAGAGCACGCACCTTTGAGAAGCTCTCGCTCCACCCGGACGGACGGCCTCGCCCGCTAAGCCGTCGGCGTGGCGTGGCGGCGCGTCTTGGCCTGCTCCCGTCCATATCTGCCGCCTGAGCCCGTACTGGCTGCCAAATGTGAGGCCGGGAGGAGGAAGAAGGTTGCGCCACCATCATTTGCTCCCCCTCCTCCTCCCGCCGGAGATGCGGCGTCTCCGCCCCCGCCGCTCTGCTCCCGTCGACCAGAGATTTTTTTTTTTTTTGAGACAATCCCGTCGACCAGAGATGAGGGCGCAGCTGGACCTTTCGGCTTTCTTTGGTGATGATTCGGCACAGCCCAGCCCAGCCCAGCCAGGGTTATGGGCCTGGCACTCCACGCAGTTCTCTATCTGTTTAAACCATTTTTTCTCAAAAAAAAGTTAAACCATTTTTGTTTTCAGAAACAGCACAAATGTTTACACCTTTTTTTTTCTTAGATCAGCCTTGCAAAACAATACCTGTTTCTACAACAACAACAACAAAACCGTAAGACAGTTCGCATTTTTATTTTATTTTGGACAACGCTAACGCCCACACGTGTGGTGGGAGCCAAACCCGCCCACACGCCCTATAACACACAGACTGCGCCAGGTCACCGCATGCATGCGTGTGAGAATTTTTTTGGATTTTCAGTTTTTAAAATATTTTATCTCTTAAATGAAAAATCTGATTGAAGATCCGTTTTCGCCATTAAATCCCTCGTGACGAGATCTTCGAAACTATATCTCATATCAATATATTTTGACGATTTTTTTTATTAAAAGTTGCCATTTCTATTGCACATGAATTGCCATGATGTTTACTTGAAGTTGCCATGATATGTTTCAGTTATTTTCTTCTACATTTAAAAGTAAATTTAACATATTATAAAACGGGGAATTAAGAAATTAGACTTGTAATGAACCATAAACTAAAATTGTCATGATACATGCACTTAAAATTGCCATGGTTCATACAAAAAATAATTTTCATGGTCAAAGTACTGAAATTGCCATAATAAAAAAACTAAAATTGCCATGCTCTACAATCTAAAATTGCCACATGGCAACTTTAGTTTAAGCACTATGACAACTACAGTGTAAACATCATGGCAACTTTGGAGAATTTTTTTTTCGTCGAAACATATCAACATTGGGTCTAGTTTTGAAGATCACATCGAGGCGGATTTAATGGTGAAAACAGATTTTTAATTTGATTTTTTAATTAGGAGATAAAACATTTTTAAGCCGAAAACCAAAAAGATCTCTGCTGATGTCATATGTTCATACGTGACAAAATGAGTGGTGATGGAGGCGTGTGGGCGATGTGCATGATGCCACACGTATGGACGTTAGGTTTTTCGTTTATTTTTTGTGGGGAGGTTGGCATTTTTCTTTAACACACTGGGATGGTAATACAGACCAGATCCCCTGATGTTGGTAGTGCACGTAGCAGGTAATGCCAGAGTGTCGCGTCCATTTCTGTGTTGACTTCATTGTATGTAGTCTATAGTCATACAGTACATGAGTTAAAAAGTGCATATGCATACAGAGTTTTACATTTAATAATATTCCTATACCACATAAAGAGAAGCTTGCTCTCATGATCTTGAAGCAAGTAATGGCTTGAAGGACGAAGGAAGCTCGCACACCAACATGATCACTTTAGGCAGCTCGGCATTATTCTTACCGGTTAACTCCAAGGGCTCCCTTCTTCTCTGGAGCTGAGCGCTTCTTCTTCCTGCTCTTTGAGTTGTCATCATCGTCGTCATGGTCAGAGTCGTGGTCCGAGTGGGAATCATGGCCAGACTCTGAATCAGAATCGTGGTCGGTGTCGGATCGCCCCGACTAAGATGTACTCACCCGTTGCGCTTTCCATCTAGAGTGTAGGCAATTAACCGCTCCTGCCAGGGTTACCCGTGCACATACTACATAGCCATTCTTCCTCTTCTTGCTTCTTTGGCCAAATATGTTCTCTGCTCCAGTGATACCCAGGCGTGCAACTTGTACAGGGTTGCTCCAGCCTTGCCATCTCAACGAGTATATATGGTCGTGCCTTCCCCTCCTCCTATCCAGTGGAAAAATCATTTCTGAGTAATACATTTGCGATGGAAGAAGTGCACTGTGAACATCTGCAATAGCCTGATGACTAGCATAAGACACTGAATACTTTTCAGATACATAGTTGCACATGGCAGCTAAAATTTTCGTTTTTCTTGCAAAGCTTAGGGACGCAAACTCGGGCACGACTACACACTCGAACGCGTGGCTGGCCAACTTCCATACCTGCAGAGACCAGCTGGGATAAATGTGTGACTCCACCCAGAGTGTTGCACAAGACTGCTAAGAAATCCCTCTTTCTTGCGAAGCTAGGGGCGCAAATTCGGGCACGACTGCACACTTAAATGCATAGCTCGCAAACTTCTATAGTTGCAAAGACCAGAGTAAATATGTGAGTCCACCCACAGAGTTTGACCTCACATTTTTAAGAAACAAGCACAAGGTCCCTTTGTACATCCAGTCAGGGTCTAATGATGTTCTTCTGAAACCCAAAAGAAAAAAAAAATGTGTCCTTAATCTTAACAACCTATCCAGTTATAGTTTACATGGTCAAACATGCAAGTCCAATGGGAAGACCATGGAATTTCCTGCACCACTGATGTTAACATTTAACTGCAATCTCATATGCATTACGGTCAAAAGATAGGTTCGTTTCACACACAACAGACATCTAAGCTTACATACCAAAACCAGAACAAGGGGTTTGCTCTGTTCATAAACATATGTAATCCAACTAAAATAGTACCAGCAACCAGCACATTCAAACAAGAAAACCAAGCAGTCACGCTTCAAAGAAAAAGTAAATGTCTATTCTAATTTGCTGAGAAGGCTAGTCCGACATAGTCCAGATGATAACAACCACAACCCAACATTTTCAAACTTCCTAGTAAATATATATCCTTGACTACTTCCAAGGTTCCCACTTTCCCAGTAACTTCCTGTAAGAAAAGGGCCACAAATAATATGCTTGACTGACTCTGCCTCTCCCAGGAGTTCTGATTTGCATTGTCCAAGGGCAACTCATCCACTGCTTTGCTTTCATTATCCCAGTTCCATAGTTCGCTACAGCAATGGATCCCCCTCCCATACACACAATCATCTGCCTTGTTTGTTGGTCATTTTGGTTATTCCCATTCTGTGCATCATCCGGCAGCCGCCTTCTTCCCGACAAGCCGCTTTCTGCTGGAAGCACCATCACCTCCGACGACGGCACTTTCGCCCTGGGATTCTTCTCCCCGTCCAGCTCCGGCACAAAACATTACTACGTCGGAATATGGTACAAGAACATACCCAAAGACAATGTTGTGTGGGTTGCCAACCGTGCTATGCCGATCGCTGATCCTTCTTCTGCAACACTGGCCTTCACAAACGGATCCAATCTGGCCCTGTCAGACACCAACGGCCAGCTTCTCTGGATGACTAATATCAGCGCCGCAGGAAATTCATCGTCAGAGGCAACTGGTGGAGGAGCCACGCTTGATAACAATGGGAATTTTATCCTTCGGTCATCACAGGGCATCATCTTATGGCAAAGCTTCGATTACCCGACCGACACTCTCCTTCCAGGTATGAACCTCAGGATCACCCACAAGACGCATGCACTACAACGGCTCGTCTCTTGGAGAAACACCCAAGACCCATCCCCGGGCAACTTCTCATATGGTGCACACCCTGATGAGTTTCTGCGGCGTTTTTCATGGAATGGTTCGACACCATACTGGCGAAGTCCAGCGTGGAATAACTATTTGTTAGTAGGGCGGTACGTCGAGAGTGTCAAGTCCACAATTCACTTCACACTGAATACTATTGATGATGAGGTGTACATTTCCTTTGGACTACCAGAACCAAGTGTCTCCTTAGTGCTACTGAAGATGGACTACTCAGGCAAGATGAAGTTACGAACCTGGAATAGCAACATGTCCAAATGGACTGACCTGCGATCAGAACCTAAACAGGAATGCAACAAATTTGGTTACTGTGGTCCATTTGGTTACTGCGACAACACGCAGCCTATTGTGACATGCAAATGTATTGATGGCTTTGAGCCAAACAACAAGCAAGACTGGACGGCACACAGGTTTTCGCAGGGATGCCACCGGATGGAAGCACTAAGATGTGGTCAACAGGATGGCTTCTTAAATTTGCCAAGCATGAAGGTTCCCCATGAGTCCTTGCATGTCAAGAATATAAGCTTAGATGAATGCATAGCAGAATGCACCAGCAACTGCTCCTGCACAGCGTATGCTTTCGCCAATACGAGCACCAAGGATATCAATGGGGATGAAACTAGGTGCCTATTATGGAACGGAGATTTGATTGACACAGAGAAGCTCATTGGACAAGGGCAAAACCTCTATATCCGGGTTCATGGATTGAGTGGTACAGTTTACTGTCTCTGTTTCTCTGCTTGCGTTGGTAGATATACCCTCTATTTTATGGGAACAGTGGAGCTCCAGTAATATCTCCCTTAGTACCATTTACAATGTCAGTACAAGTAAGGTTTAAATTAGTAGTGGCGGGCAAATATTAGAGGGTAAAGAGTTGATAATGTCAATATGATGGAACAGTTTGGCGCAGCATATATGCTGTCTGTGAATCACTACAATATTTTTAATATGAAAACATAACAGTTTATCCAATTGGAGGGTGCAGATTAGCAGCAACTGGATTCGGAATGAAAATATGAGCATGCAGGAGTTAGCAAGAAGTATTTGGCTTGTGAAACTAACTATTTATAAAATCTTCAAATCATAATTGCTTACAGACTAAATTTTGGCAGATAAAAAGCGGAAGAGCACTGTCTTAAAAATTACACTGCCAATCGTGTCAACCTTGCTCATAATCATATGGGTGTGCCTTGTTTGGATCTGCTATTTGGGAGGTAGAACACAGTTCCATACTTTTCTCCGTGTATTTCCCTTGAGCATGATTGTGCAGGCCAAGGCTATTCCATATTTCTATGTGCTATGTTCCTTTATTATAATGTTTGCATCAATGTTCCTGATAGGCAAACAAAGAAACAAGAATATTTGGAAGAAGCTGATGTCAGGAACTTCGAGCACTTCATTTGAACTTTGCGACGGAAACTTAAAGTATCCTTCTATTAGCTTCAAAGAAATTGTACTTGCAACAAACAATTTCTCTAACTCCAACAAGCTTGGACATGGAGGTTTTGGCAGTGTTTACAAGGTAACGTGAATTTTTATCTTATCGACGAACATAACTGTATTTCCATCTTGTTTGACCTAAAAATGGATGTGTCCAGGGAATGTTAGAAGATGGTACAGAAATTGCTGTGAAAAGGCTTAGTAAGGGTTCTGGCCAGGGGGTACCGGAGTTCAGAAATGAAGTAATACTCATTGCGAAGTTGCAGCATAAAAACTTGGTTAGACTTCTCGGCTTCTGCATCCATGGAGATGAGAAACTATTAATATATGAATACTTACCTAACAGAAGTCTGGATGCCATGCTTTTCGGTATGTTCTGCTTACGTATTGCCAATTTCAGTAAGTCATGAAATCAACCAGAATAACTGATGCCATCCCTCAATTGATGCTATTGGTAGCAGATGCCACAAGAAAATCAATGCTTAATTGGCCAACAAGATTCGAGATAATCAAAGGTGTAGCTAGAGGACTTCTTTATCTTCATCAAGATTCAAGGTTGAAGATAATTCACAGGGATCTCAAAGCAAGCAACATATTATTAGATGCCGAAATAAGCCCTAAGATATCTGATTTTGGTATAGCAAGGATATTTGGTGGCGATCAGCAGCAAGAAAATACCAACCGCGTTGTTGGCACATAGTGAGTGATATACTGCATGAGTGATCTTTATACATCTCAAAAAAAAAAGAGTGATCTTTATACATTATTCTTGTGCTTGACCAAAATTATGTTATGTGCTCCTAACTGGGACATGCTTCAAACAGCGGTTACATGTCACCTGAATATGCTTTGAACGGAGTGTTCTCTGTCAAGTCTGATGTATACAGCTTTGGAGTTTTACTACTAGAGATTGTGAGTGGCTCAAAGACCAGCTCTGTGCACCTAAAAGCAGACTTCCCCAGCATTATAGCCTCTGTAAGTACAATGACATGTTCGAATTTCTGCAAGTATAGTAAATATGTGCATCTTTGAAGGGATGAGATATGATGAATGCAGGCATGGAGCTTATGGAAGGATGGGAACATAAAGGATTTTGTTGACTCATCAATTGTGGAGAGTTGTTCACCTGATGAAACTATACGGTGCATCCATATTGGACTTTTGTGTGTTCAGGACAGCCCAAATGTGCGGCCACTCGTGTCATCAATCATGTCCTTTCTGGAGAATGGAGATATATCACTTCCACCTCCAAAAGAGTCTGTGTATTTTTCTGAAAACAACAATGGAAATGATGGAGCAGCAGAAAATACTGTAAATTCTGCAAATAACATGAGCATTACAGTAGTAGAGGGACGCTAGTACTTAGCAGTCTAATCTCTGTATATGCCGTGGGTACTTTTTACAACTGTATACTGGATAAGAAACTGGTAGTTTTGCCTTGAAGAACAAGAAGCTTTGTTTTAATATAGATAATGTATTTCAAGTCCGGCAGCTCCAGCAAATGGAGAGATCTAAATGTTCGTATTAAAGACCATTCTCATCAAGAACTTCAGATGCATAAAAGAAGGCAAGTTAACCAGCTAAATTTTGTATGCTTAAAAAACAGGTAGTATAGCTGTATAAGTGTATAACCAAATTTCATTATACTTAAAGAACGGGTACCACGCACGGCCTCCCGGTCTACCATACGATTTGTTATATGAACTAACAATTATCTACTATCTAACTCCAAGCCGATTGTTTCTTAATCTAGGCCAATTGTCATTTCGACTGAGTAGAATGTATATTGTAGTAGTAAATCCTGTATTACTTATTTACAGCAGCAGTAGGCAGCTGGTGTGAACATGTGGCTGCAAGATTCAAGATAAGCTGCCTGGACAGGATGAGATAAGCTGCCAGGATAGAATATGTCAGGATAAAATTTAATGATAGGCTTGACTGTCAAGTTATGCAAGTTTTTGCACAGCTTAAGTCGGTAGTACACCCTATAAAAGGGCATGTATCCCATCGTTGTAAAATAAGACAGATCAAGCAATCCATTTGAGCTTCACAAAACTAGTACTCACCGTGTGCTCCTCTCTCTCAAGTGTGCGCGTCCGTGAGCCAGCTCCCCGAGAACTCATAGTCTAGCCCCAGAGCACTCCAGCTTCAAGTAGTACAGTATAATACAGGAGCACTTCAGCTCACACTGCTCGTGTATCCTCTGTTCGTGTGTGTACTAGTGCTTCACTGGTGTGTGTGCTACTCGGGCCAGATATTCTGTCCCCCTTAGACTAGAATTACTAGTCTGTCATTTGGGCTAACATATAGTATTATCTTAATTTTGCATGCAATGTGTCTCTTACTCCTAGTTACTATGGAGTTTTTTATAAGCACAAGCATGGAAGTAAAAAATAGTCAGAGTTATCAGGTAGGTCACTTCATTGTGTCAGGCTAAACAATGTTTGTGAAATCCGACAGAAATCATGTAGAAAAGCAACTTCAAATCACATTAGAAAATATACACAACGCTTAACTAGAAAGAAAAAAAGGCATCCTGTCGCATTGATTGAAAGTGCGTAAAGTATACTGTAATACTGTATAACCCTTAACTAAACTAGTGCCATCTGACCAGCAATAAGAAACTTATGTAGGAGAACGTGAACCCTGAACAACACCAAGATTATGCGTGGGTTAAGCACTCCGCCATCCCTCCTGTCCCCATGCTTCAGTGTGCAACACATTTGTTAACAGAAATATGAGAGAGACAGTGTGTCAGACTAAGGGATTGAAAATTGAAAAACAGGTCAGCAGCTGGCATATGGGTTCCACTAATCCACATCACAAACACCTTGTGTCCATTCACAATTAGAGCACGCACCTCTGAAGCTCTCGCTCGCTCCCGCGCCACGCCGTCCGTCGGCGTGGCGTCGCGCCTTAGCCTGCTGTGCTCGGCGTGGCGTGGCTCCTGTGCTGGCGGAAATGTGGCCCAGAAGGAAGGGGGAGGAGGAAGAAGGTGCGGCATTTTGTCCTCCTCCCGCCGGAGATGCGGCGTCTCCGCCCCCGCCGTTCTGCTCCTGTCGACCAGACCAGCTCGTTCCCCTCGCGCACCTGGACCTTTCGGCTTTCTTTGGTGATTCGGCCCAGCCCAGCCCGCGTTATGGGCCTGGCATTCATTCACGCGGTTCTCAAACAGGGGGAAGAAAACGCAGCTTTGTACTGCCTGCTTTCATCTAAACAAAAAGTATGGAGGTCAATACTGGATGGACGAGATACACTCTCTCAAGGACTTATAAGGAGAATTAGAGACGGAAATACTACACGAATCTGGGAGCACAACTGGTTACCCCGTCAACATAACATGTGTCCTATAGTGAGCAGAATACACAGTCCGCCGCAGTTCGTTGGGAAACTGCTCCTTCCCAGCGCAGAATGGAATCGTGACATGATATCAAGCGTCTTCGTGCAGACTGATGCAGTAGCTATTCTGTCTATTCCTGCTTGTACGAGACATATACAAGACTTTTGGTCCTGGGTACACGAGAAAAACGGAGTGTTCTCAGTGCGTTCTGCATACCGGATGTCGGTCACCACAAAACTGCGACGAGAAGCCTGGCTAGAAGGCAGAGCAGACCCATCCAATACCGAAGGCGAGCAGAAAGCTTGGTCAAAGTTGTGGAAGATAGATGTCCCTTCAAAGATAAAAATCTTCCTCTGGAGACTAGCCCAGCAGTCTATCCCAACTTCAGACCTTCTCCATCACCGTAATATGTCTACGGTGACGACATGCGGACTATGCGGCAGCGAGGACTCTTGGCAACATTCCCTTCTACACTGCCATGCTGCTCGGTGTGTGTGGGCACTGCAGAACCCCGACTTGGTCGAGGCAATTAACGGCATCAGGGAGCCTGATGCTAAACGCTGGGTCTTTGCGGCCATGGATACAATCCCTTCCAATGAATTCACTCAAGTTCTGGTCACTCTTTGGGCCATCTGGTATGCAAGAAGGCAAGCTTTGCACGAGAATATTTTTCAAAGTCCCCAAGCCACACATGTTTTCATCATGAAATACTTGCATGAGTTGGAGGCGTGCAAGCCAAAACAGAAAGCTGCTCCGCTACATGCAGCTCCAAACAGGTCACGCCCAGCTTGGATTCCTCCTCCGCACGGGGTGGCAAAGATTAGAGTGGACGGAGCTGTGTCAAGGGCAGCTGTTGAAGGCTCCATCAGCGCGGTCTGCAGGGACTCGCAGGGACACTACTTAGGCTCCTCAGCTATGAAGATCCCGGGGATGAATGACCCAGCGACGCTTGAAGCTTTGGCATGTCGGGAGGCGATGGCGCTGGCCCTGGATCTTGGACTCACGCATGTGGAAATAGCATGTGATAACAAGGGGGTGGTTGGAGACATCAATCAAAGAATAGGAGGAAATTATGTTGCGGTAGTAAAGGAGATAAACCCCACCTTGAATCAGTTTTATCAGTGTACTTTCATTTTCGAGGGTAGAGGGATAAATTTAGAGGCACATAGCCTTGCCAAACATGTTTTTGGGTTGGGTTTTGGACGCCATGTATGGCTACTGAACCCATCAAATTTGAGATGTATGCCTATGAACATTATTGAGCAATAAAAAAAGTATGTTTGGACGCAAAAAAAATCTAAACAAAAAGTACTGCATGCTCGATTCTCAAAAAAAAAATGCACTACATGCTCAGTCGAGACGTCTCTGGTGACTTCGTCAATCTTGAAATGATATGCCGGCTCAGTCTCTCGGAGATGCTCATAATAGGGTATGCGTGTGTGTTCATAGGGATGAGTGTATGCGAGTATATATGAGCATCTGCGTCTGTACCATGTTCTAAAAAATGTACTGTATGCTCACTCGCTTTGTTTCATGCTGCTCCATCTGTTTAAACCTACCCCTAAAAAAACTGTTTAAACTTTTTTTTTAAACAGCACATCTATTTAGAGCCTTTTTTGTTAGACCAGCCTTGACAAAACACTCCCTGTTTCTAATCTAAAATAAAAAAAAGTGTAACATGGTTGACATTTTTCTTTATTGGCGTTTTCCTTTAACACGGTTGCCACTACAGTACAACTCCCTGATGTTGGTCGTGCACATAGTAGGCATTGCCTTCATTTCTAAATGCAAGACCTTTGATCGAACTGCCAAAACATCTTATATTCAGAAACAGAGAGTTTAATACCGTGTGATGCGCTTATTTGTATGCGGACTTCATTGTCTGTAGGCTATAGCCAGATACATAACTTTAAAGTGCATGCGCGTACAGAGTTTTATGGCTAATACATGTTTAAAGATAAGCTCGCTCTCATGATCTTGAAGCAAGTAATGACTTGAAGGGCGATGGAAGCTCGCACGCCCATATATATTGTCACTTTAGGCAGCTTGTCGTTCTTCTTACCGGTTACCTCCCAGGACTCCCTTCTTCTCTGGAGCTGAGGGCTTCTTCTTCCTGCCCTTTGAGTTAGCGTCATCACCATCACAGTCAGAGCCCGAGTCACAGTCGTGGTCCGAGTGGGATCGGCCATTGTCGTCATCATCGTCGCCACCATCATCATTATCATCATCGCCACCATCATCATCGTCGTCGTCATCGTCGTCGCCATCATCATCATCATCACCACCACCACCACCACCACCACCATCATCGTCGTCGTCGTCGCCGCCATCATCATCATCATCACCACCACCACCACCACCATCATCATCGTCGTCGTCGTCGTCATGGTGGTGGTGGTGGATCTTCTTTTTGTTACTCCGGTGAGGGCTAGGCTTCTGGCCTTGCTCCTCCGCTGATGCCAAGTCCACTAGATCGCCAACAACAAGCTGAGGCTTGGCCACCGCTTTCTCCTCCTGTTTGCAGCAGTGCGCCGGCAGGGTGGACCCGCTCTTAGTCCCCGCCTGGTCCGTCTGCATGGCCGTAAGCGACTTCGTGGCGGCGGAGGCAAACAGAAAGGTGACGGCGAGCAACAAGGTGGCCAGGCAGGTGGTGGCGCGCCCCATTTGTGTGTTCGGTGAGTGTGAGCTCACGCGCGTTGGCAATATCTAACATACACCGTGATGTGCATGAATCCTTGTGGCATCGAGTGCAAGGTATATATATATGTTTGTTGGCTTGGGAATGTGTAGGACATTATGGAGTTGAAAGCTAAGCTCTATAGTGCGTTGGTTTGGTTTTCATTGGAAGGGTGAGTCACACCTCGGGTGGTACATTATCTCCCTTTTTTAACATCATGCGTACATTATCTCCTCATTGTTTTTATCCTCCACGAAATATCTCCTTGTTTGTGTTGAGCTAAGATTTAGTGCGCCGAGACTAGGAAGGAACTTGTGCACTCACCCGTTGCGATTTTCCACCATGATGCTCATATAGTATAAACTGTGATTTTTTTTATAAAGGGCCTTTTTTCATTCAAATGTTATATCGAATGACACAACTGCGACGGGTGAATATGTGGCCTTTACATAACCAAATGCACATAGCCAACAAGTCATAGAAAAAGCATAAGGGATGGGGGGAGGGTTGTGCCGTGAGACATGCGCAGAGCGCCGCCGGCCGCAGGTGGTGGTGCCAAGCAGAGGGGCAGAGCAGGCAGGCGGTTGTATGGGAGGAAGGGGGTGAGGTTGAAGATGAATAGTGCCCTGATGTGTTTTTGGCCGTTGGATCAAGATCAAGTGGTCCTGGGAAAAGTGACCGACGCAAAAGACATTTTCAGCTGCTTAATCAGTACACGCTCCCTTTTTTTAAACCAGACTTGAGAAAACACCACTTGTTTCTACAAAAAAAACCTAACACAGTTGACATTTCCTTTATTGACGTATTTTTCTTCGGCCAATCAATACATTCACGGAACTCTACGGATATGTGATACACAAGTTTACAAAAGTGAAACACAAGGAGAGAACATTACATTACACCACGCTGCAGCTCACTAGCCTCAGGAGAAAATCGCACTGATTAAAAGGACTAGCGAGCACTAAAATCAACCTTCTACCAACCACATAACCGCATAGGGGAAAAAACAGTCGCATAACTGCTTTACATCCTAGCAATCTTTGAGCGCGATCAGCTGGTCGACGACGCCGGGGTCAGCGAGAGTGCTTATGTCGCCGAGCTCGTCCAGCTGCTTCGCGGCAATTTTGCGCAGGATCCTGCGCATGATCTTGCCGCTGCGGGTCTTGGGGAGCCCCGGCGCCCAGTGGATCCTGTCTGGAGCTGCAAACGCCCCGATCTGACACGCAGGAAAAAAACCCGCATGAATGACAGGCAGCAAACAGCATTGAAGGAGCTCAGTTGCCCATGTTTTAATTCTTTGCTATGTCTTCCTAGCCAGCATAAGATTGACAGTAGCTAATCTGGAGCATGTTTCATCTGGCTAACAAAGAGTGTTAACTAATTTGCCTGAACTACAGGCCTCGTTATAGTAGCTGGTGAATTGGGAACATTCGCAATCTATCAGAACTCACTTTGTTCTACACAATTTTGGCATGCTGAATAGACAAATTTTAAGCATGGGATCGCATACTTCCATGTAAAGGCGGAGTTTTATTTTCTGATAGTGTAACTCGCTTTAGAACGGAAGATGTGAAACATCCAAAAGTATCACGAAAATACCTGAGTGCGGACTTTTGCTATGAGGCTCTTTCGTAGTTCTTCACTGTAAGGAACGCCATCCACCAAAGTTACAAAAGCATATATTCCCTGACCTTTGACCTGAAGTACTTCTTTTATTAGAAATTTGAAGCAGATAATATGACAATAAGAACTGTATATGATGGGATAGAAAATATAACAGAAGTGCAGGGAAGGTTAGATTATCGGTGGGCCATACCTCATGCTCAACACCAACAACAGCGGCCTCTGCACACTGTGGATGCGAAACCAAAGCAGACTCAACCTCTGCTGTGCCAATTCGATGCCCACTGCATATTCAAATGTGCAAGATAACTCAGTTCTAGCATAACAATTTTCAACAGCCACATACTGAACTTAAACTCTAGCAAATAGCAAACAAACCAAATAAGCAGCTTACCTAACGTTGATAACATCATCTACTCTTCCAGTAAGCCAGTGGTAACCATCTTTGTCCCTGACATGAAAATATTATTTGCTGCGCTGTTAGAGAGGTAATCTATATTGCGTAAAACTGAAATACGCTTGGATCTCATGCCCTGTTGATGGAAATAACTCAACAAGTTACCTGCTGCAACCATCACCAGTAAAATAGTAGCCAGCAAATGGCTTGAAGTATGTGGTCTCATATCTGTCATGATCTCCATAGAGGGTCCGGAAAGCCCCAGGCCATGATTTTTTAATGCAAAGATATCCGCTACATTCTCCTTCAATCTCCTGTCCTTTCTCATCAACAATGACCGGCTGTAAACCGTACAAATAGTAATGAGTATTAGATAAAATGCATGGCTGTATTCTGTATTTCACAGATAGATTGCGTTTACCTGCACACCAAAGAAAGGAAATGTTGCAGAACCCGGTTTCTGAGGCCAGGCACCAGGTAAAGGAGTCATCTGCAGAGAGCATTTACAACAGTTTAAATATTAATTTCAAGATCAGTCACTTTATCGCCCCATGAAAAAGAAATTGAGAAGAAGTGTCAGCTTTTAAGAGGCACTTACCATGAAGCCACCAGTTTCAGTCTGCCACCAAGTATCTGATATGGGGCACTTTGAATCCCCAACAACATTGTAGAACCATCTAAAATGAAGTAAAACACGCATGAGAACAACCTCTTATAAGTGTCCCTGGATAGTATTACTCTTTAACACTTGATAAATTATCCATGTACCTCCATGCACTAGGATTAATTGGCTCACCAACGCTTCCCAGGACTCGGAGAGATTTTCGAGAGTAGCGTGTAACATACTGCAAAAGCATATCAGGCAATAAGTAAAAAAAAGCAACATCCACACCAAACATACATATAAAAAAGGTTTACAGAGTGGCCACTATGAATGTTTTTTATGCTATCCAAATCATATTACAGCCAGTGTGTTTTATTTCCAGTGTGTCATATTTGTAGTCTCCTGGTTGGATTCTTTCCAACCATCATTGGCAATAAATAGCTCGCTGTAGTTGTTCCGTAAAAAAATTCATGGAATCCGATAGTTAAGAGCTCAATCTTGGAGAACAAGTGTTTATCGATTAATCACTAAATCTAATAGTTTTGCACAGTAGAAACGGCTCGAGAATCTTCTGATTGTTAAGTCATATGAGCTTCTTAGCAACTTAAGTAACTACATATGTAATAAGCAGTGAGTGAACTATTGGTATGTTATGTTAGGTTGACTGGGTTGTCAGATGCAGATATATCGAAATAAAAGCAGACAAGCTCCAAAGCACACGCTTCCAACAACCAACGGACAGTTCAATTCATGTTCACTAGAACCAGCTGTCCGGCAAATGTTGAGATTTAGTAAACAGTAAAAATCAAGAGAATATTGAACTTGATGGTTGATTTGCAATCATTTAAGATTTTAATTAGATGACTTAGAATAGTGAATAGTTCTTCCCTCCATTCAAGACAACCAGATTGACAGACTTGAGCATAGTAGGGGTCTTAAACACAATGCCATCCAGCATCAATGGCTTGTTCACATTACTGGGAGCTGGCTTAAAGAACATCATGCATACCTCATCACCATCGCGCATGAGTGAACGGACGAGTGTTGGTGCGGTATAAAATATTGACACCTTGTACTTGTCCACAATGTCCCAGCACCGACCAGCATTAGGGTAGTTCGGAGTCTACATGTACATGATTCAATGGCATATTTAGGCATAGTACAACTAAAATCAAGCCCCACAAAAATTATCGAAGCAAACAAATTGAGTTTTAAGAAATACATACAACAAGTACAATTTCTTAAACATAAAAGTCTAGTGGATTGTGTTATGAATTGTCAAACAAAAGGACACATCAAACATAATGACAACCCCGAAAAATAAAACCACTGAATTTTCTTTCATTCATCAAATTTGTATTGAGCTGACATAACTTCACAATATCCTAACTAGAAAAGCTTTTAGAAATATATACCCCTTCAAAAACAAGAACTGCAGCTCCATTCAGGAGTGGGCCATATGTCACATAGCTATGTCCAGTAATCCAACCACAGTCTGCAGTGCACCTGATGCCAACAAACAACGGAAGGTATAAGGGAAAACAGCAATTTCTATTAGTAGTTCCCCAAACAAAGGACATGCTTTATATTCATACAAGTCAAAAACAAAATCTTCTGTTTACCAGTATATGTCTGTTGGCTTGTAATCAAATGCATACTTAAATGTTGTTGCAGTATACACCATATAGCCCCCAGAAGTATGCATAACACCCTTCAAATTTATTAACAGAGATTAATACTCGGGTAACTTGACAACAGGATAATCTAGTGTAGCTTAATACCTTTGGTTTTCCAGTGCTGCCACTCGTGTACAAAAGAAACAATGGATCCTCCGCATCCACCCATTCCACATCACACTTGGTAGGAAAGTTGGTCACAACATCCTGAAAGTTATGTCCAAGGAACAATGGTTAATTGATATTTGCTGTTATCTGAGGATGCAGGCCTGCCCTGAAATACAGGATGCATATTGGAATGTTGACAAGTTGCTGTTGAAGGGGAAAAAATGCACCTGCCACCAAACATCCCTTCCTGCTTGCCATTTTGTGTCTTGCCTCTTCATTACTGACTGGTTTTCGTATGTCAAACAAATACCTGCTCAGCACAACAGTAGTGACTAGTCAAAATCAGCAAACCACATATTGACAGCATTCAGTTATATATGGATCTGCCAATGATCTGTAAGTCATCATAAATACTGATCCCATTGTCCACCACTGACAATATATGGATCTGAACCTAATTTTCACAACACAACATTAAACCCCGTGATGGCAAGCGTGAGTGCTGCCACGGAAGCCCAACAACAGCTCAAATTGTCTATGCAATATAAAAGTCGATCCTAGTACATACCTACAGAGAATCCATTCTTCTCACTTTCCACCAGAGCAGCATCCACTATGTCTTTGAGAAGAATGGGCTTGGGCCCCCTTTTCACGGCATTACAAGTGAGCACAAGCTTAGGCTTGCAATCAACGATCCTTTGGGCCAGCGAATCCGCAGAGAAGCCAGCAAACACAACCTGAAGGGAAATTTGGGGTGCATCGCATCATAAACGGGAACAGGACCAACCAGGATAACAAATGGAGCTTGCAGTGCAGTGCTTACCGAATGGACAGCACCGATACGCGCACATGCAAGCATGGCAATGGGAAGCTCCAGCAGCATCGGTAAGTAGATGATCACAGCATCCCCCTTGCCGACACCAACACTTTTCAAGTAATTTGCAAGCTAGCAGAAAGCATAAAACAAAACAAATTCAGATTCAGCACCTTCCCCAAACCTCTAATACTAAGAGCATTTACATCCCTTGGTACATTTACTGTCCATTCACAAAACAACCAGATATAGGCATATGCATAATTACCTGGCAAACCTTCTCCACGAGCTCAGAATAGGTGAGCTTCCCATCCTGGCCGGGCTCATTGCCCTCCCAGTACAGTGCAATCTTGTCCCCATTCCCAGCCTCGACGTTGCGGTCGACGGCATTGTAGCATATGTTGGTTTTGCCCCCTTTGAACCACTGGACAACACCAAAGAACCAACACATGATTCGCAATCACCAGAAATGCTAAATTCAGACAACAGCCATCACCAGAAGACACCTACACTGATGTGGACGGGGCCCTTGCTGACGTCGAGGTTTTCGGAGCAGACCTCGCTGGGGTTCCACTTCTCCTTCCAGTAGAAGGCGTCGGCGATCTCTGACCAGAACCCGGCCGGGTCCTTGATGGACCTCTCGTACATCTCCTTGTACTGAAACACACACCAAGTGAGATCACAACTTTAAGGCATCACAATCATCAGACCGAAACGCAGCAAGAAAGGAAATGAAGCACTAAAATCAAGACGAATGCATCCTAGCACTGTTGCTATCTCTGTGTACGATCTGTCGGTAGAACATAAAATCAGCAATGTCCCTGTCCGACTGACTTTTAGCGAGCACCGGGCTTGTCTTGATCATGATCAGGACAAGACATTTTTGTGCTGAACTAAAGCAAGCGCCGCGGTTGATTGACAGCAAGCGAGCCATATGGAGCGAGCGATCGAGGAGCAGAGTGGGTGCGTGCGTGCGTATATATGTATGTACCTGCTGGGGGGAGGAGACGAGTGCGGTGGCGGAGAACTCGGCGCTGGGGAAGACGAGTTCGTGCTCCTCGTCGGCGAGCGACTCGCCCAGGACGACGGCGCTGATCCCGGAGATGGACCCGGCGCCGGAGGGCCGCTCGGACATGGACTCGACGTGCCGGAGCTTGTCCGGGGTCCCTCCCGCCTGCTGGCCCGCGGTAGCGGCGCCCATGGCTGGCCCAGGCGGCGGCGACGGCGGCGGGGAGGCGGAGGAGGGGGCGGGGCGGGGGCGGGTGGGAGGTGCAGTGAGATCCAGATCCGGGCGGGGGACGGGGGGCGGCAGCAGCGATGGGTGTATAAATAAACGATCTTTGAGCGAGGGCGAGAGCGATCTCTCGGTGATCTCCGAGCGCGAGCGGCGACTGGCCGCCCACCACCCTCCCTTCTCCGACTCCTCCCCCGCCTCTGCTGGCTGCTGGCTACCGGCCAAGTCGTGTGTTGACTTCCCTACTCTCCACTGCCAGCCACGGAGGGGATAGCGACCGGCGCAACCGCGACTGGTAAAATATTGGCAGGTACGGGGTGGCGACGCGCGGCTGGACGGGCCGGCGGCTTAGCTAAGCCGCCGGTCAGCGGCAGCGGCGGCACCCGCTCCACGTGAACCCGGAGCCGCGGCGGGTGGCGCGGGGCGAGATCGTGCGGGTTGGTGAGATGGGCGGCTTGCGTTGGGCTGGGTTGCAACTGCGCGCGACCACGACATGACGGCTTCAGGCGTGTTTGGAATTGATTCAGCAACTCCACAAGAAAAATCCTTTTCAGGCCGTGATGTGACTTGCCACCGAATAATTGGTCATTTCTTCCTTGATATTGTGATATTGGTTCATGAATCAATCCCCTCGCCTCGCCGCCAGTGGCGGATCCAGGAATGGAAATTTACCGGGGCAACCAACGGCGGCGAAGCTTGGGGGCGCTACGCCGTTGGTCGTCGGGGTAAGGGGACCATCCTCCTTCATCGTCGAGACTCGAAATGGAAAGTTATCTGGATGACCAACAACGACGGAGCTTGATGATGTTGCATACTGGCCGGTAGGTAAGGGGTTTACCCTGCTCTGTCGTTGGAGATCCGGGGCGGCCGGGATCATCATTGCTCTCACTTATCATGCTCCGCCTAAACCGTTGGATATGAAATTCAAAATGTGCCATTGAAAAAAAAGTGTCGTTGGTCTGAAAAACGCACGCTTTCACTTATTTAAATTTGAAAAGTTGTGGAATGATTGCACATAATAACGGCAGAGAAATGTGACATGGCCCACTTGTGAGTTGTGCAACGACCACACGACGAGCGCTCGTTGTTCCTTTGTTTAGCTGGGGCTTATTTGATTAAAATGATTTTCGTGAAAATTATAGAGGACTTTGAAAATTCTAGCTATGTTGGTCTTTTGGTTTGTAGGATCAAATATATATTTTTCGCTTGTTCTGTAGGATTAAAAAATTCCCTACGGATTCCTTTTAAATACAATTCATAAGAAATGTAGCTTCCACTCAAACGCCTTGAAAATATCACTTGGTTTTTCCATCCCAATACTAAGTTTTTGATGGAAATTTTGTTTATAATTCAGCGTTACACCTTTTTTAATACGAAAAACATTAAAAAGCAAGGTAAGTAAACAAATAAGTATGATGTTTTTTTTATATAGAGGTTTGGTTTGTTCGATGTGACGGCAACGCACGCAACAACAATAACATGGGAGCAGAAGTACCAACAACAATGCCAAGGCTGTGACCCTCTTATTAAATCGGACTAACCATACAATGTTCGGTGAGATGTAGCTACCGCTCTGTTTGTAAGCGTCTCTTTCATGTACTCAACAGCCTAATGATAAGATAATAATGTCATCAGACCATTAACGTATACAAAAAGGTTGCGAGTGTAGTCCAAGCATTGATCGGATCTACCTAACGGTCCCACAGTTTTGTTTTTTTAAAGTAAGTTTATAAACCTACCATTACTTTTTTATAAACTGTAAAAGAAGCACACTAATTTCGTACAACAATATTTTCCTTAAGAAGGACACAACTATTTATGTAACGCTGTAAAAAGGCTCAAGACAAGTCTGTCTTTAAATTAAGAAAGGCGTCAATTGGCCATGAATTATAGTGACCAACAATTTACCAAAGAGAGAAAACAGCTGATACATAATGCTTACAAATAGCATGTTCTTTGACAAAACAAACACCAAAAACAGAAATAAATCGTAACTTGCAAAGTAGATGCAATCGCCCACCACGACAACAACAACTGAAATACTGTACTTTTAGTAGTATGGCTTCACATGAGTCATTTAGCAGTGCAATTTCCTCGCCGAGGAATGACCAACGGATTGAGGACGAGGATTGGAGTTGAGACGTGGAGATAAGAAAGAAGAACATGAGGAAGTGAGTGACATTTCTTCTCGTTAATTCATCAAAAAGTTTAACAGTTGTTTGTTTGAGCTTAAATTTCTTCTCGTTAATTCATCAAAAAGTTTAACAGTTGTTTGTTTGAGCTTACAAACGGACACGCACTATCTACTCCCAAACTTGAATGCTTCCTGATGTAAAAAAAATAGTAACAAAGAAATCTGATCTTTTATGGCAATGCTATTTTTGAAAGCATTTTTCATTATGAAATACTATTTTTTGCCATGACTTCCACGTATCTCATTTCATAATGAAAAATTCCAAGAACTCAGAACATTTGTCAAAGTTGACTAAAAAAGGTACTTTTTGAATTTATTTTCATTTTTTTGAATGTTCCTGTTCATCCCAAGCTCATTTGAGGTCGGGAGTTGAAGAGGACTTCGCTTACAATTGCGCTCCCACACTACTCGGAAGCTCAAATAGACTTGGCACATTATGGCCCACCGCCCAAGGCCAATGGAAGGCAACGGCATAGTTTTTTCAATGGAAATCACCCACCAGGGCTATGTCTCGCCCTTACCGATTCCTAATAGGAATCGTCTAAGGGCGGACGACTACGTGCTGGCCCATTAGCTGTTTAATTCGATGCCTTCACTTGTTCGTGTCGGGTCGCTGTTGTCGATCGGTTTAGTCCGGTTTTCCTTCTCATTTCCGATTGTTTTTTCTTTGGTTTATCTTTTTGTTCATTATGTTTCGATTTTATTTGTTGTTCCAACGGTTTTATTTGGTTTGTTTTCTTCTTTATACTTTGGTTTTCTTTCTTGGAATTTTCGGTATCTTTTATTTTTCTTTTTGTTTCTTTGTTTTTTTTTTCAACACATGCCTACTGTTTCATACATATCATACATTTTTCGTGTAATTGTAAAACATTTTTTATACACGTTTAATATTTGCAAATACATGTTAAACAGTTTTTTGAACGATAAAACCCATTTTTTGAACTATGCCAACATTTTTGTACATTGTACAAACATTTTTTGAGATTGTCACGAACACTTTTTTTGAAACTTTTTGAATATTTTTTAAATGTAACATAAATTTTTTAATGTTCAAAACATATTTGTTGAATTACACGATTTTTTGCATTTGTATTTAAAGAAATGTCACATAAATTTATTTTGAAATGTGCAATATTTTATAATTGTTGCAACATTTTATGTACATATGCCAACTGGTATACATAACTAACATTTTCTATGTTTTACATTCATAGTCATACATTTTTCATATACAACAGGAACATTTTTCTATACACATTTAACATTTTTCAGATGCAATACTGTCATTTTCAAAATTTTATGTGAAGTGTTGTATATTTATATTTAAAATATTTCGAAATATGAACGAAAGTAAAAAAATAGAAATGTGAAGAAAAAAAATGTGCATGACATCAGCGAGCCGTTCCTGTAAGGCTCGCAGAGGGAGGCACATCTATATCTATATCTATATCTATATCTATACCTACTATTAAAGGGAATAGATATTCTTGGTTTGGTTTAGTTCTTTACATTTGGTTTACACACGTTAAGCGATCTGGGCGAGTTACTTGTATGTTGATGGGCCTTTTATGGGCTTTCATAGAGAGACCATGAAAAATAATTAGGTCAAAAAAATCAACATTGTAGGAATTGAACACAAGACCTCCTGTCGATCTTTTAGATGTAACAACCAAAGACTTTTGCACCTTTCATATTTACTAATCCCAACTCACTCTAAATATATGAATGGCAGTCATCATTTTTATTTATTTTTTTGCGAGAAAATGAGTTAATATTAAAACGGCCAAATTACTGAAAGGTCCACACAGAAAAGAAAATTACAACCAAGCCCCTCTGCAACCTGACTACGCCGGCGCCGTAGACAAGCCGGTGACGCGCCGTTCGCCGCTGCTCGTTGACGCCTTGGATCGAAGCAGCCCCTGGGCGAAACGGGAAGTCTCCGATCAACGGTCCCTGAGGACCTACACCCATGGCCGTCGTTGTCGTCGCACCGCTAAACATCGCCTTCCTTCTCCAGATCTTCAATCGCCGGAATCGCCATCCCTCAATCTCCGGCATGGGGGAGCCGTGCACGGCCTCTCCACCGAGCAGCGAGCACGAAGAAAGGAGCTGGTCCACCGCGGAGCTCCACTGGAACTTCGCCGTCGAAGGGGAGACAAACACCTACAAAAAGCCGATCCAGTCACACCGTCGCCTCCACGACGCCACCGGTTGGCTCCCTAGGCACTCCTACACTATGTACACGCTGCAAATCGGGCCTCCCCCGTCCTCCCGCCGCCGGAGCGTCTGGCGGAGGCCGAGGGAGCCGCCGATTCGGCAACGGCGAGGTGGAGAGCCCGGGGTTCGCACAAATCGCCCTTCGTTCCTGTAGATGGAGAAGGGTGAGGTCCAAGGCTCATGTTTAGGGTGAGCTAATTAAGCGAATGAGCTAATAAAGGAAGGATTGTGGGCTTAAATATAATATTTAAACGAATGTGGCTAATTAAAGAAAGGATTATGGGTAAATCGGTGGAATAACTATTAGAAAGATTGTGGTATTAATAAATTCTACATGAAGGATTTGAGGTAAAATGGTAGGATAATTAAAAGGAATGATCTATAGGCCTTAATGTGTTAGGGCTACTAAATTAGAAAAGGAAGGATTTGATTCCCGACTAAAATGGATGAGGACTTCATGGTAATTAATGAAAGGATCATACTTAAATGCCATTAAAAAGGATTGTATTTAAATGAAATCAGTGAGACATTATGTCCCGCAAAGAAAATATGAACACGACTAAATTGTGATGTATTTTTTTATGTTCATTTTGTAGAAGGACAATATTGCATTACAATATATTCTTCATAATGAATCCGATGTTGTGAGACATTATGTTTGTGCAAAACATTAATTTTTCCGTTGCAACACACGGACATAGGTGCTAGTAGCCACCTACGCAACGATTTCTTCATGGCCAGCATGCACGCTCGCTCTGGATCGAGGAGGCTTCTCTTGTGTGCTGGGTCCGGCGATGACAGTGGCGACGTCTGCCTTTTATCCAGCCCGCTGTTCCATGGAAGGAGATCGCGAGGAAATCGGTAACACTTTATGCATCCAGTTTCTATTTCTCCAGTGACACTTTATGCATCCGCGGACGCGGGCAGCGACCGATCACCTCCTATTTCTCCGTGTTCGTGGCCGTGCTCCTCAAATGTCGGCCCTCCCAGACCCATGCAATTCGTGCAACTACCTAGATGACACAACAACGTAGACCAACATACTACATAATACTCCGTATAGCACAATCCGAACCCCAAAGAGCAAGTTATTGTACAATTGAACCCAAAAGAGCAAGTTCATCACCGGACAGATAAACTAGATACATTAAATAAACTAGATAAAGGTAGAGGGTCGTCGGACATCACCATTTCCTCGCCAGCCCCTTTCCCTTGTGGTCTCATCCGGGACTCCAAACAATATTCGGTCACCAAATCACATAACTCATATAATATAATATCATCATCGAACGTTAAGCGTGCGGACCCTACGGGTTTGAGAACTATGTAGACATGACCGAGACACCTCTCCGGTCAATAACCAATAGCGGAACCTGAATGCTCATATTGGTTCCTACATATTCTACGAAGATCTTTATCGGTCCTACCGCAATGACAACATATGTTATTCCCGTTGTCATCGGTATGTTACTTGCCCGAGATTCGATCGTCGGTATCTTCATACCTAGTTCAATCTCGTTACCGGCAAGTCTCTTTACTCGTTCCGTAATGCATCATCCCGCAACTAACTCATTAGTCACATTGCTTGCAAGGCTTATCCTGATGTGTATTACCGAGAGGGCACGTAGACACCTCTCCGATACGATAAATCTTAATCTCGATCTATGCGAACACAATAAACACCTTCAGATATACATGTAGAGCATCTTTACAATCACCCAGTTACGTTGTGACATTTGATATCACACAAGGTATTCCTCCGGTATCCGGGAGTTGCATAATCTCGTAGTCAAAGGAACATGTATAAGTCATGAAGAAAGCAATATCGATAAAACTTAACGATCATTATGCTAAGCTAACAGATGGGTCTTGTTCATCACATCATTCTCCTAATGATGTGATCTAGTTCATCAAATAACAGCACATGTCTATGGTTAGGAAACTTAACCATCTTTGATTAACGAGCTAGTCTAGTAGAGGCATACTAGGGACACTGTGTTTTGTCTATGTATCCACACATGTATCAAGTTTCTGGTTAATACAATTCTAGCATGAATAATAAACATTCATCATGATGTAGGGAAATATAAATAACAACTTTATTATTGCTGCAAAAAAACTAAACCAGTGCCGCAAACCTGTCCTACGTTCTCATGAAGCATCTGCAGCCACGATTGCCAAATGTGACACTCTATGCGTCCATAGACAACAACCGGTCATCGTGCTCCTCAAATATTTGCCCTACAAATCTATACAATCCATGCAACTACGTGTATCAACATTCATATGTAGCATAATAATGCGAGCACAATTGAACCGAACAGTGCAAGTTCATCACGCGACAAATAAAGTAGATACATTAAATAAACCAGACAGCTAGATAAAGGGAGAGGTACGCCGGACATCACCATTTCCTTGCCGGCCCTTCCCCTTGCGGTCACCAGAGCAACGGCAATAATAGTTCTCCACATAGGCGTTGTCGGTGGTAGTGCTAGTCGTGCCATTGTCGGACGTCAACGGAATGATGCCCGTAAAACAACGGGCGGCGCGGGCCTCATCCTTCGCTAGGCTGGCCGCTTCGCCTTCTCCTTTTGCGGCGCACTCGGACTCTTCGATGCCGAGCCGGAGCGCCTTCGTGTTCTTGTGACGGAGGCACCTCACGCCCGTCTCTGCGGTGATCAGCGACCGGCGAAGGACCTCGTGCAGAAGCTGCTCCTTCAGATCGACCAGTGTGGACATTGCATAGGTGCGATAAGACCTCACGCACCTGTCCGAGAGGAACTGACCTCTGCCGCCCTCTGTGCGGCCCGCTGCCTCTCACGGCGTGCGACTTTTGCTTTCGATTCCGGAGTCTCGACTGCTGGCTCGGCGCAACAACGAGAACCCAGTGCTGCCCGAGAGGAGCTAGGGCTAGAGGGGTAGGCGAGGGGCATGGCCAGCGACGGGTCTGCAACGGCGGGTTAGCGCAGTCAAACTTGTGTTGCGTCGCCGAGCTACCAGGGACGACGCAAAGCTCAAGCTCCTGCCCTTGTCCATCTGCGACCGCTAAAGGGCATTGCAGAGCGTGAGCTCTTTGTTGTTTGGTGCCTCGCTGTCAGAGTCCTCCTCCTTGAAGAGCCCGTCTTAGTCGATGGGATCAGACTCGTCGCCGGATGGCACTGCCGGATTGGATGTCCGATCTAGCCATGGTGGAGAGGAGGGGATGGGACGGGAAGGGGAGGGGATGAGACATGCAGTGGAAACGGAGCGAAGCGATTTTGCTGGGATTGCGGAACAAAGTGATTTTGGAGCGAAGCAACTTTGCTCACAAATCTCTGCAGTCCAGGCTGGTACGAACAATTTTGGTGCCGCCGTTGGATGACAAAAATATGTCTAGACACTGTTCAGTCCGGAAATTTGCGCGTGGTTTGATGATCCGTGTTGGAGTTACCCTTATTTTGCTAACTTTCAGCTACTTTATTCATTTCTCGTTGATTATGCGAGTGCACCTTGATCATTATTGATATCCTGTTGATCCATGTGTTATTTGAGAGAGAGAGGAAGAGAGAGAGAGAGAGAGAGAGAATTGGAGCAGAGTTATGAGCATATCATTTCAGATATAGTTCTAAGATTCGTCATTAATCTGCTTAGTCATCTCGCTTTATTACATTGGTATCACGACCGCAAACATATCGTACCAGTCACAGTTCAATTATTGTACTGTTTGAGTTCTTCAATAGGACGACACTTGTTTCGAACCGGTAGCGGTGATGGATCCTAGGAGCGACCAATACTAGCAAGTCAAGTTGGCGTACCTCAGGGTACCAAAAGACTCTACTCTTCTGGAACCCGTCCATGTCGTTTAGGCAGAGGTTGTCGACGATGTTGGGGTACCCCCTTCAGCTTAAGAGTGTAAAAGTGTGGAATTTCACCCCTAGCTATGACTCCTGGTTTGGGAAGCTTGATGGTCATGTGTGACGCCAATAATTTCCTTGCCCATTTCTATTGAATCTGTTTTTATTGTTCCTTTTGTTTTCATTTTTGTTGAATTCAACACTACCAATTATTATCTTCTTTATCCTTTAAATCCAGTTCATCTAATGATACACCATCATACCATCTTATTAAATAGTGAAGTATCCGCTTGCTAAGTATGATTTCTCATACTCACCCTTACTTCCTCTATTTTCTTATGTAGTCATCGACTTGCATAAGAATGCGCAAGACTTCCAATAATAGGCTTGACTAGTGGGTGGGAAGCGACTAGTGAATATAATGTGTTTATTCAGCTATTGTAGATGCAAAGAAATTCATAAAGTAAACATATAAGCTTTTATGATCCCTTGATTTATGTCTGCTTAATCTCACCTTGCATGACTATAGGCCACCTGATGTATAGGCACGCAGCAGCTCTCTTGCCTAGGCCTGGTATCCGGCGTGACAACCGCCGACGTGCTGAATTACATTAACACATTTCACTTATTTGTAACCTCGATTGAAAAAGAATCATGTTAAAACATAAATCAAGAGAAAAAAAAGTACGAAAAGTTGATAAAAAGAGATATGTAAAAGAAAAAAGAAACATACTAACGTCATTCGATTGTGACTTAACCAAGTCTCTAGCCGCATCCCCGTACCGTAACTATACTACTATAAATCCCAGTATTACCCACCACAAGAATTACATTATTATTGGTGTGCACGAGGGTGATACACCTCTACGGCACAAGATAAATTTCTCTTAGGAAAAAAAGATGAACACTTCAAAATCCACTCATCTCATCTCTGACATCCGCTGTCACATTACTCTGCTTGCTTGGCCATCATTCCTCATACAATCTTTCTGTATGGAATTGGCTCCCGATGGCAGAAAATGTACCCTAAACCGAGCGAGAAACCTCCTCAAGATGATCTCGCCGCCGGCGAAACCTTCAACCTCTAGTACATGATGAGAGACCTGCCAGGCAGGACAGCTGACAGATCGGCGGCAGATCCCACAGCGAGTCGCAGGGGTCGTTCCCGATGTCGAACCCGTCGTCCTGCTCCTGCTGGACGACCCCGCTCATGGCGGCGCCGGGCGACGCGGAGTCTTGATCTTGCTTCTCCGGCCTCGCCCCGTCCGCGATCACCCGGCACTCGGCCACGTTGCGTCGGGCGGCGAGCGTCGGGACGGCGGGGCTCAGCGTTGCAGGCCATGGCTGATGCTCGAGGTGTTGATGGAGCTGTTCGCTGCCGTGGCTGATCCACTGGTGGTAAGTCATGTGGTTAGAGAGGCTGGTGGGAGTCGGGGTGTGGTGGGCGGCGGCTCCACTGGCGCTCATGGCGAAGCTGATGGTCGAGCTGGTGCTGCTGGTGTTGTTACCGGCGCTGCCATTACTAGCTGCCGTGGCGAGTCTGATGGTAACAGCGGGCTGCTGGGACGGCGCCCGCGGCGGCGGTGGCGAGGCGCTCTTCTTGAGCTTCTTGTGGGTGAGCAGGGTGCGGATCCTGGACGCCAGCGGCGAGTCCGGCGGCGAGGAGGCGGCGGCGGGGGCGGCGGTGGCGAAGTTGGTCCGCGTGTTGGAGCCCCGGAGGAGGCATGCGGCCTCGTCGTAGGCGCGCGCGGCCTCCTCGGCGGTCTCGAAGGTGCCGAGCCACACCCGTATCTTGTGCGTGGTGTCCTTGATCTCCGCCACCCACCTCCCCGACGGCCGCTGTCTCACCCCGACGAACTTGCACTTGCTGCTACCCCTCCCCTTCGCCGCCGCCGCCGCCGCCTTGCCCACCGCCGCCTCGTACTGGCATTGCTGCTGCTGCTGCTGCTGCTGCTGGAACTGGAGCTCCATTGATTAATATAATTATCTCTCTCTCGAGCTGGTGTAGTCTGGTCTGAACTTTGGGTGGAGGAGGCTGTGCATGAATTTAAGGGAGGGGAGGCGCTGGGGCGAGGTCGTGGAGGGCTTGTCATGGCGCGCATGTCTGTAATGGCGAGATCTTTGTTAGTGGGGTAGCGGGAGGCTGAGTTTTCTAGGGGCGCTAGACGGCAAATCCCGTAGGTTATCTCGATGTTTGATGTGGTCGTACGTCGTGGCTGGCATGTTTGTCCTCTCCCCAGGTTGACGACAGCGCCCTTTGTTTTCAGGCCGGGCGACGCGCGCTACGTGTCCATCCGGGCTTCGATCGCGCGCCATGTCCTCGCCGAGGAAGGGGCGACCGACGGATTATTAAGGACGACGAGCGACGTGGGGCGGATGAAGAAGAAGATGTGACGAGGAGGAGGAGGGAGGGAGGGAGGGGGTCACGTTTTCCGTCGAATTGATTCATTATTTCTTGTGTGTTAGAGCCCGCGCACTACTTCTGAGTAGTGATGACCAACGAGTTTTGTTTATTGATGCTTCTTTTGGGGACGCCATTTGTCAGGTGTGTTGATGATTGGCAGTTGCAATCAGTTGCAGTCTTCGCCGTGCTCAAATATGAATTTGGCTGGTCATTGTCATGTATATACAAAATTCAACATGCATCTGCCCGCTTCGTTAGTGGTTCTTCGTCCGTGCATTTCAAATGGTAAACCACTCGGCCGGTAGACCTATGACCTAGCCGGCGTTCTCTTCGTCTGCAACATGGCACGCATAAGGGAAACAAAAACCATGTTTAAACTTTTCTTTTAGGAAGGTCAAACACCATATATTAAGTAGCATAGACCCTTAGAAATATCAGTCTTGGCATATCTCAGTTATGTCTCAGTACATGCTATATTTGTCAGATCTTACATTGAGATATGTGTAAAAAAATCAGTTTTTTCTTTTTTTCTTTTTTACATGTCATCTTATTATTATTTTTTGCGGGGACATGTCATGTTATTTGACTAAGGCTTGGTTAAATTTCAGTCGACTGAGACCTAGCCACACCCAATATCAGTCTTGTTAAATATCATTGTAGAAAATATATCATTGTTAGAAAATGAGAAATACACCCAATTTTTTGGGATGTCAAATTCTTCTTCCTTCTGCATCCACCGGCGTCGCGTCGTGAGCAAAGCTCGTATCCGCCTCTCAGCCTTTGATGCAACGGAGCAAACTTGTTTAAATCCGAAAACTTGTAGAAGCAGCGACAAAAAAGTTGTCAAGGTAGACCGGAAGATGGAGGCGGCTGCGGTATGCATAGTAAAGACTCCCAAGACCACGCGCACCAACCAAATCCGGACGAATCCACGAAAGACTAAAATCATGAAGATCCACTGGAGACACACCTCCACCGACGCTAAGCGCACCGACAAAATGAGAATAGGAGAGGACACTATTCCTACATTGGAATGACACCTCCACCTTCCCACCCCAATCAAGACACTAAGGGCATCTCCAGCCGTTCGGCCCCCCAGGGCGCCTAAATAGAGCGGCATGGGGGTGTGCCGGCGCTAGTTCGGCCCCTGGGGGCGACCTAGCTCCCAGTCACGCCCCCAAGCGCCGGCCCCAAGATGCGGGAAATTTGAACTAGGTCGTTCCCGCTCATAAAAGACGCCACAAATCCGGCGATCGGACGTAGTCTGGCGTTACAAAAACAGAGCGCCGCACGCCGCAAGTTCGCGTGCGCAACGAATCACTCGGCGGGGTCGGCTCCAGGCGTTGGCGGAGTCGGCGTGCGCGGGCTCGGCGGTGTCGGAGCTGCTTCGGTGCTGGGCTGTGTCGGCGTGGCTTCGGTACTGCTGGGCGGCGATGTAGAGGCGTCGTTCGGGCTTGGCGTCCGTGTGGCCGTGGGCGCGGGAGCTGGCATCGTCGCCGTTGCCGTCGGCATCTGGTTCAGGATGAGGCCGCGCTCCGCCATGTACCACGCCCTGAGCTGCTCGTCGTTGCTCTGGAGCATGTCCGCACCGCCCATCAGAAAAGCCATGGGCGACGACGATCCCCATGGAGATCCGACGCCTTGCTGTCCCCAGGGCGCGTACTGGGCGTGGCTGACGACGGGTGGGTTCATCATCCCCGCGTGGTCGACCGATGAGGAGGACGCCGCCGCGAGCGCCGCTTTGTCGCGGGCCTTCTTGGCGATGGCCCTGTTCCGCCGATTGGCGGTGACTGCGTCGCGTCGCTGAACTTCCACCCTCCACTCGGCGTTCGACATGCCCGGTGGCTTCAATGGCGGCGCCCCTCGGCTTCCTCTGCTTCGGCTGGGCCACGGTGCCAGTCGTGATTGCCGCCGCGTGCGGCATGGCGTACTTCTTCGGCGGCATGGCGGCGACTCGAAGGCGGGCGGGAGGAGGGTTTGGCGGGAGGAAGGGAGGAAATGGTGGGAGGAAGGCGAGCAAGCGGGAGGGATGCGAGGGAAAAGCGTCAAGAAACGACGGGAAAAGGCCCTCGGGTCGCCGCCAGGGCGGACCCACGCGCCTTTTTCGCTTGTGCCGGCTCCCCAAGCACCCCCCAGGGCGTCGGGTTCGGCCTGGGTCCGCCGGCACCAGTTTTGGCCCGAGCCGGCGAAAAACGGTCTTCTGGGGGCGCGACTGGGCCCTTTTTTTGGCGCCGGCACGGCAAAAACGCCTGGGGAAGGCCTGTTGGGGGCGCGGCTGGAGATGCTCTAAGACTACATGGCAAAGCTAGGCTGAGTCGCTGCTAAAGGTCGTTGGCATGCTAAGAGCATCTCCAACAGGGGCTCAAAAATTCCTCAGACAGTAAAAACAATCATTTTTGTGCTCCGGAGACAGAAAACAGCACTCCTGCAGACGCTGTAAAATAGAGCGTGCACAAAAAGTTTTGGCGCATGGGTGTGCGCGCAGCCTGCTGCGCTGCAATTTTGGGGGTGCCGGATTATGCGCGCGGACACGCTCATAAGCTGCTTTATCCACAAAGGTGTTCAAATAAACGAGTACAAAATATGTAACCATGAATTTGTGAAACTTGTGTTTTTCTCTCTCATGTGTTAACACACAATCTAAGCCAAACAACAACAACAACAACAAAAACAACAACAACAACAACAACAACAACAAAATATTGAGTGATTGACAAAAAAACTACCATTTTAGGGGTTTGCGTCCCACAGAACTACCACTTTAAAAAAAGTGACCGAAAACTACCAAAATTTTCTAATTTTATGACTAAAACTACCACTTTCAGATAATGACCAATTTAAACTATTTAAACGTGTTTATGACAGGCGGGGCCATCTGTCAGCGGACTCAGCGCGACGTGGCGTCAAAGTCAACTTCACAGGAGAGGCGGACGACGAGCGCCCGCGCGTGGAAGCTCGTCGGCGGGAACCTAGCGGGTGCGGTTACGTAGGGAAGGGCTCGAGGTCGGGCGCGAGCGTCCTTCAACACGACCTTCACTGTGGACGTGGACGGCGGCGACTCTGACGCCGCGTCGTTCGTGGTGCTCCTTGACAGCTTCCCGTCGGTCAACATCGGGAACGAGAAGTACGGTCCTCGCCGCAACACTAGCAACTCGGTCGTGCTCGCTGCATCCATGCCGAACGCCACCAACGGCCTCGCCAATGTTGAGGTCGGCTCGGTGAGCTCGTACGGGCCGCGGCCGCCGCCGGGCGTCGGCCTGAACATCACCATCACGCCCAACCGATCATCGCCCGCCGACACCAGCCAGCTCGCCGTGCGGATCGAGTACGACGCCCCCACGCACCGCCTCTCAGTCTACGCCCACGACACGGCCGCCGACTACCCGCCCGTCAACGACAGAACCACCCTCCTCCTCGACGCGCCACTCGACCTGGCCGACTGCCTGCCCGCCAAGGCCGCACCGGTGGGGTTCTACGACTCCACGGTCCCACGCCGGCATCCGGCAGGGGCGGCTACGTCGGGGCCGGTGCGAGGAAGCGGCTGCGTGGGGGCGCGACGCCGGGCCCTCCCTGCTGAGCCCGGTGGAGGGCGACAGGTTCAGCTGCTGCGCGTGGGCTCGACGCCGGGCCCTCCCTGTTGAGCCCGGTGGACGGCGGCGGAGGTGGCGCGCCGGTGCAGACAAGGTGTTTGGGAAAATGCCACAGAGAGGAGGAAGAAGGAGGAGGTTGACGCTGACACGTGGGCCTCGCCTGTCATAAACACGTTTACATCGTCTAAACTGGTCTTTATCTGAAAGTGGTAGTTTTTAGTCATAAAATTATAAAATTTTGGTACTACCTCCGTCCGGGATTTTAAGGCCGTAGAGCAACGAAGCGCTGTCCGGTTTTCTAAGGCCTGTTGCTGTTCCCTACGTATCTGTCGATAGTATTAATTGGAGAGGCTGCATCCTGATTGGGCATGGGACACGCATGCGGTGGGGAGCTGTGGCTGCATGCATGCAGGCTAGCGGATTGGCAAGGCGATTAATCATCCTAGCAAGTTAACTGGCCAGATTTAAAGCTAAAAACTGCTTACGAGGTGCCTTGGTCTGGGAGATTTGGTCTTTAGGCCCAATATACCCGGACGGAGGTAGTAGTTTTCGGTCACTTTTTTAAGTGATAGTTCTGTGGGACGCAAACCTCTAAAATGGTATTTTTTGTCAATCACTCAAAAATACTCTACTAAATACTGAAGCTGCCAAAAGCCCTTGGTTTTTCCAAAACTGCAAATTACTATAGTACTCCTTCTGTCTAGGTGTATAAGTCACCTTACAAAGACAAAATAATCCCAGAACACTTAGGCGTGATACATTAATTCTCACCTCGTTTTTTGTTTCTTGACATAAGTAAAGGAATCAACCAATAAGAGATGTGGGACGTGTATATGCTTTCAATGACTTGAGACTACCACACACGACATGCAGTGCTCAGTTCATTGCATGCAATGCAATTAATTAACAAATAAGCATTAAATTCTCTCGTTTTCCCCTTTGTCTTGGTCACGGTGCACAACCTACTCCCTCCTTCCATCTATATAGGGCCTAATGCGTTTCTCGAGGCTAACTTTGACAAAATATTAGAGCAATAATATATGTCATGCAACTTACACAAAGCATACCGTCAAATTCGTATGTGAAAGGAGCTTTCAATGATATAATTTTCATATTATGCATGTCATGTACTATTAATCTTATTAATAGTCAAAGACGGTCTTGAAAAATGCATTAGGCCTTATATAAATGGAAGGAGGGAGTAAGATGACTTATGCACCTAGACGAAGGGAGTACTCATGGTCAGTTTATATATTGTGGTATTTCATGGCTGCATGTTATGATATTGTGGTTTTCACATATTTTTGTTTTAAAAATATTCTGTCACCAAACATAAACTAGAAGTATCAAACAAAAGAAGTTCTTCAATATATAAGATATAAGTGTAAATGTTTCATTTAATTTTATTTATGTTTGGGCTCGAATAATGAGGGTTAACTGCAAACAAACAAATGACATACTCCCTGCGTCCTTGAAAAATTGTACTTTCAACTTTGTTGAAGGGTCAAACTATCTCAAATTTTGACCAAGTTTGTGCAAAAATATATCAATGTTTGTGAAACCAAATAGGTATATGACAAAAATATATTTTATCATGAATCTAGTGCTACTTATTTGATGCCATATGTTGGTCCATTATTGTACTATAAAATGCGGTCAAATATAAAAAAGTTTGACTTTTCAACAAAGTTGAAAGTACACTCTTTTAAGGATGAAGGGAGTACATACTAGATCAGCTTTATTATAATTAAAGAAGTTACTTAGAGAACACAAGCACTTGTTGCATTGTGAGGGGGTGTTTGGTTCAGAAGTCCTAAGACTTTTTCTAGTCCCAGGGACTAATCAAAAAAGACTCTCCAGTAGAGTCTTTTTCTAGTCCCTGTAGAAAAAGTCTCTCCCATTTGATTCCTAGAGACTTTTTAGAGACTTTTTCTTATCTCTAGGACTAAAAAGTCTCTGAACCAAACATCCCCTGAGTGAGTGCAGCAATCAGAGCCACTGGACTACCCTCACCCTCAAGAAAATGTGTGTATCAGCTGCCCCGGTTTCCCCAATTTCTCTAGTGTAACTGATGCTGAGAAATCATCGTTGGCCTCGAGATTCTTGAGCTGAAAAATGGTAAATGTAGCCAGCACAGACTTCAACTTGCTGTTGAGTTGGGTGCTGGCAGCCGAGTCTGAGTGCACGACGTTGATCCAACAGAAGCTTCGACCACTTGGTAGGGGGCACAGAAACTGCCTTGTTGAGATGTGGTCTATTGGCCCAACGAGGAACTCCCGGATGGGAAGCCACTTGGTACCGTTCATGGGGAGGGAGAAGAGCATGATTGCATCAACATTATCGTTGCTCTTGGTTTTTGTACAGGCGGCAAACATGCGATCGCAGAGGGGTGTTGGCTGCCCGATGAAAGGCAGGTTACTGCCGTCGACAAGTTCCCATGTTTTCTTGGCGACATGGAAGACGTAGGTGCCCTCCTCTTGTTGCAGGGAGAGGAAGATGCGTCCATCTACGGCGGCGTAGGACCCGACGCATACCTCCGGCGGGTTACGGAACTCGACCGGGGTGAGTCTGCAGGGGAAGAAAGGCAGTGGCGGTAGTTCCTCCCAGTAGGCAAAGCACTCCTCGGTGGCGTAGGGGTTAATGGAGGGGATGCCATCCTCGAAGCTTATGACCTCGAACCATGGCACGAAGTCCGTAGAGCATGCCCCCGTGCGAGATCAGGACGGGCTCGTGCTTGGGAGACAGGACTGGCGGGCCCTGGATCACCTCCGACGTGCTGGCGTCGTAGGTGATGGTTCTCTTGCCGCCGACGCCGACGATCCAGTCGCCGCGGTGCGTCGAAGAATTCACGGCGACGAAGGACATGCCCGGCGCGCCGAAGGGTACCCCGGCGTGGCTCGGCGGCTTGATTACCTCGCACTTGTTCTCGGTCTGGTGCTCCACCACCAGGTACAGACCATTAGGTGGTACTGGTGCGATCTTGTCAGCGGGACGGTGTGGCTCTCGCTCTTCTGATCTTTTTGGTCTCTTTCTCCGCCCCTGCTCTGCTGCTCCTCGTCACGATCTGGTCTCCATGTTCTCCTCCTCCGTCGCCATGGGAGGAAGTTAGTTAGCTAGGGTTTCGCTCACAAACAGGGGCGGTGGCGGTTTTCTCTGCGATCGATTGGATGCGGTCCTCCCACAGAAGGGGATATATATCAACTTGTGGTTGGATGATAAGAGAGACTGGTATTTTCAACCCATCAGAGTTTAAATCCTGGTGCTCGCATTTATTTCTGAATTTATTTCAGGATTTCTGGCGATGAGCATTCAGTGGGAGGAGACGTTCCCGTCGATGTCAAGGTGCCTACGTTGACTTCATAAATTTTAAGATGATATGCCGGCTCAGTCTTTCGAAGATGCTCATAGAGATAGTGTGTGCGTGTGTGCGTTCATAGAGATGAGTGTATAGACGTGTATATAAACGCATGTGTCTATACTGATGTTAAAAAAAAAACTTCTCCGTCGGGAAGTGGAGGGATGGGAGAAGAGACCGAGAGAGAGAGACGGACCAGAATCTAGCGTCAAGGGCGGTGCGACCGAAAATCACGTGATTCGCACTAAAGCAAACCGAAAGAAAACAGGCGGTAAACCATTGGACGTAGCCACCGTGTCAAACTACCGTACGTGTCAGTTTTATACTTTTTGAATCAGAACGTGTTGTCAATATATCTGGTTCATAACGTGCCGATATATAGGCGCCGGCCCGCCAGCCCAAATTCGGGCCCGGCGCACATGTACGTCTGATTAAAGCCCATTGACCGTCAGATTTAAGACCCTTTTCATTCCTACCACACCGTTTCTTTCTAGGCGACTGATAGGCGCCGGTACGCCGACTCAAATTCGGGTCGGTCGCACCCTATACGTCCAATTAAAGTCCCTTGACCGTTAGATTCGAGACCCTTTTTGTCCTTATCATGCCGTTTCTTTTTTTTCCCCTGCAAATCATGCATGCACGCACAGCGGGCACGAGCGCTATGGACAAGCGATGTGACCCGCCAGATCTCCATCGCTCGCCGGATTTCCACCGCTTGCCACCTCTCTTCGCAGCTCCAATTCACTGTCATCGCACGCCTTCCTCGTCTCGTCGTCGTTCCAGCACCACCACCTGCCGGATGCAGATCTGTCAAACGTCGGTTCCAGCAACTCATGTTGCCCACCATAGCACGGTTCGCCCCCTCTGGATCACCACCACCGTCGACCTGCACCACCGGATTCGAGCGAAAAAACACATCTCAACAAAAAAAAACTCCAATGAGTTGCAGCAAACCCAAAATCGGTTCCAGCAAAAAAAATTAGTAGTTTCCAGCAAAATGACCTAAACAACTAGCAAACTCAGTAATATGAGATATAACTTCAAAACAATATAAACGAGAATAGAAAAACATTATGCAAAATGGACGTATCAGGCCCGGGGCTATTATTCCCATCTACTCTCGTAGAATAAACTCCCAGTGGCACTTCATACACTCCATTGTAATCCCTCGCATCAGGTATACCGGCCATGAATAACAATACCAAGCAGTATGGAGGGTATTACTCCTCACCGGAGGACCAAACCTGGGTAAAACCCCTGTGTGACCCCTGACCTAAGACTACCAACCGCGCTAGCTAGTTATCCTACCGATGGTACTGACAGGATTGTGCACCATCAATTGGTAATCACGCTTTAACGTATTTTCTAAAAAGAAAATTGTTTATACTTGAATGTTTACAATTAAAAAGGTAAAAATAAAATGCAAAATGTATAAAAAAATGAAGAAAAAACAGAGAAAGGTGAAAAATTAAGAAATAATAAATGGAGAAAACAAAAGGAATTATTATAGTTTTCCACAAAAAATTTAGAACATAAAAATAAACAATAAAAATAAGAATAAAATATCAAGCACCACACAAAAGGCAGTACCACAAAAAATCTATATATGTTTTTTAAAACTCTTGCACTATTAAAATGTTTATATTTCTTTAAAAATGGAATGAATACAAACATAAAAGTGAAAAATAGTTAAACCAGAAAATATATAATAAAAAGGATAACTGAATAAGGAAAACTAAATATGGGAGAAAATAGGAAAGATAAAAAATAAGTTTAAAATGGGAAAGCAAAAAATGAACTGAAAAAAGAAAAAAATAAGTACCATCAAAAATTGGAAACCAGTACCTCAAAAAATGAACCGATAATTATATAGAAAACCCCTTTAAAAAAATACAAAGAAGCAGTTGGAGTGTGAACCACTAATTGGTCGACTCAAGAGGGTGCCCACGGGCGATTTGGTATATAGAAAGAAGTTTGGTGGATCACTTCCTTAAGAGAAAAACTCTGTCTTGCGGTAGTACTTCCATGAGAGGATTCCTTATTTAGCGTTTCCTTAAATGGAGTTTCCTATTTGTGAACAATATTTCATTTCTATTTGATACTCACTATAATTTTTGTTCTTAGTATGACACTCCAATCATTTTTCACCACTAACTGTGTTATGGTGCCTTGAAAAGACAATGTTTCACCTGGTACACCTATGTGAGACATCTTTGCTTCATATTTATCTCAGTAGGCGGGTCCCTTTTCCATCATTTGTATCTCAGTACGTGGGTCCCATTTCTCACCAAACAAATAATAGAACTGGAGGAAAAATATACATCGCCAAGGATAAATAAATCATGAATGTGGTAGTTTTTCTCTTGTTTTCCTTTCAGTTTCTTTGTTCTTTTTCTACTTATTTTCCTTTTGTTTCTTACTTAAAAATATAAAAACTTTGTTTACCAATATATGGAAAAAAATTATAGCATCTAATGCACTTTCCTTTTCAAAAATATTTATGATTGTTCTCAAGGTATACAAAATCTAGGATTTAATAAGAAAAAAAGGGAAATAGAGAAAATATTATGTGCCTGTTTAATGGGCCGTGCCCGCGGCCAGCATATTAGTGTTCCCTGTGGGCGAGGTGAGCTTCATGCTTGCTGAAGACGGTATATAGACGCTCCCACTAGGAGGAAAAACTGTTTCTTGCTGCCCCTACAGGCTTTGTGGTCGTGCTCTCCACAATTTGTTTTTTTTAGCACACTCTCCACAATTTGTGTGGGGCGCGCGCGCACTCAGGATCGAGGAGGATACGTACGTATGTGCCGTTGCTGAATCTAACGACATGGCGACGTCTGCCTTTCGGCCGCTTGGAATTATCTGCCGATGTGATGTGATGCAACAACTGATCAAAGACAACGGCCAATCATATGACGCGGGGCTCAACTGTAGCCTCTCCCAGTCCATAAAACAATTCCCGCTTCCTTCTCCTGTTGGTTACCACTCCTACATCCCAAGCAGGCAAGCACTAGTGCTGCATGCTAACTGTACACTAACTAACAACCTGTGCCGTTTCGCGGAAGCAGATCGAGGAAACTGATGAACAACATGAGCTTGGTTGGTTCGTTGGTTGGCAGGTTGTTTGTTTACACTTCTCGCCAGAATGCTGAGCACGATGGATTGACCCCAGCTAGCTATCAGCTACTAATATCTTCTCGGAGCTTTATTCTATTGGATGACAACTTTCGAATTAAGTACTTAGGTTTTCTGATTACGTATATGATCTACCTGCCTGCTTATACACTATACCTGCCTGCTTATACACACGGTAGCTAAGCATGTCACCGATGAGGAGGGTTTGACTCTCTCACGTTATTACGTACTCCTCCCTTCTCCCCATGCGTTTACTCAGCTGTGATGATAGTCCCTTGCTTGCTGCATGCTCGTACCATTTTTATTCTTTAATTTTTTTCCCTCCTGCGTGCGTGCATCCGATTCTCATGCTGACGCCTCCTCGTACCTTGCCACTTTCATAGTCTACTCAACTGCCTTTCTTTTCTTTTATTTTACTTTTTGCAGAAAGTTGTGACCTTAATCTGTGTTGCAAGTATAGGAATATACCTATGCGCTTGTATGTTCACTTTTCGTCCATCACATCAACTACTAACCCAAAGAAGAAAAAGCAACATCCATCCTTAACGCCACCCATGTTCAGTGATGGACCATTTCAGAATTTCTTGGGCAACCTGTCGATTTAAAAAGAAAAGGAGGGGTACCGCCGTGAATGGCGGCGTATCCACATTGTTAGGCATGAGATCATACTGGATTAAAAACTACCCCATCGTCTCTTAATATAGTGCGTTATTACATATAACATACTTACATATTGAATATAATAATGTCTTATATTATGAGACGTGTATATTGAATTAATAACATCTTATATTATATAAGACCGAGGGAGTACAATATTTACAAGCAAGCGGCCGGTGGCCTCATTTGATTCCACATGCTTGTAGCTTTCACTTCACTGGGGAGTTTTCCTTGGAAGGCTTGGAGAGGGAGGGATTGAGAAAGTATCCTTACGAGCTCGAGCTCAAATGAACAGTAAAATCAAAAAAAAAATAAGTGCTTCCAATTTTTTTGTGATAAAATTTGACAAATGTTTTAAGTGTTTTTTCATCATCAGATCACATTCGTGGAAGACGCGGCAAAAAAAAAAAACAGTGCTCGAAAATGCTTTCGAAAGTAGCATTTTCGGAGCATTGATTTTTTTGTCACGCTTTCCACGAATGTGATCTCATGATGAAAATTTGCAAGCACTTATTAGAACATTTATCAAAGTTTACCACAAAAGAATTTAGTTTTTTGTTTTACTATTCATCCAAGTTCATTTGAGCTCGAGCTCAGCACGTCCGAGGGATTGCCGCTATGTTTCCATTACACTATTGGGGGGGGGGCATACATGGCTGGTCCTGTCATTTTAGTGGTCCTGAGAAAAATAAGAATGCAGGCCCTTAGACTACTTATGGTGGGAGTAATATAAGTAGTAACATGCATGTCACATAAGCAGAAGAAAGTGACGTGTCATGTAATTAAAGAGAAGAGAGATAAATAAAGTAGCATTATTTGCTACCATCACATACCGCTTTCTAATGAAAAATGACTCTACAAACTAATAAATAAAGGTCTCTATGTTATCATACTTATGACACTACCCACTATGTCATCCATTAGTAACATAGACTAGTAACTTATGCATGTTATCTAAGTTACTCCTCACTATGACTAGCCTCAATATAACCAGTTAATACGACTAATGCGAAATGACACATATACTCCGAATAATCTTATTGTAACGCCCTCGATGCGGCTATATCTCCTACGTGTCGAAGCACGACTTAGAGGCATAACCGCATTGAAAGCAATGTCGCAAGTAAGGTAATCTTCACAACAACCCATGTAAATAGATAAAAAGGGGAAAGGTACATAGTTGGCTTACACTCGCCACGTCACACAAAATACATAAATAGCATTACAATTATCCAATACACTCATGGTCCGACTATGGTACCAAAATAAAAGATCAACCCCAACAAGCGACATGGTCCCGATCGCCCAAACTGGGCACCACTACTGATCATCAGGGAAAGACACATAGAAACGGCGTGAGTCTTCGTAGAACTCCCACTTGAGCTCAAGCGCATCATCTGGAACGGAGTCATCGGGCCCTGCATCTGGTTTGGAAGTAATCTGTGAGCCACGGGGACTCAGCAATCTCGCACCCTCGGGATCAAGACTATTTAAGCTTATAGGTAAGACAATGTAATATGTGGAGCTGCAGCAAGTGACTAGCATATTTGGTGGCTAACCTGTTCGCAAAATAGAGCGAGAAGAGAAGGCAAAGCACGAACGAAGAACTAAAGAACAACCTACGGCAAACATTACTCCAACACCGTGTTCACTTCCCGGACTCCGCCGAGAAGAGACCATCACGGTAACACACGCAGTTGATTCATTTTAATTAAGTTAAGGTTCAAGTTATCTACAACCGGACATTAACAAATTCCCATCTGCCCATAACCGCAGGCACGACTTTCGAAAGTTCAAATCCCTGCAGGGGAGTCCCAACTTAGCCCATCACAAGCTCTCACGGTCAACGAAGGATAATCCTTCTTCCGAGACAATCCGATCAGACTCGGCATCCCGGTTCTACAAGACAACTTCGACAATGGTAAAACAAGTCCAGCAACACCGCCCGAATGTGCCGACAAATCCCGATAGGAGCTGCACATATCTCGTCCTCAGGGCACACTCAGATAGGTCAAGCTACGAGTAAAACCAACCCTCGAGTTTCCCCGAGGTGGCCCCGCAGGCTGCCTAGTTCGGACCAACACTCAGAGGAGCACTGGCCCGGGGAGGGGGGGGGTTTAAATAAAGATGACCCTCGGGCTCCGGAAACCCAAGGGAAAAAGAGGCTAGGTGGCAAATGGTAAAAGCAAGGTTGGGCATTGCTGGAGGAGTTTTATTCAAGGCGAACTGTCAAGCGGTTCCCATTATCACCCAACCGCGTAAGGAACGCAAAATCCGGGAATATAACACCGATATGACGGAAACTAGGGCGGCAAGAGTGGAACAAAACACTAGGCAAAAGGCCGAGCCTTCCACCCTTTACCAAGTATATAGATGCATTAAGATAACAAGATAATATAATGATATCCCAACAAATAAACAATGTTCCAACAAGGAACGGTCTCCAATCTTCACCTGCAACTAGCAACACTATAAGAGGGGCTGAGCAAAGCGGTAACATAGCCAATCAACGGTTTGCTAGGACATGGTGGGTTAGAGGTTTGACATGGCAATTTGGGAGGCATGATAAGCAAGTGGTAGGCATCGTAGCATAGGCATAGCAAAAGAGCGAGCATCTAGCAAGCAAAGATAGAAGTGATTTCGAGGGTATGATCATCTTGCCTGCAAAGTTGTCAGAGTTGACTTGATCCTCGTAAGCAAACTCAACGGGCTCCTCGTTAGCGAACTCGTCTCCCGGCTCTACCCAAACAAGACAAACAAGCAAAAGGAACACAATTAACCACGTGCAAAGCTCAAACAACACGATGCAAACATGGTATGCTATGCGGGATGCGATATGTGATGCATATGCAAGATTTGACAAGGAATGATTGAACCTGGCCTCAACTTGGAAATCCAAGAGTACCACTGGAAAGGTGAGGTGATTTCGATTGAAATCGATATAAAGATCACCGGAATCGGATGCACTGTTTGGAAATGGCAAGCAAAACAAATATGGCACCGGTCTGCGATAAACAGCAAGTAGCCATCTAAATGCATCAAGATAAATATGCTACAACACTCAAACAAGACAACAAAATACATGGCAGGGATCCACTCATGATGCTTGACAAAAGATGAACACTGAGCTACGGCCAATTCATCCGTTAACAGGTTCAAACAAGCATGGCAAAAGTGCAATTGATAAACAGGTTTCAGACTTAGTGAAATTAACACAAGTCTAGAATTTCAGATCAGGTAGCACACTTTGGAGCATGAAAACTATATGCTATAGGAACTTAACATGGCAAATCAAGGCATGACATGAAGCTACTCAAAGAGCTTAACAAAAGTCGCTTAGTGACCTTGAGCCAAAAGGGATCAGAAAATAAAATTGCAAGCATGTGAACATGGCAAAAACATAAACAGATTACAGACTTAGTGAAAAACTGGAGCATGCAAATCTGTTAACGAGTAGGCATGTTTACGAGCTCGATGCACTCACTACATAGCATGGAATGACAAACTAAGTATACGCCCAACAAGGATACATATTATAGAAGCTATACATGGCAAGAACAATAACATAGCATGCACGGATCAACAACAACATCCTCGGCAAAATCGCTAACGAGTCAACAATCTGCCAGGATTCACGAAATAGCAAAAGTAGAGCTCGATTGACTCAAGCTAGGTTGCCCGTAATTGCAAACAAAGACATGGATGGATATAGCACCACAATGTTAACAAAGCATCCTTACTGATCATCCTCAAAAGAGGCACGGATCACTAGGAAACAATATGAACATATGGCATATTGATAAAAACAGATCAAGGACTTAGAGAAATTCGAAGTCCCTGAAATCAGCATTAACGAATGCACTACTTTGCAAGTTTGTGCTAGTCACCACACATATCACAAAAATACATGGTAAGCACTTCTGTAAAAATGGCATGGCATATGATAAAACTCATGTAGAGCTCAGGAGCATATCATGCACACATTAATCATGGAAAAAATGACAAATAGCTATTTGATGCAGCAGATCTGACATTTATCTCATATAGCCCTTTTCCAACAGCATTTCGGGTATCAATATGATCTAAAATGAAAATGATGCAATAGATGAAATGATGTACTCTCTGAGGTGAACATTTTGATATGCTACACGCACAAAACGGAGCTACGGATGTGGAGTTACGACCTGATGAAGATGGCAAAATAATTAGGGTTAGGGACGAAAAGTCAACCCCGAGATTTCGGATCTGAGATCCAGATCGCACGCGTCTCGAGGATGGCCGGAGTTCCTGTAGCAGTGCGGATTTCGAGGATGGCCGGCCGGAGTCCGAGGCCACCGGAGAAGCTCGTGGCCGGACTTGCACCGGAGCGGCGAGAGGCGGCGAGGCGGTGCGCCTCGGCGATGGTGCGGCGGATGGCGGTCGCTGGAGCGGAGGGAGATGGGCGGCGCCGGCGGATGAAGGTGGTGCTGCGCGCTCGCTGGTGAGAAGAGGCGGCGGCCGGCAAGAGCGAAGGCGGGCGGCGCTCGGGAGGGCGCGCCTGCCGAGCGAGGCGGCAACGAGCTGGGCCGTGGGGGCCTGGCTCGGGCTTCCCGGGCCGGCGGCGCGCAGGGTCTGGCGGGGACACGTGGCAGGCGCGGGTTGGTGCAGAGGCGGCGGCGGACGCGTCCGGTCCGCTCCGGACGTGTCCGGCGGCGAGGTGGAGCTGATTTTTAGGGTTAGGGTTGAAGGGGATCCGGGAATGAAAAGGAGGGGTCTATATATAGGCATAGGAGGAGCTAGGAGAGTCCAAATGAGGTACGGTTTTTGGCCACGCGATCGTGATCGAACGCTCTAGATGATGGAGAGGGTTTTGGTGGATTTTGGGCCAAATTGGAAGGGTGTTGGGCTGCAACACACACGAGGCCTTCTCGGTCCCTCGGTTAACCGTTGGAGTATCAAACGAAGTCCAAATGGTACGAAACTTGACAGGCGGTCTACCGGTAGTAAACCAAGGCCGCATGGCAAGTCTTGGTCCAATACGGAAATGTTTAACCCCCACACACGAAAAGAGGTAGAAAGGACCATCGGAGGAGATAGGAGCGCCGGAATGCAAAACGGACAACGGGGAAAATGCTCGGATGCATGAGACGAACACGTATGCAAATTTAATGCACATGATGACATGATATGAGATGTATGACAACGACAACAACACACGGAGACAAAAAACCCGAACCCAAGGAAATAAAATAACTTAGCGCCGGAAACGGCAAGAGTTGCAGTACACATAAGATAAATTACATCCGGGGTGTTACACTTATCGTACTGCATAAAACTCATATTTGATTGATTAAATTAATGGTCAAATTTGAAATAATACGACGATTTCTAACAAGTCCCGACGAAGGGAGTACAAGTGTGGTGATTTCATTAGATGGGTCACACCCCGAGACCGGGCCTAGGCGATGTTGGGGAACGTAGTAATTTCAAAAAAATTCCTACGCACACGCAAGATCATGGTGATGCATAGCAACGAGGGAAGAGTGTGATTTACGTACCCTTGTAGACCGACAGCGGAAGCGTTAGCACAACGCGGTTGATGTAGTCGTACGTCTTCACGGCCCGACCGATCAAGCACCGAAACTACGGCACCTCTGAGTTCTAGCACACGTTCAGCTCGATGACGATCCCCGGACTCCGGTCCAGCAAAGTGTCGGGGAAGAGTTCCGTCAGCACGACGGCGTGGTGATGATCTTGATGTACTACCGTCGCAGGGCTTCGCCTAAGCACCGCTACAATATTATCGAGGATTATGGTGGAAGGGGGCACCGCACACGGCTAAGAATATGATCACGTGGATCAACTTGTCTGTCTAGGGGTGCCCCCTGCCCCCGTATATAAAGGATCAAGGGGAGGAGGCCGGCCGGCCCCTATGGCGCTCCAAGGAGGAGTCCTCCTCCTAGTAGGAGTAGGACTCCTACTAGGAGGGGAAAGAAGTGGGGAGGAAGAAGGAAAGGGGGGCGCCGCCCCCCCTCTCCTAGTCCAATTTGGACCAGGGGGAGGAGGCGTGCGGCCCACCTTTGGCTGCCCCTCTCTCTCTCTCCACTAAGGCCCATATGGCCCATTACTTCTCCCGGGGGAGGGGGGGTCCGGTAACCCTCCGGCTCTCCGGTTTTCTCCGAAATCACCCGGAACACTTCCGGTGTCCGAATATAGCCGTCCAATATATCAATCTTTATGTCTCGACCATTTCGAGACTCCTCGTCATGTCCGTGATCACATCCGGGACTCCGAACTAACTTCGGTACATCAAAACTCATAAACTCATAATATAACTGTCATCGAAACCTTAAGCGTGCGGACCCTACGGGTTCGAGAACAATGTAGACATGACCGAGACACGTCTCCGGTCAATAACCAATAGCGGAACCTGGATGCTCATATTGGCTCCTACATATTCTACGAAGATCTTTATCGGTCAGACCGCACAACAACATACGTTGTTCCCTTTGTCATCGGTATGTTACTTGCCCGAGATTCGATCGTCGGTATCTCAATACCTAGTTCAATCTCGTTACCGGCAAGTCTCTTTACTCGTTTCATAATACATCATCTTGCAACTAACTCATTAGTTGTAATGCTTGCAAGGCTTATGTGATGTGCATTACCGAGAGGGCCCAGAGATACCTCTCCGACAATCGGAGTGACAAATCCTAATCTCGAAATACGCCAACCCAACATTCACCTTTGGAGACACCTATAGAGCTCCTTTATAATCACCCAGTTACGTTGTGACGTTTGGTAGCACACAAAGTGTTCCTCCGGTAAACGGGAGTTGCATAATCTCATAGTCATAGGAATATGTATAAGTCATGAAGAAAGCAATATCAACATACTAAACGATCGGGTGCTAAGCTAATGGAATGGGTCATGTCAATCACATCATTCTCCTAATGATGTGATCCCATTAATCAAATGACAACACATGTCTATGATTAGGAAACATAACCATCTTCGATTAACGAGCTAGTCAAGTAGAGGCATACTAGTGACGTTTGGTTTGTCTATGTATTCACACAAGTATTATGCTTCCGGATAATACAATTCTAGCATGAATAATATTTATCATGATATAAGGAAATAAAATAATAACATTATTATTGCCTCTAGGGCATATTTCCTTCAGGCGAGACAGCCGCCCCGTGCCTATAAACCAGGAGGCCTATAGTGAAGAAAGGCGTAATTAAGTAGTCATAAACCAACACTAGATCATAAAGCTCATATATTCAGTTTACAAATTTCTCCACATTTATGAATAGCTCGATAAATTATTCTCTAGTCACTTCCCAGACACTTGCCCATCCTATGATAAATGATGATGTCTTCTGGACGTATTTATGTTAATACACCTGATGTAAAAAAAATGAGAAAGCAACCGTAAGTATGACAAGTCATACTTAGCAAGCAGATCATACACAATCCAATAAATTGCAGAATAAAAATGCTTTAAGTAATTAATTAATACATTCTAAAGTTTTTAGTTAAGCTCTTAAAATCATGGTCCCACACATGAAGGTAAGCTTCCCAAACCAGAGGGTATGTTGCATGTAGGTTGCCAAGTATTGGGGGCTGGGGCACCTAATTCATCTCATTTCCAAGCAAACAGTTTAGCCTTGCCCATTGTTAGATGCTTTATCAATATCTATAAAATGAAATGGAGAACAGGAGCTCCTTTAATCCAAAGCAAAGGCATCGGATCTTGGACACCAGCTCGTGGATTGACGATCGATCCTAGCCCAGAAATCCATGTGTCCCAATATGACATCTTAATTTCAACTGAAATCACCCAACACTTTTTGGCTTGCTAGTGTAACTACTTCTATTGCCTCCGATCAAGGGTGTCTAATTCTTTTGTTGCTGGATCTGATGATGGGGAGGGGATGTTTGACTTTTTATGTTCTTCATTGATTGCTATAAGAGATTTACTTTCAGTACCAAGTACAAATATTGCAAACATTGTCAACTTGTTGTTGTAACCACTAACTTACATTAAGGGTCATGTCGAATGGTCAACCTGCACTCTGGAATCAGAGTAATTTGCTACCTAATGGTACACTAGAAGTCGTGTAAAAAATATTTAGTAGATCATACGTTTTAAGGGCCTCACCGAACTGCAAGAATTTTAAAATGCAGGAATAAAGAATCAAGTTGAAAAGATATACATCAGGCTGACAATAGGGATTACCCAGGCGGGTATTGGACTCCCATCCCCGTCCCCGTGACAGCCTTCCCATGCCCGTCCCCATCCCCATACCCGTTTGTGGGGATAAAAACATTCACATCCCCATCCTCCTCGGGTTTTTTATCCCCGTGAGGAAACCCATAGACGTAATCAACAACAATCTTCGATAGCATTTCAGTAGAAAAAATGGCATTTCAAAACAATAAATAATATGTGGCTAGGTTAGGGTTTTCTTAGGGATTTTTGGCCAAAGCGGTGTGATGGGTGAAATTTTGGGCTGGTAAGGACGGGAATTACATGGGGTCTACTAATTTTAGAGACGACATCTAAGGCCTTCACGGGTAAGGCGGGTAACGGGCGCGGATAATGTTATCCCATCCCCATCGATGTCTTGTGCGCTGGGTAATGTACTTGGCCCACCAGCTTCCCCATGGGCATTAAAACTGACACATCCCCATCCCCTGATAGAGTAATTACCCATGGGGACGCGGGTAATGGTTAACCGCCAGCTCGAGATATACACCACCGAATCATGTAGGCACTCAAAACACAAGAATTCTATGGTATGTGTCTTTGGATGAAACAAACATAGTGATTATGGAGGATTTATGAGAGAAGGTAGAGAGGAATATGTTGGGGAACGCAGTATTTCAAAACAATTCCTACGATCATGGAAAATCTATCTAGGAGATGCATAGAAACGAGAGGGAAGAGTATGTCTACGTACCCTCGTAGACCGAAAGCGAAAGCATTAAGAAACGCGGTTGATGTAGTCGAACGTCTTCGCGATCCAACCGATCAAGTACCGAACACACAACACCTCCGCGATCCGCACACGTTCAGCTCGGTGACGTCTCTCGTACTCTTGATCCAGTTGAGGTCGAGGGAGAGTTTCGTCAGCATGACGGCGTGTTGATGGTGATGATGAAGTTACCGACGCAGGGCTTCGCCTAAGCACTACGACGATATGACCGAGATGTGTATCTGTGGAGGAGGGCACTGCACATGGCTAAAACAATTGTCAACTTGTGTGTCTTTGGGGTGCCCCCCTCCCCCGTATATAAAGGAGGGGGGGAGGGGGCGGCCAGCCTCATGGTGCGCCCTAAGGGGGGATTCCTACTCTTAGGCCTCATTTGGTTGTTGGGTAGAAAAAAACAAGGCAACAAACCCCTATGGGGTTTTTTCCTGTGCTCATGGTTTCCCTCCCACCACGTGGGAGATCTTCCCACTGCCCAGGTTCCCAAATGGCCACAAGGGGGAGGGAAGGAGGGGGAGGGAAGGAAAACCCTCAAATTAACACATATCACAAGCGACTTTGCTACACAGATAACAACATATCTGTACATACAAAATTTCAGACCCTTCATACAAAATTCTACCGATAACAATGGACCACATAAGAATTCCACAAATAATTCTAAAAAAACAAATACATAAAATCTCAGAATTCATATAAACAAATACATAAAACCATCAGTTCACAAGGGTTCAGATATCAGTCAGTCCACATCTCATTGAGATCAACCGTTGGCCTAAATCGTTTTCATGTGCTATCATCATTCAAATTTGTTCACGACAAAAGAAAATTGAATTATCACTTGCCATGTTCAAGGCAGAGATACTTTCAAATTAGATGAACTGCAAGGAGGCTATCACTAGCCCTACTCAAGTCGTTTCTCCACTCTGCATGGACATCAGGTACCGCATCTTGATGTTGACTGAACTACACAAAATATTAAGTTAGCACCAGTTCAGTCTATTTTTAAGTATAAATGGATTAAGATGAAATAGTATGAACCAAATGCATGATCTGCTGAGTGCCTGAGTGTAAACAAAGGCATGATGAAACCAAAGCCAATGAAGAGAAATCAACAGCTGATCTGCTCGAAATAGATGTATAACAAACAAAAAGATATGTGATTCTACTATACACCTTTATTTGCACATTTGCAACCATTTCTACTCATGCTTTGCTATAAACAGCCGTATATCCATCTATCTGGAAGTGAACAAACAAGACAAAAGTAAGCTACATATGTCTCCTATACCTTCCAGCTACAGCTCCACCTTCCTGGAACTATAGGTAGAAAACTAAAATGAACTATTAAATTGCTCTTGCCTATCTTGGAGGTACAGCTATACACCTTAGGAAGGAAACACATCATCTCACCTCTACCTTTACTCTTTGGTTCATCTAGTAAGAACCAGCAGCAAAAGATTTATCATGTACACGGCAGCAGAACTCAGAACATAAACATCACCAATCACATCTCTTCTTGGCTAGCTGTTCAATTCATACCAACCAATAAATTTAAGCTTTCCCATACCTTTCTTGCTTTCTTCTCAATGACCGATTAAAGATAACAAGATCAAACTCATATAGTGAGTTGAAAAGCCTACAACAGGCAGCAGTGCTCGTTACTATCTATTGTATTATTAGAATGAACGGACTAGATTTAACTAGCAAACAAGAATGGTACAGATTTAAAGAAGCTAATATAGATTTGTATGTAGGAGTCAAAACATTTTTTACCTAGGCCAGATTGGAATCGAGAAGGCACTCAAGTACATCCAAAAAGAGCACGTACAAGTAAACATTTGACGGCAGCCAACCTTGATGGACAAAAAAGGTAACTGGGGCAGTCCCGTTCTCACATGTTCTTAAGGCAAGGGTGGTGGCGTGAATTCATGTCGCAAATAAATATTTGACAGCGGCCAAACTAGATGGGCAAAAAAAAAGAATCCGGAGCAGTCCAGTTCCTACACGTTCTTAAGGCAAGAGTGGTGTGGCGTTGATTCATGTAAATTAAAAAAAACAGTGGCGCTGTTTTGCTAGTTTCTATCTAAAATATATGCAGAATAGTTGCCCACAAATGTCACCTTCTCACAAGAGCTTGATTCATACAACTAATTGATCTGCTTGTATCTAAATCTAATCAGTAATCAGTGTTCTGTACCTCATATAACATATGAAAAATCTGATATCAACAATGAAAATACTATGGACAGATACATAGCTATGAAATTGGACCAACTAACCCAATCTGGTGCATACAAGTCCAAAGTTTTACCAAATGTATGAGCCACTATATGCATCAAGCTTCAGACTACTTTTCACAATTCGATGGGCAGCATAGCATGCCACATAGAAAGAAATATAGCTGTCACACATGAAAATACAACTCATATGGAACTGGTGGTTCAAGAACTACACAAGAAAAATACAAGCTCATATGGAACCAGTGGTTCAAGATCAGGGATGGCGAAGCCATGAACTGAAAAGAAAAATATTGGGGAAGGAGGAGGGGGCAAACCCTTGATCAGATGAGATAGTAACGTCCGCGGAACCATTGCCGCCGCCGTCGCCGGAGGGGATCGGAACTTGGAGGCGGAGGGGAGATCCGGGGAAGGAGAACGGTGACGGCCGCGGTCCGTCGCCGTCGCTGGAGGGGCGGAGCTTGGATCCTCAGCACCGGAGGGAGGGGGTCGGGAGCGTCGCTTCTTGTCGCTGGCGGAGGAGCTCGGAGGCGGTGGGGGGCGCTGGATCTTGGTCGACGGCGCTGCCGTTCGCTCGTCTCGCTCGAGCCGTGGAGTTCCTCCCTGAGCTCTGGGGTCATGGGTTTCCTCCCCGTGGAAAGGACGTGGGTCGGGCAGGGTTACCCCGAGATGGATGCGGTCCAAATGACCAACTCGGTTTCCCTGGGCCAACTCGGCCCGTGGTTCTCCAGCCCGGGGAAACTGTGGGGGTCCCCCCGGGAAACCATGCAACCAAACGAGGCCCTACTAGGAGTAGGTTACCCCCTTTCCTAGTCCTAATAGGAGGGGGAGGAAGGGGAAGAGGAGAAGAAGGAAAGGGGTGAAGGGAATATGCCCTAGAGGCAATAATAAAGTTATTATTTATTTCCTTATATCATGATAAATGTTTATTATTCATGCTAGAATTGTATTATCCGGAACCATAATACTTGTGTGAATACATAGACAAACTAAACGTCACTAGTGTGCCTCTACTTGACTAGTTCGTTAATCAAAGATGGTTATGTTTCCTAACCATGGACATGTGTTGTCATTTGATTAACGGGATCACATCATTAGGAGAATGATGTGATTGACATGACCCATTCCATTAGCTTAGCACCCGATCTTTTAGTATGTTGCTATTGCTTTCTTCACGACTTATACATGTTCCTATGACTATGAGATTATGCAACTCCCGTTTGCCGGAGGAACACTTTGTGTGCTACCAAACGTCACAACGTAACTGGGTGATTATAAAGGAGCTCTATAGGTGTCTCCAAAGGTACATGTTGGGTTGGCATATTTCGAGATTAGGATTTGTCACTTCGATTGTCGGAGAGGTATCTCTGGTCCCTCTCGGTAATGCACATCACATAAGCCTTGCAAGCATTGCAACTAATGAGTTAGTTGCGAGATGATGTATTACGAAACGAGTAAAGAGACTTGCCGGTAGCACCTGGGTATTTGATATTGGTTCTGTTGCTAATATTTGTAACTCGAAACAGGGACTACGGATTAAGCGAAGATTGGCTAAGGACGAGGTGACGATGCGCGTGGGAAATGGTTCCAAAGTCGATGTGATCGCGGTCGGCACGCTACCTCTACATCTACCTTCGGGATTAGTATTAGACCTAAATAATTGTTATTTGGTGCCAGCGTTAAGCATGAACATTATATCTTGATCTTGTTTGATGCGAGACGGTTATTCATTTAAATCAGAGAATAATGGTTGTTCTATTTATATGAGTAATATCTTTTATGGTCATGCACCCTTGAAGAGTGGTCTATTCTTATTAAATCTCGATAGTAGTGACACACATATTCATAATGTTGAAGCCAAAAGATACAGAGTTGATAATGATAGTGCAACTTATTTGTGGCACTGCCGTTTAGGTCATATCGGTGTAAAGCGCATGAAGAAACTCCATACTGATGGACTTTTGGAACCACTTGATTATGAGTCACTTGGTACTTGCGAACCATGCCTTATGGGCAAGATGACCAAAACATCGTTCTCCGGTACTATGGAGAGAGCAAAAAATTTGTTGGAAATCATACATACTGATGTATGTGGCCCGATGAATGTTGAGGCTCGTGGCGGATATCGTTATTTTCTCACCTTCATAGATGACTTAAGCAGATATGGGTATATCTACTTAATGAACATAAATCTGAAACATTTGAAAAGTTCAAAGAATTTCAGAGTGAAGTTGAAAATCATCGTAACAAGAAAATAAAATTCCTACGATCTGATCGTGGAGGAGAATATTTGAGTTACGAGTTTGGTGTACATTTGAAACAATGCGGAATAGTTTCGCAACTCACGCCACCCGGAACACCACAGCGTAATGGTGTGTCCGAATGTCGTAATCGTACTTTACTAGATATGGTGCGATCTATGATGTCTCTTACAGATTTACCGCTATCATTTTGGGGTTATGCTTTAGAGACGGCCGCATTCACGTTAAATAGGGCACCATCAAAATCCGTTGAGACAACGCCTTATGAACTGTGGTTTGGCAAGAAACCAAAGTTGTCGTTTCTGAAAGTTTGGGGCTGCGATGCTTATGTGAAAAAGCTTCAACCTGATAAGCTCGAACCCAAATCGGAGAAATGTGTCTTCATAGGATACCCAAAGGAGACTGTTGGGTACACCTTCTATCACAGATCCGAAGGCAAGACATTCGTAGCTAAGAATGGATCCTTTCTAGAGAAGGAGTTTCTCTCGAAAGAAGTGAGTGGGAGGAAAGTAGAACTTGATGAGGTAACTGTACCTGCTCCCTTATTGGAAAGTAGTACATCACAGAAACCGGTTTCTGTGACACCTACACCAATTAGTGAGGAAGCTAATGATAATGATCATGAAACTTCAGATCAAGTTACTACCGAACCTCGTAGATCAACCAGAGTAAGATCCGCACCAGAGTGGTACGGTAATATTGTTCTGGAAGTCATGCTACTAGATCATGATGAACCTACGAACTATGAAGAAGCGATGGTCAGCCCAGATTCCGCAAAATGGCTAGAAGCCATGAAATCTGAGATGGGATCCATGTATGAGAACAAAGTATGGACTTTGGTTGACTTGCCCGTTGATCGGCAAGCAATTGATAATAAATGGATCTTTAAGAAGAAGACTGGCACTGACGGTAATGTTACTGTCTACAAAGCTTGACTTGTCGCAAAAGGTTTTCGACAAGTTCAAGGGATTGACTACGATGAGACCTTCTCACCCGTAGCGATGCTTAAGTCTGTCCGAATCATGTTAGCAATTGCCGCATTTTATGATTATGAAATTTGGCAGATGGATGTCAAAACTGCATTCCTGAATGGATTTCTGGAAGAAGAGTTGTATATGATGCAACCAAAATGTTTTGTCGATCCAAAGGGAGCTAACAAAGTGTGCAAGCTCCAGCGATCCATTTATGGACTGGTGCAAGCCTCTCGGAGTTGGAATAAACGCTTTGATAATGTGATCAAAGCATTTGGTTTTGTACAGACTTTTTGAGAAGCCTGTATTTACAAGAAGGTGAGTGGGAGCTCTGTAGCATTTCTGATATTATATGTAGATGACATATTACTAATCGGAAATGATATAGAATTTCTGGATAGCATAAAGGGATACTTGAATAAGAGTTTTTCAATGAAAGACCTCGGTGAAGCTGCTTACATATTAGGCATAAAGATCTATAGAGATAGATCAAGACGCTTAATTGGACTTTCACAAAGCACATACCTTGACAAGATTTTGAAGAAGTTCAAAATGGATCAAGCAAAGAAAGGGTTCTTGCCTGTGTTACAAGGTGTGAAGTTGAGTCAGACTCAATGCCCGACCACTGTAGAAGATAGAGAGAAAATGAAAGATGTTCCCTATGCTTCAGCCATAGGCTCTATCATGTATGCAATGCTGTGTACCAGACCTGATGTGTGCCTTGCTATAAGTTTAGCAGGGAGGTACCAAAGTAATCCAGGAGTGGATCACTGGACAGCGGTCAAGAACATCCTGAAATACCTGAAAAGGACTAAGGATATGTTTCTCATATATGGAGGTGACAAAGAGCTCACCGTAAGAGGTTACGTTGATGCAAGCTTTGACACTGATCCGGACGATTCTAAATCGCAAACCGGATACGTGTTTACTTTAAACGGTGGAGCTGTCAGTTGGTGCAGTTCTAAACAAAGCGTCGTAGCGGGATCTACATGTGAAGCGGAGTACATAGCTGCTTCGGAAGCAGCGAACGAAGGAGTCTGGATGAAGGAGTTCATATCCGATCTAGGTGTCATACCTAGTGCATCGGGTCCAATGAAAATCTTTTGTGACAATACTGGTGCAATTGCCTTGGCAAAGGAATCCAGATTTCACAAGAGGACCAAACACATCAAGAGACGCTTCAATTCCGTCCGGGGTCTAGTCCAGGTGGGAGACATAGATATTTGCAAGATACATACGGATCTGAATGTTGCAGACCCGTTGACTAAGCCTCTTCCACGAGCAAAACATGATCAGCACCAAGGCTCCATGGGTGTTAGAATCATTACTGTGTAATCTAGATTATTGACTCTAGTGCAAGTGGGAGACTGAAGGAAATACGCCCTAGAGGCAATAATAAAGTTATTATTTATTTCCTTATATCATGATAAATGTTTATTATTCATGCTAGAATTGTATTATCCGGAAACATAATACTTGTGTGAATACATAGACAAACTAAACGTCACTAGTGTGCCTCTACTTGACTAGCTCGTTAATCAAAGATGGTTATGTTTCCTAACCATAGACATGTGTTGTCGTTTGATTACCGGGATCACATCATTAGGAGAATGATGTGATTGACATGACCCATTCCATTAGCTTAGCACCCGATCGTTTAGTATGTTGCTATTGCTTTCTTCATGACTTATACATGTTCCTATGACTATGAGATTATGCAACTCCCATTTGCCGGAGGAACACTATGTGTGCTACCAAACATCACAACGTAACTGGGTGATTATAAAGGAGCTCTACAGGTGTCTCCAAAGGTACATGTTGGGTTGGCGTATTTCGAGATTAGGATTTGTCACTCTGATTGTCGGAGAGGTATCTCTGGGCCCTCTCGGTAATGCACATCACATAAGCCTTGCAAGCATTGCAACTAATGAGTTAGTTGCGAGATGATGTATTACGAAACGAGTAAAGAGACTTGCCGGTAACGAGATTGAACTAGGCATTGAGATACCGACGATCGAATCTCGGGCAAGTAACATACCGATGACAAAGGGAACAACGTATGTTGTTATGCGGTCTGACCGATAAAGATCTTCGTAGAATATGTAGGAGCCAATATGAGCATCCAGGTTCCTCTATTGGCTATTGACCGGAGACGTGTCTCGGTCATGTCTACATTGTTCTCGAACCCGTAGGGTCCGCACGCTTAATGTTACGATGACAGTTTCATTATGAGTTTATATATTTTGATGTACCGAAATTTGTTCGGAGTCCCAGATGTGATCACGGACATGACGAGGAGTCTCGAAATGGTTGAGACATAAAGCTTGATATATTGGAAGCCTATGTTTGGACATCGGAAGTGTTCCAGGTGAAATCGACATTTTACCGGAGTACCGGGAGGTTACCAGAACCGCCCCCGGTAATCTAATGGGCCTTAATGGGCCTAGTGGAGGAAGAGGAGAGGAGGCCTAGGGGCTGCCGCGCCCCCCTTCCCCCCCAAGTCCGAATTGGACAAGGAGGGGGGCGGCGCCCCCCCTTTCCTTTCTTCCCTCTCCTCCTTCCCCCCAAGTCCTAATCCAACTAGGGAAAGGGGGGAGTCCTACTCCCGGTAGGAGTAGGACTCCTCCTGCGTGCCTCCTCCTAGGGCCGGCCGCACCCCCCCTTGCTCCTTTATATACGGGGGCAGGGGGCACCTCCAGACACACAAGTTGATCTTCAAGATCGTTCTCTTAGCCGTGTGCGGTGCCCCCTCCACCATAGTCCTCGATAATATTGTAGTGGTGCTTAGGCGAAGCCCTGCGACAGTAGAACATCAAGATCGTCACCATGCCGTCGTGCTGACGGAACTCTTCCCCGACACTTTGCTGGATCGGAGTCCGGGGATCGTCATCGAGCTGAACGTGTGCTAGAACTCGGAGGTGCCGTAGTTTTGGTGCTTGATCGATCGGGCCGTGAAGACGTACGTCTACATCAACCGTGTTGTCATAACGCTTCCGCTATTGGTCTACGAGGGTACGTAGATTACACTCTCCCCTCTCGTTGCTATGCATCACCATGATCTTGCGTGTTCGTAGGAAAATTTTGAAATTACTATGTTCCCAAACAAGGGGGGCCGTCCCCCTCCCAATTCGGATTGGGCTTGGGGGGCGCCCCCACCTCTTGGCCTCCTCCTCTCTCTTCCACTAAAGCCCATGTAGGCCCATTAAGCCCCCGGGGGGTTCCGGTAACCCCTCGGTACTCCGGTATATGCCCGAACTCATCCGAAACCATTCTGGTGTCCAAACATAACCTTTAAATATATCAATCTTCATGTCTCGACCATTTCGAGACTCCTCGTCATGTCTGTGATCACATTCGGGACTCCAAACTACCTTCGGTACATTAAAACACATAAACTAATAATACCGATCGTCATCGAATGTTAAGCGTGCGGACCCTACAGGTTCGAGAACTATGTAGACATGACCAAAACACGTCTCCGGTCAATAACCAATAGCGGAACCTGGATGCTCATATTGGTTCCTACGTATTCTATGAAGATCTTTATCGGTCAAACCGCATAACAACATATGTTGTTCCCTTTGTCATCGGTATGTTACTTGCTCGAGATTCGATCGTCGGTATCATCATACCTAGTTCAATCTCGTTATCAGCAAGTCTCTTTACTCATTCCTTAATGCAACATCCTGTAACTAACTCATTAGTCACATTGCTTGCAAGGCTTATAGTGATGTGCATTACCGAGAGGGCCTAGAGATACCTCTTCAACAATCGGAGTGACAAATCCTAATCTCGATCTATGCCAACTCAACAAACACCATCGGAGACACCTGTAGAGCATCTTTATAATCACCTAGTTACGTTGTGATGTTTGATAGCACACTAAGTGTTCCTCTGGTATTTGGGAGTTGCATAATCTCATAGTCATAGGAACATGTATAAGTTATGGAGAAATCAATAGCAACAAACTAAACGATCATAGTGTTAAGCTAATGGATGGGTCAAGTCAATCACATTATTCTCTAATGATGTGATCTCGTTCATCAAATGACAACTCATGTCTATGGCTAGGAAACTTAACCATCTTTGATTAACGAGCTAGTCAAGTAGAGGCATACTAGTGACACTCTGTTTGTCTATGTATTCACAAATGTACTAAGTTTCCGGTTAATACAATTCTAGCATGAATAAGAAACATTTATCATGATATAAGGAAATATAAATAACAACTTTATTATTGCCTCTAGGGCATATTCCCTTCAGTCTCTCACTTGCACTAGAGTGAATAATCTAGATTACATTGTAATGATTCTAACACCCATGGAGTCTTGGTGTTGATCATGTTTTGCTTGTGAGAGAGGCTTAGTCAACGGGTCTGCAACATACAGATTTGTATGTATCTTGCAAATCTCTATGTATCCCTCCTTGACTTGATCGCGGATGGAATTGAAGCGTCTCTTGATGTGCTTAGTTCTCTTGTGAAATCTAGATTCCTTTGCCAATGCAATTGCACCATTATTGTCACAAAAGATTTTCATTGGACCCGATGCACTAGGCATGACACCTAGATCGGATATGAACTCTTTCATTTGTTGCTTCTGAAGCAGCTATGTATTCCGCTTCACACGTAGATCCCGCCACGACACTTTGCTTAGAACTGCACCAACTGATAGCTCCACCATTCAATAAAAAAGATGTATCTGGTTTGTGATTTAGAGTCATCCAGATCAGTGTCAAAGCTTGCATCGACATAACCGTTTACGACGAGCTCTTTGTCATCTCCATAAACGAGAAACATATCCTTAGTCCTTTTCAGGTATTTCGGGATATTCTTGACCGTTGTCCAGCGATCCACTCCTGGATTACTTTGGTACCTCCCTGCTAAACTTATAGCAAGGCACACATCAGGTCTGGTACACAGCATTGCATAGATGATAGAACATATGGCTGAAGCATAGGGAATGACTTTCATTTTCTCTCTATCTTCTGCAGTGGTCGGGCATTGAGTCTGACTCGACTTCACACCTTGTAACACATGCAAGAATCCTTTCTTTGCTTGATCCATTTTGAACTTCTTCAAAACTTTATCAAGGTATGTGCTTTGTGAAACTCCAATTAAGCGTCTTGATCTATCTCTATAGATCTTGATGCCCAATATATAAGCAGCTTCACCGAGGTCTTTCATTGAAAAAATCTTATTCAAGTATCCTTTTATGCTATTCAGAAATTCAGTATCATTTCCAATCAACAATATGTCATCCACATATAATATTAGAAATGCTACAGATCTCCCACTCACTTTCTTGTAAATACAGACTTCTCCAAAAGTCCGTATAAAACCATATGCTTTGATCACACTATCAAAGCGTATATCCCAACTCCGAGATGCTTGCACCAGTCCACAAATGGATAGCTGGAGCTTACACACTTTGTTAGCACCTTTTGGATCGACAAAACCTTCTGGTTGCATCATATACAACTCTTCTTGAAGATATCCATTAAGGAATGCAATTTTGACATCCATTTGCCAAATTTCATAATCATAAAATGCGGCAATTGCTAACATGATTTGGACGGACTTAAGCATCGCTACTGGTGAGAAAGTCTCATCGTAGTCAACTCCTTGAACTTGTCAAAAACCTTTCGCAACAAGTCGAGCTTTGTAGACAGTAATATTACCATCAACGTAATTCTTCTTCTTGAAGATCCATTTATTCTCTATGGCTTGCTGATCATCGGGCAAGTCAACCAAAGTCCACACTTTGTTCTCATACATGGACCCCATCTCAGATTTCATGGCCTCAAGCCATTTTGCGGAATCTGGGCTCATCATTGCTTCCTCATAGTCCGTAGGTTCGTCATGGTCAAGTAACATGACCTCCAGAACAGGATTACCGTACCACTCTGGTGTGGATCTTACTCTAGTTGACCTGCGAGGTTTGGTAGTAACTTGATCAGAAGTTTCATGATCATCATCATCAGCTTCCTCACTAATTGGTGTACGAATCACTGAAACTAATTTCTGTGATGGAGTACTTTCCAATAAGGGAGCAGGTATAATTACCTCATCAAGTTCTACTTTCCTCCCACTCACTTCTTTCGTGCCAAACTCCTTCTCTAGAAAGGATCCATTCTTAGCAACGAATATCTTGCCTTCATATCTGTAATAGAAGGTGTACCCAACAGCCTCCTTTGGGTATCCTATGAAGACACATTTCTCCGATTTGGGTTTGAGCTTATCAGGTTGAAGCTTTTTCACATAAGCATCGTAGCCCCAAACTTGAAGAAACGACAACTTGGGTTTCTTGCCAAACCACAGTTCATAAGGTGCCGTCTCAACGGATTTCGATGGTGCCCTATTTAACGTGAATGCAGTCGTCTCTAAAGCATAACCCCAAAACGATAGCGGTAAATCAGTAAGAGACATCATAGATCGCACCATATCTAATAAAGTGCGGTTACGAAGTTTGGACACACCATTACGCTATGGTGTTCCAGGTGGCGTGAGTTGCGAAACTATTCCGCATTTTTCAAATAAAGACCAAACTCATAACTCAAATATTCACCTCCACGATTAGATCGTAGAAACTTAATTTTCTTGTTACGATGATTTTCCACTTCACTCTAAAATTCTTTGAACTTTTCAAATGTTTCAGACTTATGTTTCATCAAGTAGATATACCCATATATGCTTAAATCATCTGTGAAGGTCTGAAAATAACAATACACGCCATGAGCATCAACGCTCATCGGATCACATACATCAATATGTATTATTTCCAATAAGTCTGTGGCTTGTTCCATTGTTCTGGAGAATGGAGTCTTAATCATCTTGCCCATGAGGCATGGTTCGCAAGCATCAAGTGATTCCAAAAGCCCATCAGCATGGAGTTTCTTCATGCGCTTTACACCAATATGACCTAAATGGCAGTGCCACAAATAAGTTGCACTATCATTATTAAACTTATATCTTTTGGCTTCAATACTATGAATATGTGTATCACTACTATCAAGATTTAGTAAAAATAGACCACTCATCAAGGGTGCATGACCATAAAAGATATTACTTATATAAATAGAACAATCATTATTCTTTGATTTAAATGAATAACCATCTCGCATCAAACAAAATCCAGATATAATGTTCATGCTTAACGCTGGCACCAAATGACAATTATTTAGGTCTAAAACTAATCCCGAAGGTAGATGTAGAGGTAGCGTGCCGACGGCGATCACATCGACTTTGGAACCAATTCCCACGAGCATCGTCACCTCATCCTTAGCCAATCTTCGCTTAATCCATAGCCCCTGTTTTGAGTTGCAAATATTAGCAACAGAACCAGTATCAAATACCCAGGCGCTACTGCGAGCATTAGTAAGGTACACATCAATAACATGTATATCAAATATACCTTTCACTTTGCCATCCTTCTCATCCGCCAAATACTTGGGGCAATTCCGCTTCTAGTGACCAGTCCCTTTGCAGTAGAAGCACTCAGTCTCAGGCTTAGGTCCAGAGTTGGGCTTCTTCACTGGAGCAGCAACTTGCTTGTTGTTGTTCTTGAAGTTCCCCTTCTTCCCTTTGCCCTTTTTCTTGAAACTTGTGGTCTTGTTGACCATCAACACTTGATGCTCCTTCTTGATTTCTACCTCGGCAGCCTTTAGCATCGCGAAGAGCTCGGGAATTGTCTTATCCATCCCTTGCATATTATAGCTCATCACGAAGCTTTTGTAGCTTGGTGGCAGTGATTGAAGAACTCTGTCAATGACACTATCAACCGGAAGATTAACTCCCAGCTGAGTCAAGTGATTGTGGTACCCAGACATTCTGAGTATGTGTTCACTGACAAAACTATTCTCCTCCATCTTGCAGTTGTAGAACTTATTGGAGACTTCATATCTCTCAATCCGGGCATTTGCTTGAAATATTAACTTCAACTCAACATCTCATATGCTCCATGATGTTCAAAACATCGGTGAAGTGTCGGTTCTAAGCCGTAAAGCATGGCACACTAAACTATCGAGTAGTCATCAGCTTTGCTCTGCTAGGTGTTCGTAACATCTAGAGTTGCTCCCGCATCAGCTTTGGCACCAAGCGGTGCTTCCAGGACGTAATTCTTTTGTGCAGCAATAAGGATAATCCTCAAATTATGGACCCAATCCGTGTAGTTACTACCATCATCTTTCAACTTAGCTTTCTCTAGGAACGCATTAAAATTCAACGAAACAATAGCATAGGCCATTTATCTACAACAACATAGACATGCAAAATACTATCAGGTACTAAGTTCATGATAAATTAAAATTCAATTAATCATATTACTTAAGAACTCCCACTTAGATAGACATCCCTCTAATCATCTAAGTGATCACGTGATCCATATCAACTAAACCATGTCCGATCATCACGTGAGATGGAGTAGTTTTCAATGGTGAACATCGCTATGTTAATCATATCTACTATATGATTCACGCTCGACCTTTCGGTCTCAGTGTTCCGAGGCCATATCTGCATATGCTAGGCTCGTCAAGTTTAACCCGAGTATTCTGCTTGTGCAAAACTGGCTTGCACCTGTTGTATGTGAACGTAGAGCTTATCACACCCGATCATCACATGGTGTCTCGGCACGACGAACTGTAGCGACGGTGCATACTCAGGGAGAACACTTATACCTTGAAATTTAGTGAGAGATCATCTTATAATGCTACCGCTGTACTAAGCAAAACAAGATGCATAAAGGATAAACATCACATGCAATCAATATAAGTGATATGATATGGCCATCATCATCTTGTGCCTTTGATCTCCATCTCCAAAGCACCGTCATGATCACCATTGTCACCGGCTTGACACCTTGATCTCCATCGTAGCATCGTTGTCGTTGTTGGAGTTGTGTCGAATATAGTGTACGAGATAGGTTACAGTTGGACTTGTAGTTGTATTGTGTTTAGATAGGATATGGAGCCGTGTCCTAGTAGGACACTTGTATCCTAGGCCTCTCATATATAGCGGGGGTAGACACACGATGTAACCTATGTCAACGTAATAGCACCGGAACGCAGGGGAAGCCGGCGGCATGTGCCAGTGTCCAGGGCAACCGGGTGCGGTATTATATCGGTATCACGGGGAGGAGCGCCCGTAGTCAGGCCTCGGGGATGTAGCCATGATGGGTGAACCTAGTTAACAAATCTCGGTGTCGTGCTAGTGTGATTGCTTGGTCCTCGGTGATGATCGACGGTATGCCTCGGACTTATTCTAACAAGTGGTATCATGAGCAAGGTTACGAGGAGGCTGCGGATTGTTGATCTGGAGGAAGAATCGAGTCGAGATGCAGCCGGCTGCGGTGTGGTTCTCGACGAGATTGGGAACGAAGCAATCGGAAGCTGGCGAAGTTCATGACGGGATTGGAACGCAGCAGTTGCAGCAGGCGTCGGATGCGGAAGGCTCGCGTGCGCGTTGCGGCAGCAAGGGACGTGCGGCGAGCGTACAGGCGCGGGAGGCGGCGTGTGCGTAGACACGTGTGGCAGGCAACGCAGTTGAAGCCAAAGTGCGCGCGGTCTGGGCTGGCCCAACGGGACTAGCTGGTCCGTAGGCGTTTTGTGCTGGTGGACCAGGCGCGGAAGGAGCTGGCAAGCTCTACGTGTAAGGTGTCCGATGCATGTTTCGATTGATACTCCAGGAGATTTTGTTTTGGAAACAAAAGAAGACAAAAGGGAGACCGAGTCTCCACGTGACACGGAGGTAGGAGATCAATTTGGCGATGGAAATATCCATCACGTTGGCATCCATCGGATTTAGCAGGAGGCATTGACAAGGCAAAGCAACAGTAGCATCGGGATTGAGCCAATAGCACGTCACGTGAAGGCCTGGTTGAATTGCAACTAGTACATGGAAGCATACCACGTCCGGTTCTGTTTGCGTATTTGGGCATCACGTGCAAAGCTGGGCTAATTTTTCGCAGGGTCAGCCGTACAAAGAACTATGGCGCCAACGGGTACCGGGTTTGAGGTGGAGAAGTTCACGGAACTGAAAACCTTGGGTTATGGCAGACAAAGATGAATGATTTGTTGGCGCAATAGAGATGCTTGAAGGCGTTGCAGGAAGTGATGTCAACTAAGATGGAATTATCAGGTGATGGATGGAAATTCGCGGAAGACGATTTGGAAGCCTCGAGTGTGTCGTTGCAGTCGAACAAGTTCAGCTGGGTCGGACTAGATAGTCTGACGGATCGACGTGAGTCGGTTGGAACATAAGATGGTGTGGGATCGGCGACAGCGACATAGGAGCGTGATGCTGATGGTGACCGACTTCTGTGCGTGGAAACACGTGGCGCAGCCTCAAGGGCTTGTGTGGCTTCGACAAGACTATGGCGCGGGATTGATTCAAGGTGGTGTATACACGGAGCTTCAAGTCGATGGGACGCAGGGGTGGGCTAATCATCTACCATGGAGTCATGTTGAAGGTGGAGCTGAATTGAGGGGCTACGGCGTAAGGATCTAGAGAATCGAAGCCTATTCAGCGGGAAAAAGCGAGTGACATGTAGTTCGGACCGGAGCCCAGTGGTCTGATGGAAGCGTGAAACTCGTCATCGGTCGGTGATGATCGGTGGTACTCTGCAGTGGGGGTTGAGTAGTGTGGTTTCACGACCCTTGAGACTCGACCGAGACAGCGGAGGCTCGACGCAGTAATAGCGGCGAGGCGTGCGGTTAGCACGGGGGACATGGAGACGGGCCAGGGCTCTGGTGGTCATACATGTGGTGAGACAACTGCGAATTTGACTCGGGATGACTACAAGCAATGGTGAAATTCCTTCAAGTTTCAGACATGGCGGTCAAGGAAGAGCGGTGATGTTGAGTTCAGGTAACTCTTATGTGTGACACCCAATATGTGAGTTGTTCACTTTCACGCTGGTCAGTGATCGGTGTGTGATGGCGTTGACGGATACTCTGGAAGTTGGGAGCATGGACTAAAGTGACAAGGAACTTAATTTTGCTCAAGTGTTGACTGTGGTCAAGAAAAGAAGGGACTACAAGTTGCAGGTGGAGTCATATGGAGTCTTTGGAGTAGCAGCGATACTCATGGGATAAACTCAAGTCCAATGTACATGAAAGTTTGACGCATTGACAAATCCAGGATGGTGGAGAATATTCGCCAAGGTGGAGTTTGTTGGAGTTGTGTCGAATATAGTGTACGAGATAGGTTACAGTTGGACTTGTAGTTGTATTGTGTTTAGATAGGATATGGAGTCGTGTCCTAGTAGGACACTTGTATCCTAGGCCTCTCATATATAGCGGGGGTAGACACACGATGTAACCTATGCCAACATAATAGCACCAGAACGCAGGGGAAGCCGGCGGCATGTGCCGGTGTCCAGGGCAACCGGGTGCGGTATTATATCGGTGTCACGGGGAGGAGTGCCCGTAGTCAGGCCCCGGGGATGTAGCCATGATGGGTGAACCTCGTTAACAAATCTCGGTGTCGTGCTAGTGTGATTGCTTGGTCCTCGGTGATGATCGACGGTATGCCTCGGACTTATTCTAACAGTCGTCTCGCCAACTATTGCTTCTACGACTATCGCTACCGCTTAGTGATAAAGTAAAGCAATTACATGGTGATTGCATTTCATACAGTAAAGCGACAACCATATGGCTCCCGCCAGTTGCCGATAACTGTGTTACAAAACATGATCATCTCATACAACAATTTATATAATCACGTCTTGACCATATCACATCACAACATGCCCTGCAAAAACAAGTTAGACGTCCTCTACTTTGTTGTTGCAAGTTTTACGTGGTTACTACGTGCTTAGCAAGAACTGTTCTTACCTACGCATCAAAAACCACAATGCGGTATAGTGATTGCTTTTTGATCTTCAGAAAGAACCCTGTTCATTGAATCAGATTCAACTAAAGTTGGAGAAACTGACACCCGCCAGCCACCTGTGTGCAAAGCACGTCGGTAGAACCAGTCTCATGAACGCGGTCATGTAATGTCGGTCCGGGCCGCTTCATCCAATAATACCGCCGAATCAAGAAACAACTAGTGACGGCAAGAATATGTATATACCCACGCCCACAACTCCTTTGTGTTCTACTCATGCATATAACATCTACACATAGACCTACCTCGGATGCCACTATTGGGGAACGCAGTATTTCAAAAAAATCCTACGATCACGCAAGATCTATCTAGGAGATGAATAGCAACAAGAGGGGAGAGTATGTCTACGTACCCTCGTAGACCGAAAGCGAAAGTGTTAAGAAACGCGGTTGATGTAGTCGAACATCTTAGCGGTCCAACCAATCAAGTACCGAACGCACGGCACCTCCGCGATCTGCACACGTTCAGCTCGGTGACGTCCCTCTGTACTCTTGATCCAGTTGAGGCCGAGGGAGAGTTTCGTCCGCACGACGGCATGTTGACGGTGATGATGAAGTTACCGGCGCAGGGCTTCGCCTAAGCACTATGACGATATGACCGAGGTGTGTATCTGTGGAGGGGGCACCGCACACGGCTAAAACAATTGTCAACTTGTGTGTCTTTGGGGTGCCCCCTCCCTCGTATATAAAGGAGGGGAGGAGGGGGTCGACCGGCCTCATGGTGCGCCCCAAGGGGGGATTCCTACTCCTACTAGGAGTAGGTTTCCCCCATTTCCTAGTTCCAACAGGAGGGGAAGGAAGGGGAAGAGGAGAAGAAGGAAAGGGGGCCCAGCCCCCTCCCAATTTAGATTGGGCTTGGGGGGGCACCCCCACCTCTTGGCCGCCTCCTCTCTCTTCCACTAAAGCCCATGTAGGCCCATTAAGCCCCCGAGGGGTTCCAGTAACTAATGACCCACAAGTATAGGGGATCTATCGTAGTCCTTTTGATAAGTAAGAGTGTCGAACCCAACGAGGAGTAGAAGGAAATGATAAGCGGTTTCTAGCAAGGTATTCTCTGCAAGTACTGAAATAAGTGGTAACAGATAGTTTTGTGATAGGATAATTTGTAGCGAGCAACAAGTAACAAAAGTAAATAAAGTGCAGCAAGGTGGACCAATCCTTTTTGTAGCAAAGGACAAGCCTAGACAAACTCTTATATAGAGAAAAGCGCTCCCGAGGACACATGGGAATATCGTCGAGCTAGTTTTCATCACGATCATATGATTCGTGTTCGGTACTTTGATAATTTGGTATGTGGGTGGACCGGTGCTTGGGTGTTGTCCTTACTGGGACAAGCATCCCACTTATGATTAACCTCTATTGCAAGCATCCGCAACTACAACAAAAGTATTAAGGTAAACCTAACCATAGCATGAAACATATGGATCCAAATCAGCCCCTTACGAAGCAATGCATAAACTAGGGTTTAAGCTTCTGTCACTCTAGCAACCCATCATCTACTTATTACTTCCCGATGCCTTCCTCTAGGCCCAAATAATGGTGAAGTGTTATGTAGTCGACGTTCACATAACACCACTAGAGGAGAGACAACATACATCTCATCAAAATATCGAACGAATACCAAATTCACATGACTACTAATAGCAAGACTTCTCCCATGTCCTCAGGAACAAACGTAACTACTCACAAAGCATATTCATGTTCATGATCAGAGGGGTATTAATATGCATATAGGATCTAGACATATGATCCTCTACCAAATAAACCAACTAGCATCAACTACAAGGAGTAATTAACACTACTAGCAACCCATATGTACCAATCCAGACTTGAAGACAAGAATTGGATACAAGAGATGAACTAGGGTTTTGAGAAGAGATGGTGCTGGTGAAGATGTTGATGGAGATTTCCCTCTCCCGATGAGAGGAGCGTTGGTGATGACGATGGCAATGATTTCCCCCTTCCGGAGGGAAGTTTCCCCGGCAGAATAGCTCCGCCAGAGCCCTAGACTGGTTCCGCCAAGGTTCCGCCTCGTGGCGGCGGAGTTTCGTCCGAGAAGATGGCTTATGATTTTTTCCTTGTCAAAAGACTTCATATAGCAGAAGATGGACATCGGAGGGCCACCAGGGGGCCCACGAGATAGGGGGCGCGCCCAGGGGGTAGGGCGCGCCCCCACCCTCGTGGGTAGGGTGTGGCCCCCCTAGTGAACTTCTTGCGCTCAATATTTTTTATATATTCTGGACACGTCTTCCGTGAAGTTTCAGGACTTTTGGAGCTGTGCAGAATAGGTCTCCAATATTTGCTCCTTTTTCCAGCCTAGAATCCCAGCTACCGACATTCTCCCTCTTTATGTAAACCTTGTAAAATAAGAGAGAATAGGCACAATTATTGTGACATAATGTGTAATAACAGCCCATAATGCAATAAATATCGATATAAAAGCATGATGCAAAATGGACGTATCAACTCCCCCAAGCTTAGACCTCGCTTTTCCTCAAGCGAAAGCCGAAAACGAAAAATATGTCCACATGTTTAGAGATAAAGGTGTCGATAAAAATAAAATACGGACATGAGGGCATCATGATCATTCTTAGAACAACAACTTATATAATTCTTGTCATATGATTTCTTATGCTAAAGTAATAATTCAATCACAATTTCACGTATGAATCGTAAACTTCATTGAAAACTAACAAACTATAATCTCAGTTATTGGAGCAATTGCAATTTATCATAACATAGGAAAGAGTCAATATATAAGAGCTTTTCAGCAAGTCCACATACTCAACTATCATTTAGTCTTTCACAATTGCTGATGATACGTCTCCAACGTAACTATAATTTTTGATTGCTCCATGCTATATTATTTACTGTTTTGAATGTTTATGAGCTTTATAATACACTTTTAAATCATTTTTTGGGACTAACCTATTAACCCAGAGCCCAGTGCCAGTTTTTGTTTTTACCCTGTTTTAGGGTTTCGAAGAAAAGGAAAATCAAACGGAGTCCAATTGACCTGAAACTTCACGGAACTCATTTTTGGAAGGAAAGAAGCCCAGAAGACTTGGAGTGCACGTCGGGGGATCTGCGAGGAAGTCACGAGGCAGGGGGCGCGCCCACCCCCCTGGGCGCGCCCTCCACCCTCGTGGGCCCCTCGTGGCCCCCCTGACATACTTCTTCCACCTATATATCTCCATATACCCTAAAAACATCCGTGAGCATAATAGATCGGGAATTCCGCCGCTAGAAGCCTCCGTAGCCACCAAAAGCCAATCTAGACCCGTTCCGGCACCCTGCCGGAGGGGGAATCCCTCTCCGGTGGCCATCTTCATCATCCCGGTGCTCTCCATGACGAGGAGGGAGTAGTTCTCCCTCGGGGCTGAGGGTATGTACCAGTAGCTATGTGTTTGATCTCTCTCTCTCTCTCGTGTTCTTGATTTGGCACGATATTGATGTATCGCGAGCTTTGCTATTATAGTTGGATCCTATGTTTCTCCTCCCCCTCTTCCCTCTTGTAATGAATTGAGTTTCCCCTTTGAAGTAATTGAAGGAAATATGCCCTAGAGGCAATAATAATGTTATTATTTTATTTCCTTATATCATGATAAATGTTTATTATTCATGCTAGAATTGTATTATCCGGAAACATAATACTTGTGTGAATACATAGACAAACCAAACGTCACTAGTATGCCTCTACTTGACAAGCTCGTTAATCGAAGATGGTTATGTTTCCTAACCATAGACATGTGTTGTCATTTGATTAATGGGATCACATCATTAGGAGAATGATGTGATTGACATGACCCATTCCATTAGCTTAGCACCCGATCGTTTAGTATGTTGCTATTGCTTTCTTCATGACTTATACATGTTCCTATGACTATGAGATTATGCAACTCCCGTTTACCGGAGGAACACTTTGTGTGCTACCAAACGTCACAACGTAACTGGGTGATTATAAAGGAGCTCTACAGGTGTCTCCAAAGGTGAATGTTGGGTTGGCGTATTTCGAGATTAGAATTTGTCACTCCGATTGTCGGAGAGGTATCTCTGGGCCCTCTCGGTAATGCACATCACATAAGCCTTGCAAGCATTACAACTAATGAGTTAGTTGCAAGATGATGTATTATGAAACGAGTAAAGAGACTTGCCGGTAACGAGATTGAACTAGGTATTGAGATACCGACGATCGAATCTCGGGCAAGTAACATACCGATGACAAAGGGAACAACGTATGTTGTTATGCGGTCTGACCGATAAAGATCTTCGTAGAATATGTAGGAGCCAATATGAGCATCCAGGTTCCGCTATTGGTTATTGACCGGAGACGTGTCTCGGTCATGTCTACATTGTTCTCGAACCCGTAGGGTCCGCACGCTTAAGGTTTCGATGACAGTTATATTATGAGTTTACGAGTTTTGATATACCTAAGTTAGTTCGGAGTCCCGGATATGATCACGGACAAGACGAGGAGTCTTGAAATGGTCGAGACATAAAGATTGATATATTGGACGGCTATATTCGGACACCGGAAGTGTTCCGGGTGATTTCGGAGAAAACTGGAGAGCCGGAGGGTTACCGGAACCCCCTCAGGAGAAGTAATGGGCCATATGGGCCTTAGTGGAGAGAGAGAGGGGCAGCCAAAGGTGGGTCGCACGCCTCCTCCCCCCCTGGTCCGAATTGGAATAGGAGAGGGGGGGCGGCGCCCCCCTTTCCTTCTTCCTCCCCACTTCTTTCCCCCTCCTAGTAGGAGTCCTACTCCTACTAGGAGGAGGACTCCTCCTTGGCACGCCATAGGGGCCGGCCGGCCTCCTCCCCTTGATCCTTTATATACGGGGGCAGGGGCACCCCTAGACACACAAGTTGATCCACGTGATCATATTCTTAGCCATGTGCGTTGCCCCCTTCCACCATAATCCTCGATAATATTGTAGCGGTGCTTAGGCGAAGCCCTGCGACGGTAGTACATCAAGATCGTCACCACGCCGTCGTGCTGACGGAACTCTTCTCCGACACTTTGCTGGATCGAAGTCCGGGGATCGTCATCGAGCTGAACGTGTGCTAGAACTCGGAGGTGCCGTAGTTTCGATGCTTGATCGGTCGGGCCGTGAAGTCGTACGACTACATCAACCGCGTTGTGCTAACGCTTCCGCTGTCGGTCTACAAGGGTACGTAGATCACACTCTTCCCTCATTGCTATGCATTACCAAGATCTTGTGTGTGCGTAGGAACTTTTTTGAAATTACTACATTCCCCAAGAGTGGTATCAGAGCCTAGGTTTTATGTGTCGATGTTATATGCACGAGTAGAACACAAGTGAGTTGTGGGCGATATAAGTCATACTGCTTACCAGCATGTCATACTTTGGTTCGGCGGTATTGTTGGATGAAGCGGCCCGGACCGACATTACGCATACGCTTACGCGAGACCGGTTCTCCCGACGTGCTCTGCACAAAGGTGGCTAGCGGGTGACAGTTTCTCCAACTTTAGTTGAACCGAGTGTGGCTACGCCCGGTCCTTGCGAAGGTTAAAATAGCACCAACTTGACAAACTATCGTTGTGGTTTTGATGCGTAGGTAAGATTGGTTCTTGCTTAAGCCCGTAGCAGCCACGTAAAACTTGCAACAACAAAGTAGAGGACGTCTAACTTGTTTTTGCAGGGCATGTTGTGATGTGATATGGTCAAGACATGATGCTGAATTTTATTGTATGAGATGATCATGTTTTGTAACCAAGTTATCGGCAACTGGCAGGAGCCATATGGTTGTCGCTTTATTGTATGCAATGCAATTGCGCTGTAATGCTTTACTTTATCACTAAACGGTAGCGATAGTCGTGGAAGCATAAAATTGGCGAGACGACAATGATGCTACGATGGTGATCAAGGTGTCGCGCCGGTGACGATGGTGATCACGACGGTGCTTCGAAGATGGAGATCACAAGCACAAGATGATGATGGCCATATCATATCACTTATATTGATTGCATGTGATGTTTATCTTTTATGCATCTTATCTTGCTTTGATTGACGGTAGCATTTTAAGATGATCTCTCACTAATTATCAAGAAGTGTTCTCCTTGAGTATGCACTGTTGCGAAAGTTCTTCGTGCTGAGATACTACGTGATGATCGGGTGTGATAGGCTCTATGTTCAAATACAACGGGTGCAAAACAGTTGCACACGCAGAATACTCAGGTTATACTTGACGAGCCAAGCATATACAGATATGGCCTCGGAACACAGAGACCGAAATGTCGATCGTGAATCATATAGTAGATATGATCAACATAGCGATGTTCACCAATGAAACTGCTCCATCTCACGTGATGATCGGACATGGTTTAGTTGATTTGGATCACGTAATCACTTAGAGGATTAGAGGGATGTCTGTCTAAGTGGGAGTTCTTTAGTAATATGATTAATTGAACCTAAATTTATCATGAACTTAGTACCTGATAGTATCTTGCTTGTTTATGTTTGATTGTAGATAGATGGCCCGTGTTGTTGTTCCGTTGAATTTTAATGCGTTCCTTGAGAAAGCAAAGTTGAAAGATGATGGTTGCAATTACACGGACTAGGTCCGTAACTTGAGGATTATCCTCATTGCTGCACAGAAGAATTACGTCCTGGAAGCACCGCTGGGTGCCAGGCCTGCTGCTAGAGCAACACGAGATGTTATGAACGTCTGGCAGAGCAAAGCTGATGACTACTCAATAGTTCAATGTGCCATGCTTTACGGCTTAGAATTGGAACTTCAATGACGTTTTGAACGTCATGGAGCATATGAAATGTTCCAGGAGTTGAAGTTAATATTTCAAGCAAATGCCCGGATTGAGAGATATGAAGTCTCCAATAAGTTCTATAGCTGCAAGATGGAGGAGAACAGTTCTGTCAGTGAGCATATACTCAAAATGTCTGGGTATAATAATCACTTGATTCAATTGGGAGTTAATCTTCCAGATGATTGCGTCATTGACAGAATTCTCCAATCACTACCACCAAGCTACAAGAGCTTCGTGATGAACTATGATATGCAAGGGATGAATAAGACTATTCCCAAGCTCTTCGCAATGCTGAAAGTTGCGGAGGTAGAAATCAAGAAGGAGCATCAAGTGTTGATGGTCAACAAGACCACTAGTTTCAAGAAAAAGGGCAAAGGGAAGAAGAAGGGGAACTTCAAAAAGAACAGCAAGAAAGTTGCTACTCAAGAGAAGAAACCCAAACCTGGAACTAAGCATGAAACAGAGTGCTTCTACTGCAAGCAGACTGGTCACTGGAAGCGGAACTGCCCCAAGTATTTAGCGGATAAGAAGGATGGCAAGGTGAACAAAGGTATATGTGATATACATGTTATTCATGTGTACCTTACTAATGCTCGCAGTAGCACCTGGGTATTTGATACTTGTTCTGTTGCTAATATTTGCAACTTGAAATAGGGACTACGGATTAAGCGAAGATTGGCTAAGGACGAGGTGACGATGCGCGTGGGAAATGGTTCCAAAGTCGATGTGATCGCAGTCGGCACGCTACCTCTACATCTACCTTCGGGATTAGTATTAGACCTAAATAATTGTTATTTGGTGCCAGCGTTAAGCATGAACATTATATCTGGATCTTGTTTGATGCGAGACGGTTATTCATTTAAATCAGAGAATAATGGTTGTTCTATTTATATGAGTAATATCTTTTATGGTCATGCACCCTTAAAGAGTGGTCTATTCTTATTAAATCTCGATAGTAGTGACACACATATTCATAGTGTTGAAGCCAAAAGATGCAGAGTTGATAATGATAGTGCAACTTATTTGTGGCACTGCCGTTTGGGTCATATCGGTGTAAAGCGCATGAAGAAACTCCATACTGATGGGCTTTTGGAACCACTTGATTATGAATCACTTGGTACTTGTGAACTGTGCCTTATGGGTAAGATGACAAAAACACCGTTCTCCGGTACTATGGAGAGAGCAACAGATTTGTTGGAAATCATACATACAGATGTATGTGGACCGATGAATGTTGAGGCTCGTGGCGGATATCGTTATTTTCTCACCTTCACAGATGACTTAAGCAGATATGGGTATATCTACTTAATGAAACATAAGTCTGAAACATTTGAGAAGTTCAAAGAATTTCAGAGTGAAGTTGAAAATCATCGTAACAAGAAAATAAAATTCCTACGATCTGATCGTGGAGGAGAATATTTGAGTTACGAGTTTGGTGTACATTTGAAACAATGTGGAATAGTTTCGCAACTCACGCCACCCGGAACACCACGGCGTAATGGTGTGTCCGAACGTCGTAATTGTACTTTACTAGATATGGTGTGATCTATGATGTCTCTTACTGATTTACCGCTATCGTTTTGGGGATATGCTCTAGAGACGGCCGCATTCACGTTAAATAGGGCACCATCAAAATCCGTTGAGACGACGCCTTATGAACTGTGGTTTGGCAAGAAACCAAAGTTGTCGTTTCTGAAAGTTTGGGGCTGCGATGCTTATGTGAAAAAGCTTCAACCTGATAAGCTCGAACCTAAATCGGAGAAATGTGTCTTCATAGGATATCCAAAGGAAACTATTGGATACACCTTCTATCATAGATCCGAAGGCAAGACTTTGTTGCTAAATTCAGAAATTTTCTGGAGAAGGAGTTTCTCTTGAAAAAAGTAAGTGGGAGGAAAGTAGAACTTGACGAGGTAACTGTACCTGCTCCCTTATTGGAAAGTAGTACATCACAGAAACCTGTTTCTGTGACACCTACAACAATTAGTGAGGAAGCTAATGATTATGATCATGAAACTTCAGAACAAGATACTACTGAACCTCGTAGATCAACCAGAGTAAGATCCACGCCAGAGTGGTACGGTAATCCTGTTCTGGAAGTCATGCTACTAGATCATGATGAACCTACGAACTATGAAGAAGCGATGGTGAGCCCAGATTCCGCAAAATGGCTTGAAGCCATGAAATCCGAGATGGGATCCATGTATGAGAACAAAGTATGGACTTTGGTTGACTTGCCCAATGATCGGCAAGCAATTGAAAATAAATGGATCTTCAAGAAGAAGATGACGCTGACGGTAATATTACTGTCTACAAAGCTCGACTGGTCGCAAAAGGTTTTGGCAAGTTCAAGGGATTGACTACGATGAGACCTTCTCACCCGTAGCGATGCTTAAGTCTGTCCGAATCATGTTAGCAATTGCCGCATTTTATGATTATGAAATTTGGCAAATGGATGTCAAAACTGCATTCCTGAATGGATTTCTGCAAGAAGAGTTGTATATGATGCAACTGGAAGGTTTTGTCGATCCAAAAGGAGCTAACAAAGTGTGCAAGCTCCAGCGATCCATTTATGGACTGGTGCAAGCCTCTCGGAGTTGGAATAAACGCTTTGATAGTGTGATCAAAGCATTTGGTTTTATACAGACTTTTGGAGAAGCTTGTATTTACAAGAAAGTGAGTGGGAGCTCTGTTGCATTTCTGATATTATATGTAGATGACATATTACTAATCGGAAATGATATAGAATTTCTGGATAGCATAAAAGGATACTTGAATAAAAGTTTTTCAATGAAAGACCTCGGTGAAGCTGCCTACATATTGGGCATCAAGATCGATAGAGACAGATCGAGACGCTTAATTGGACTTTCACAAAGCACATACCTTGACAAAGTTTTGAAAAAGTTCAAAATGGATCAAGCAAAGAAAGGATTCTTGCCTGTGTTACAAGGTGTGAAATTGAGTAAGACTCAAAGTCCGACCAATGCAGAAGATAGAGAGAAAATGAAAGATGTTCCCTATGCTTCAGCCATAGGCTCTATCATTTATGCAATGCTGTGTACCAGACCTGATGGGTGTCTTGCTATAAGTCTAGCAGGGAGGTACCAAAGTAATCCAGGAGTGGATCACTAGACAGCGGTCAAGAACATCCTGAAATACCTGAAAAGGACTAAGGATATGTTTCTCGTATATGGAGGTGACAAAGAGCTCATCGTAAATGGTTACATTGATGCAAGCTTTGACACTGATCTGGACGATTCTAAATCGCAAACCGGATATGTGTTTACATTAAACGGTGGAGCTGTTAGTTGGTGCAGTTCTAAACAAAGCGTTGTGGCGGGATCTACATGTGAAGCGGAGTACATAACTGCTTCGGAAGCAGCAAACGAAGGAGTCTGGATGAAGGAGTTCATATCCGATCTAGGTGTCATACCTAGTGCATCGGGTCCAATGAAAATCTTTTGTGACAATACTGGTGCAATTGCCTTGGCAAAGGAATCCAGATTTCACAAGAGGACCAAGCACATCAAGAGACGCTTCAATTCCATCTGGGATCTAGTCCAGGTGGGAGACATAGAGATTTGCAAGATACATATGGATCTGAATGTAGCAGACCGGTTGACTAAGCCTCTTCCACGAGCAAAACATGATCAGCACCAAAGCTCCATGGGTGTCGGTGTACTAGAGTAGGGGTACCCTAGTATCCCGAACTTGTGCACGGGCAGTCGCAGCATCCCGCGGCAAGGCTTGCCGGGTGACCGCCAAGGTCCTCCGTGGTTCCTTTGGAGCCATTCAAGGACAAAGTATCCAAGCCAAGGAGACAAGACCCCGGCAAGAGGAGCTTGCCGGGAAGGCCAACCAAGGCATCTCAAGGAACTTGCCGCGGGGCGCCACGCGTCCCGGCAAGGCCCGGTGAGCGACAAGCTCCCGGACGCGACAAGACAACGACCGCGGCAAGGCGCTTGCCGCGGCAAGCCACCACTCTGTGCCCGCGCTCCAGCACATCCACCAACGTGTCGCTCTGGGACCCTTCCAGGCGTACGTGGCGGGAGGCTGTGCAGCCAGCGGTGCGCGGTGGCAAGCGGCGCTGACAAGATTGCCATCGTGGCGAGCGGTGGCGTCCCTGACGGTCCCTTTTGCACTATTTAGGCGACGCAGACGGGCATTTAATGCCCTGGTCCCCTGCCGTCAGGGTTAGGTATGATACACTGTAGCAGGTAGCTGTACCAACCGCAACACCTTTCCATTTTTACCCTTGTCTACGTTGCCACCTGTCGGTGACCCCTTGAGCATATAAAAGGAGGCCCATGCGCAACGTAGGAGGGGGGAGGAAGAGAACACTCACGCTCGGTCTCGTTAGCTGCTGGGGTGTACTGTAGCACTCCGCGCTCCCGAGCAAGAACTCAATACAAACCACAAAGCAGGAGTAGGGTTTTACGCATCCGTGCGGCCCGAACCTGGGTAAACTGCTCGTGTGCTTCGCCTCGATCCGCTCTTCGTGCGACCCTCGCCCCCGCCGAACCGAAAGGGACTCGGTCCGCCGGTCCCATAGGTGCTCGTGGATTAGTCCCCCGACATCTTTGGCGCGCCAGGTAGGGGGGTCGAGGTTGTGTGAACCAGATCCGGCGTTCACACGAGCTAGATCTTCATCATCTTCATCGACATGCCGCCGAAGAAGAAGGCTTCGGAGGCGGCTGCTCCGTCCGCGCCGAACCCACCACCGCCGGAGCAAACGGCTGATGGGGCAGACGCCGGCGGAAGAACGGGCGTCGACGAGGGAGCTCACGGTGCTGCCAGGTCCAAGGACAAGGCTGCGCTGCCCATCGGCGGCGTAGCCGGCTCCCACAACGACCGGGCGCACTCCAAGACCTCGGCGTCCGTACATGCACCGCGCCCATCTCAGGAGGCGCGGGACCGGCAGCGTCATGGTACTCACGGTACCATGCGTTTGCTGGACCAAGATCGAGCTGGTGGATCTCGGAGTGCTCAAGACCAGCATGCACGCCAACATGCTGGCACGAGCGAGGCACGGTCGCCTGGACGGGATACTGCTCCTTCTAACATAGTTAGAAGTCCGAGCATATCCCGCTCCTCGCACCGTTCGCCACCGCCACCCGCCACTACAGCAGAAGCTTTGGCGCGAGCTCAACTGCTCCTGGACTACCCTCCAACGGCAGACAAGATCGACGACTGGAGGGCCACCATTCAGAGTCTCATCGGCTTCGCCAACGGCGACACTCAACGGCAGCCGAGCACGTCGCAGCCGCGGCAAGTCAGCCAGGCACGAGCCGGTGGCGACAAGACCGGTGGGGGTGCAACCACTGTGCACTCTCCGCCCCGAAGGCCAAGATCGCCGACTCGCCGGATCCACCTCGACAGCGACTCCACCGCGTCATCAGATCCACGAGCTCGTCGCGATCAGCGCCAAGTTCTTCACGAACGACAGCAAGAAGACGCTCGTACTCGCATCGAGCGCCGAAGAGAAGCGCGACGTCAATCGGACCAGCGCGCTGGGCCCTCTGTCGACATGCATGCGCCAGGGGAACCAGGCGACTTGCCGTACGCGGTAGGTTGCCCTGCGTTTACTCGTGAGCTGCGGCAAGTCCAGTGGCCCAGCACGAAGAATTTCAAGCCAGACGTACCAGAGAAGTACGACGGCAAGTCGCATCCGTCGGAGTTCCTCAGCATCTACACCATCGCGGTGCAGGCTGCCGGGGGGCGGGACGACAAGATCCTTGCCAACTACTTCCCGCTGGTGCTCAAGCCCAACGTCAGGTCCTGGCTCATGCACTTGCCGGACAACTCCATATCCTCCTGGGCAGACCTATGCCATCAGTTTGTCGGCGCCTTTACAGGCGGCCACAAACCTCATGGCCAAGAGAGTGACCTTCATCTGCTCGCCCAGAAGGAAGGAGAGCCCCTGCGCAAGTACATTCAGAGATTCAGCCGTGTACAGCACAACATCCCAGATGTCCACCCTGCCGCGGTCATCAGCGCGTTCCATCAGAACGTGCGTAACCGCAGGATGCGGGAGGAGATGGCGATGTGCAAGATCAGAGACGTCAGTGAGCTGTATGCCCTGGCCGACAAGTGTGCACGTGCTGAGGAAGGGAGGAAACTCCCCGGAGAGAATACAGGAGCAGGAGGATCTGACAGCGAGGATGCTGCCCCGGCAAAGAAAAACCGGCGGCGGAACAACAGGAAGAAGAAAGGCAAAGATGTGCTAGTCATTGAGCAGTCCGGCAACGAAGGTGGCGCCAAGAAAGCCAAAGCTGGTAGCTCCGGCAAGGAGATTGCCGCATGCACCAACTGCCAGACTGTGGCGGTCGCCGACAAGCAGGACGGCACCGACAAGCAGTACTGCAAGATCCACCGCACCAAGGGCCATGACCTCCAGAGCTGCAAGAAGGTCGAGCAGCTTGTCCAGCAGCAAAAGGCTGAATACGAGCGACGCGACAAGGAGAGGGCCCAAGGAGGCGCTGGAGAATCCGGCAAGAAGCGCGCCGGCCGGGGAGGACGCCGCGGCAAGGCCAAGCAGCGGCAAGGAGACAGACCTCCCCGCGGCCGCGACAAGGATGAAGATGACGACGACGACGAAGACATGGATGGTGTCGAGACCAGTGAGCAGGAGTTCCAGAAAGCCACAGAGGTCTTGTGCGTTGACGGCGGTGCTTCTCTGCATACTTCGCACCGCCAACTCAAGCAGTGGGTGCGGGAAGTCAATGCGGCGGAACCACCTGTCGAGTCACGCAAGCTTCTGAAATGGTCCAGCACGCCTATCATCTTTGATATTGAGGACCACCCTGATCGCACAACTGCGGTCGGGTGCTTGCCGATGTTGGTTTCACCAACTATCCGCAACCTCAAGGTCACTAAGATGCTAGTTGACGGCGGGGCCGGCTTGAACCTGATCTCCTCCGCTGTACTCCAGAAACTCCAGATCCCTGACAGCGAGCTTGAAGAGACCGGCACATTCCAAGGAATCAACCCGGGAAGGAGCAAGCCGAAGGGGAAGGTCACGTTGCCAGTAACATTTGGCAGCGAGGTGAACTTCAGGACTGAGAGGGTCACTTTTGACGTTGCCGATTTTCCATTGCCTTACAATGGGATACTCGGCCGTCCAGCACTCGCCAAGTTCATGGCAGCCTCTCACTACGCATACAACATGCTGAAGATGCCAGGCCCGATAAGCGTCATCTCTGTCCCTGGCGACAAGAAGGATGCTCTTATCTGCGCCGACAAGATCTACCGGGAAGCGGCAGCCGCAACAGATCGCAAGTCACCTGCCGTTGAAGCTCCCGGGGGGAAGAAGAAGACCAAGTCCGGCAAGAGTTCTGATGCCCACTCCGGCAAGCGCACCTCTTCGGAGTGCTGCGCTGCCGTCGAGGACGCACCATCGAGCTCCACCGGCAAGTGTAAGAAGACAATGGCAGCTCCGCCAGAGACCAAGAAGGTGTCCGCCAAGGAGGACGGCACTGGTGGTACCTTCACCATCAGTGCCACTCTCGACCCTAAATAGGAAAGCGCGCTCATTGCTTTCCTGCGGGCGAACGTCGACGTGTTTGCGTGGCAACCGTCTGACATCCCCGGTGTACCCAGGAAAGTAATTGAGCACCATCTTGCCGTTTGTCCTCATGCGCGGCCCGTCAAGCAGAAGGTCAGGAAGCAAGCAGTGGAGCGCCAAGAATTCATCGCAGAAGAGATCAAGAAGTTGGAAGCAGCAGGCCTTGTCAGAGGAGTGCTCCATCCTACGTGGTTGGCCAATCCTGTAGTCGTGCGCAAGGCGAACGGGAAATGGAGACTTTGTATCGACTTTACCGATGTTAACAAAGCTTGTCCCAAAGACCCATTTCCTTTGCCGCGCATTGACCAGATTGTTGACTCCACGGCCGGATGTGACTTGCTTTCATTTCTTGACGCATACTCAGGATACCATCAGATCTTCATGGCAGAAGAGGATGAGGAGAAGACCGCATTCATCACTCCATGTGGCACGTACTGTTTCATACGGATGCCTTTCGGTTTAAAAAATGCTGGTTCAACATTTGCAAGGGTAGTCCATGTCGCTCTTGAGCCACAAATACACAGAAATGTGGAAGCCTACATGGATGACATAGTGGTCAAGAGCAAGGACAAGGCAACTCTGATTCAAGATTTAGACGAGACCTTTGCAAATCTGCGCAAGATCAGCCTCAAGCTCAACCCCGAGAAGTGTGTGTTTGGAGTCCCCTCCGGCAAGCTTCTCGGGTTCTTCGTGTCTCAGCGGGGAATCGAAGCCAATCCCGACAAGATCAAGGCCATTGAGCAGATTGAAGCACCAAAGCGCGTCAAGGATGTACAAAGACTTGCCGGTTGCGTGGCTGCTCTCAGCAGGTTTATCTCTAGGTCTGCTGAGCGCGCCCTGCCGTTTTTCAAAATATTGAAAAAGGCAGGTCCAATGAAATGGACTCCGGAAGCGGAGGCTGCGCTGCAAGACTTGAAGAGATACCTGTCCTCCACTCCAACACTTGTCGCACCTAAGCCACAAGAGAAGTTGCTGCTGTATATAGCGGCAACCAATCAAGTGGTTAGTGCTGCGTTAGTAGCAGAGAGGGAGGCAGATGACGAGCCAGCAACCACGGCAGGCGCATCCAGCGACAAGCAGGGGGCTTCCCCGACAAGCTCTGGTCCCGACAAGGATGGATCTGCGCAGACGCGCGAGGAGATACAGAAGAGAATGGTACAGCGCCCAGTTTACTTTGTCAGTTCCCTTCTGCAGGGGGCTAGGTCAAGGTACTCTGGCGTGCAGAAATTGCTTTTCGGCCTTCTCATGGCCTCGAGAAAGCTGCGCCATTACTTCCAAGCACATGAGATCACAGTTGTCACTCGTTTTCCGCTGAAGAGGATACTACAGAATCCAGAAGCGACAGGCAGGATTGTTGAGTGGGCACTGGAACTGTCAAGCTTTGGCCTCAAGTTTGAGAGTACTTCAACTATCCAAAGCAGAGCATTGGCAGAATTCATAGCAGAATGGACGCCAACACCAGATGAAGAAATTCCAGAAACGAGCATCCCCGTCGAGGAAGCAAGCAAAGAGTGGCTGATGTACTTTGATGGTGCCTTTTCGCTGCAAGGCGCCGGCGCTGGCGTGCTGCTTGTCGCACCCACCGGAGAGCACCTCAAGTACGTAGTCCAGATGCACTTTCCCAAGGAGCAAGCAACAAACAATACTGCAGAGTATGAAGGCTTGCTTGCCGGTCTCAGGATCGCGGGAGACCTTGGGATCAAGAAGCTCATTGTCAGGGGTGACTCGCAGCTTGTCGTCCGCCAAGTGAACAAGAGCTATCAGAGTCCGTTGATGGAAGCCTACGTCGACGAAGTGAGAAAGCTAGAAGAGCACTTTGACGGCCTACAGATGGAGCATGTTCCAAGAGCTCAGAACGCCATTGCCGATGGCCTATCAAAGTGCACCGCACTTAAGTTACCTGTGGAACCAGGGATCTTTGTGCTCAAGCTGACTCAACCGTCCGTAACGCCATCAACTGGACAGAGCAAGAATAGGAAGTTGATTTCTGGTGACTATTTTCTGGCAGAGCTTCCCGAAGCCGCCGCCAAGAAGGTCCCCAAGATCAACGCCAAGAGCGCTGAGGAGCAGTCTGCTCCGGCAAGCCCTAGGGTTTGTTCCGTTGAAGCAGAAGCTCCCGACAAGTTTTGCTCCGGCAAGCTTGCCGGGGAACGTCAAGCTCCGGCAGAGCCGCAGGTTCTCGCCGTAGAAGCGGATGTTCCTGCAGCAGCAGATTTGCCTTTAGCCTTGTTGTCGAGCCACAAGCTCCAGCATGGACACAGCAGATTGTCCGTTTCCTTCAGACAGGAGAACTTCCCGAAGAGCAAGAAGAAGCGGAAAGAGTAGCCCGGCAGGCAAGTATGTACCAGTTTGTCGACAACACACTGTACAGAAGAAGACTCGACGGTGTGAAATTGAAGTGTATTCACCGGGAAGACGGACAAAAGCTGTTGGCAGAGATACATGGAGGCATATGTGGTCACCACATTGGCGCAAGAGCACTTGCCGGCAAAGCATTCCGGCAAGGTTTCTTTTGGCCGACAGCCCTCCAGGATGCAACTGCACAAGTAACCAAGTGTGAGGCGTGCCAGTTCCATTCCAAGAAGATACACCAACCAGCTCAAGCTCTCCAGACGATCCCTTTATCCTGGCCATTTTCGGTCTGGGGGCTCGACATCCTCGGCCCCTTTCCCCGAGCAGTCGGGGGCTTTGAGTACTTGTACATTGCAATCGACAAGTTCACAAAGTGGCCGGAAGTGGAAGCAGTGAGGAAGGTGACAGCACAGTCAGCAGTCAAGTTCTTCAGGTCGATTGTTTGCCGCTTCGGGATCCCTAACAGGATAATCACCGATAACGGTACGCAATTCATGAGCCGCACCTTCATGCAGTACATCCAAGATCTTGGCGCCAAGGTCTGCTTCGCTTCTGTTGCTCACCCGAGAAGCAACGGTCAAGCGGAGAGGGCAAATGCTGAAGTGCTGCGTGGGCTCAAGACCAGGACTTTCGACAGGCTGCACAAGTGCGGAAGAAACTAGATCGAGGAGCTGCCGGTGGTTCTTTGGTCGATCAGGACGACGCCAAATCGAGCCACTGGCCAGACACCTTTTGCTCTAGTCTATGGAGCAGAGGCAGTTCTCCCCACGGAACTCGTATACGGGTCACCTCGAGTGCTCGCTTATGATGAGCTTGAGCAAGAGTAGCTGCGACAAGATGACGCGCTACTCCTTGAGGAAGACCGTCTTCAGGCTGCTGTACGAGCTGCTCGCTACCAGCAAGCTTTGCGCCGCTACCATAGCCGCAAAGTTAACGCCAGAAGTCTCGAGGAAGGCGACCTTGTTCTTCGGCGTCTTCAGTCCGCCAAGAATTCCAACAAGTTGACGCCGAAGTGGGAAGGCCCTTACCGGGTGAAACGAGTCACTAGGCCTGGCGCTGTCCGCCTTGAGACCGAAGATAGCATTCCGGTGAGCAATTCCTGGAACATTGAGCATCTTCGTAAGTTTTACCCGTAAGGAGCGGTTGCCGGAACCTGTTCCGGCAACCACCTTTTGTACAAGTCTTGCCGCTGTTGCATGTAATCCTTTGTACAAAGCCGGGCGCAGACCCCGTGCATAAGTAAAGCTCATATGCTCCGCACATCTTGTCAATTTCATGCTTTCTATTTTTTGCATATGTGATCTGACACTTTGTGCAGCACCTACTCCCCGGTAAGCAATAACGAGCCGTAAGGCTCCATATCTTTATTTTCTCCTCTTTCTTTTTTCTCAAGGAAAGGAAGGTTCCCTCGCCCACAAGTTTGCCGGGGGGAAAGGAGAAGATAATAGTATGGACCAGGCGTCGTTCAAGAAAGTTTCGCCTTACCAGGAAGCAAACAACAGAAAAGCTAAGTTGCCAAAGTTTGAGCAATCAGATTTTTTAAATTTTTAAGTTATCTCCCTTGAATGACCGCACTTTGTATGGAAAACTTGTGCGCGGAGGAACCAACTCGTAGCTAGTTGCGCCCTTACTTTGTTTCGAGTCCGCTCAACAACTTAAGTGAGCTGCGACTAGTTGCGAACCTGCAGCTCTGAGTTGCTGTGGGCGTCCTTCTCCCGCTCACGCTTGAGCGCGGCAAGCTCTTCACCACTCGCCTTGAGATCGTCCTCCAGCTGCGCCACCTTCGTCTCCAGCTCCTCCTTGGCGGCCTCGGCAACTGCGGCAGCATCCTCTGCTTGCTTAAGGGCTCCGCCGAATTTTTGCTCACGCGCGGCAAGCTCCTCCTCGTGGCTGTCGAGGTTAACTTTCCGCTGCACCAGCTCGCCCTCCTGCGCAGACAGCTTCTCAGCGGCAAGCCGTTGTTGCTCTTCAACTTCGGTCTTCTCGAGGAAGAAGGCCTTCTGCTCTTCGGCGAGTTGCTCCCGCTCCTCTGCCAGGGACCGGAGAGCTTCCTGGTTGAGACCCCGGAGCTCCTCCGCGCGCTTCTCGATGTCCTCTCCCGCCTTCGCGACAAGCGCCTCGCGGGATTCCAGCTTGGCTTGCCGCGCGCGGTAGAGCGACAACAGCTTCCGCAGCAGCCGCTCCTCCTCAGGCTCGCCGCTGCTGCTTCTCGGCGCATCAACTAGCGTCAGCCCAGCGGAGGCGGGCACCTCTCCATCAAAGCTCTCTCCCTCGACCGGCGCCCTGGAGCTTGATGCCCAGGGGAGTTTGATGAAGATGCCATCGCCGGCCTTCAAGTAGACGTCTGGCTGGGGCTCTTCGGAGCCTGGCGCTGCGGCAACGGCGGACGGGTCGGCGATCGACGTAGCGCCTGGCGCTCCTACGGCCTCAGGGCCGTCAGTGCGATCGCCAGACCCCTCGCCAGCTGCTGCGGCGGCAGCTTTGGCGGCCTCGTCGCCGGCGGGATCATCAGCGCCGGCTGCTTCTTCAGTGGCAGCGGCGTCGACGGCAGCAACCTCGGTCTCCATCAGCTCCGCAGCAGATGGGTCTGATGGCCGGAAAAGTGAGAAAAGTCAAGCAAATACCCAAAAAGAAGAAGAACCCAAGGGAAGCTTTGAAGAGAAGATTACCTGTACTGGGTTCGGCAGTCGTAGTCTCCGCCGCCGAGGGGACGCTGGTGCTGTCCCTTGCCGGAGAACTCTCCCTTGCCGGAGGACTCTCCCTTGGCATTTCGGGGGCGGCCTCCGGGCGCTCCTGGTGGGGCTGCTCTGCTCCTACACAAACCAACAGTCAGATGTCAGCAAAGAAAGAGTATCCATACGCGCCTAACAGCGGAAAGAGAACCATATACTTACGCTGGGGGCTGCTCTGGAGAACAGTTGCCGGGTCCGGCAAGGTTGTCTCGGACGCACCCCCTGCTGTCGCGGTGGGTTCGTCCTCGATGACAATCACCGGGACCTTGGCTCTCTTCGCTGCTCTCTGGGCCAGAGTCCTAAAAAGGAATAAGTTCAGAGTAAAGCAAATGAGATACAAGACAAAACAGCAAGAATTGAAGAACTACAAGTACAACAAGAGAATCTTACTCTTCTTCTTCCTCGTCAGAGCTGAACGCGGAGAACTCGAAGTCCGGCTCACGTCCGGCGCGAGGAGGCGGAGGAGTAGTTTCCCTTGGCCGCTTGGCGGGAACAGTGGCGATGGTCTGAGACGACCCCGCTCCGGCTGCCGCCGCGGCGTGAGAAGCGGCAGGAGCAGAAGCGGTAGTCCGGGTGGATCCCGCTCCAGTTGCCGCAGCAGCGTGAGGTGCTCCCGCGGCAACAGTGCTTGCCGCGGTGGAGCATGTCACGCGGCGCGGCGACTGTTGACTCGCCCGCCGCCCCGCTACGTCCCCGGCCTTGCGGAGACGCCTTCTTGGTGGGGATGGAGGCTCTGCTTGCGGCGAGCTGCCTGAAGATGAGGAGGAAGAGGAGTTGATCTCCAGTGAGCCGCTCGTATCCTCGGCGGGCTCGCTCGACTCGACGTCATGCCCGGCAAGCTCTTTCTCGCCGACGAGCTCCTCTCGCTCGGCACGGCTTGCCGCCTCTGCTACCTCTGCCTCCTCCATGGTGAATCCAAATTCGCCTGCGGCTGCGGCTGCCGCCTCCTCTTCCAGCCTAATGGCGATGCGTGTCATCTCCACATCGGTGGTGTCGCGGATGAGGCTATTCTTTTTGTCGGAGCGGACCGGCACTTCTACCAAGCCGTCAAAGAACTCCTGCACGACGTCGTCTGCAGGCTCTTGCCAAGTTGGGACAATTCCATGCGAATCGCACAGTGGCATCATTGCACGGATGCGGTCGAGCGCGGAGTTGTTGCACAGCGGAACGACACCCTTCGGCAACCTGAACACTTCGGGATGTTGAGGGTCGTACTTGAACAGCTCCTGGAGCATCGCGTTAAGCTCCAGAACAGTGAAGTTGAAGTTGAGGCCCGGACGCAGCCTCATGATATCCGCCGCATTCTTGAATTCCCAGGCGGGTCTCCTCCGTTCCTGCAGGGGGGCGATGCGGCGGCGAAGAAAATCTGCGCCAACAGCGCCTACAGTGAGCCCGGCAAGCCTGAGGCGTTGGATCCGGGTGACGGCAATCTTCAGCCTATCGTCTTCCGGGGCCACGTCACTCCAATCGCTGTCGCGTGCTACTGGGACTTGGCGCCGGGCGGTAAACGGCTGCGGGTTCTCCTCGATAATCCAGCACCAGTCTGCTCTCCATTCCTCCCACTTTCCGCGGAACTCTCCCTCCAGATAAGTGTCCTTCTTGCCGGCCCTCGAGATCCAGGCGATTCCGCCGGATAAAGGCTCTCCTCTCTCTACTCGGGGCATAAAGAAGTGGCGAAAAAGGGCTACATTGGGATAGACTCCGACAAAGTTTTTGCAGAGATGTGCGAAAACTGCCATGGTCAGAACAGCATTGGGGGTGAAGTCAAGGAGGCGGAACCCGTAGGTGTTCATAATATCGCAGAAAAACTCAGAGAAAGGCGGGCAGAGCCCGCAGTAGAAGAACAAGGCGAAGAAAGGATATCCATTTGGAGCCATTTTCCAAGCGGCGGCTGGAAGTACCTTCATGCGCGGATGCGCTCGCGTCTCCGTCGACCAGAAGAGGTAGTAATTCTCCCTCAGCTCCCTAAGCTTGCTCCTCACTTGAGTTGAAGCTGCCTCCGCTCCCTGCCATCATACGGACTGATTCACTTTATCTTGACATACGCTACGCATATATTTGCTAGAGATATCAATCGAAATAGGAGCTTTCTGAAAATAGAAACGCGGCGAGCTTGGGGGGGGGGAGATTGCCCGCTCCTTTCGCAGCGCCGCAAGCCGCTGCGCCTCGGTCGACTTCACAACCTTCCCTTTGTCGGCTCTTGGAGCCATGGCGGAAGTGGTGGAGGAGGTCGACAGTGTTGGTGGTGCTGGTGGCGATGGGGGGCGGGGCGCTGCTCTCTTTCAGCTTTGGGAAGACGAGGGAGCGGCGGAGGTTTCCGAGATTGGAGTAGCAACCGGCGAATGGGCGAACTACCCCTGTTTCCCATGCTTATAAGGAGGGAGGGGGCGGACGTTCCGCCTTTCCGAATAAAGAAACGACCCACGATCCCTCCCACGATGCCGCATTCAACGCGTGCCGTTCGGGGAGGGCGCGGTGGATACGGGGAGAGATACGGCGTAACCCAGGCCGCGCGTGCCCGTGCCCTGTTTTGGGCCTGGCCCAACAGCGCTCGGCACCGTGTATGGCCCAGGCCCGGGGGCTCCTGTCGGTGTACTAGAGTAGGGGTACCCTAGTATCCCGAACTTGTGCACGGGCAGTCGCAGCATCCTGCGGCAAGGCTTGTCGGGTGACCGCCAAGGTCCTTCGTGGTTCCTTTGGAGCCATTCAAGGACAAAGTATCCAAGCCAAGGAGACAAGACCCCGGCAAGAGGAGCTTGCCGGGAAGGCCAACCAAGGCATCTCAAGGAACTTGCCGCGGGGCGCCACGCGTCCTGGCAAGGCCCGGTGAGCGACAAGCTCCCGGACGCGACAAGACAACGACCGCGGCAAGGCGCTTGCCGCGGCAAGCCACAACTCTGTGCCCGCGCTCCAGCACATCCACCAACGTGTCGCTCTGGGACCCTTCCAGGCGTACGTGGCGGGAGGCTGTGCAGCCAGCGGTGCGCGGTGGCAAGCGGCGCTGACAAGATTGCCATCATGGCGAGTGGTGGCATCCCTGACGGTCCCTTTTGCACTATTTAGGCGACGCAGACGGGCATTTAATGCCCTGGTCCCCTGCCGTCAGGGTTAGGTATGATACACTGTAGCAGGTAGCTGTACCAAAGCAACACCTTTCCATTTTTACCCTTGTCTACGTTGCCACTTGTCGGTGACCCCTTGAGCATATAAAAGGAGGCCCATGCGCAACATAGGAGGGGGAGGAAGAGAACACTCACGCTCGGTCTCGTTAGCTGCTGGGGTGTACAGTAGCACTCCGCGCTCCCGAGCAAGAACTCAATACAAACCACAAAGCAGGAGTAGGGTTTTACGCATCCATGCGGCCCGAACCTGGGTAAACTGCTCGTGTGCTTCGCCTCGATCCGCTCTTCGTGTGACCCTCGCCCCCGCCGAACCGAAAGGGACTCGGTCCGCCGGTCCCATAGGTGCTCGTGGATTAGTCCCCCGACAATGGGTGTTAGAATCATTACTGTGTAATCTAGATTATTGACTCTAGTGCAAGTGGGAGACTGAAGGAAATATGCCCTAGAGGCAATAATAATGTTATTATTTTATTTCCTTATATCATGATAAATGTTTATTATTCATGCTAGAATTGTATTATCCGGAAACATAATACTTGTGTGAATACATAGACAAACCAAACGTCACTAGTATGCCTCTACTTGACTAGCTCGTTAATCGAAGATGGTTATGTTTCCTAACCATAGACATGTGTTGTCATTGGATTAACGGGATCACATCATTAGGAGAATGATGTGATTGACATGACCCATTCCATTAGCTTAGCACCCGATCGTTTAGTATGTTGCTATTGCTTTCTTCATGACTTATACATGTTCCTCTGACTATGAGATTATGCAACTCCCGTTTACCGGAGGAACACTTTGTGTGCTACCAAACGTCACAACGTAACTGGGTGATTATAAAGGAGCTCTACATGTGTCTCCAAAGGTGAATGTTGGGTTGGCGTATTTCGAGATTAGGATTTGTCACTCCGATTGTCAGAGAGGTATCTCTGGGCCCTCTCGGTAATACACATCACATAAGCCTTGCAAGCATTACAACTAATGAGTTAGTTGCAAGATGATGTATTACGAAAGGAGTAAAGAGACTTGCCGGTAACGAGATTGAACTAGGTATTGAGATACCGACGATCGAATCTCGGGCAAGTAACATACCGATGACAAAGGGAACAACGTATGTTGTTATGCGGTCTGACCATAAAGATCTTCGTAGAATATGTAGGAGCCAATATGAGCATCCAGGTTCCGCTATTGGTTATTGACCGGAGACGTGTCTCGGTCATGTCTACATTGTTCTCGAACCCGTAGGGTCCGCACGCTTAAGGTTTCGATGACAGTTATATTATGAGTTTATGAGTTTTGATATACCGAAGTTAGTTCGGAGTCCCGGATGTGATCACGTACATGATGAGGAGTCTCGAAATGGTCAAGACATAAAGATTGATATATTGGACGGCTATATTCGGACACCGGAAGTGTTCCAGGTGATTTCGGAGAAAACCGGAGAGCCAGAGGGTTACCGGACCCCCCCCCGGAGAAGTAATGGGCCATATGGGCCTTAGTGGAGAGAGAGAGGGGCAGCCAAAGGTGGGCCGCACGCCTCCTCCCCCCTGGTCCGAATTGGACTAGGAGAGGAGGGGCGGCGCCCCCCTTTCCTTCTCCCTCCCCACTTCTTTCCCCCTCCTAGTAGGAGTCCTACTCCTACTAGGACTCCTCCTTGGCGCGCCATAGGGGCCGGCCGGCCTCCTTCCCTTGATCCTTTATATACGGGGGCAGGGGGCACCCCTAGACACACAAGTTGATCCACGTGATCATATTCTTAGCCGTGTGCGGTGCCCCCTTCCACCATAATCCTCGATAATGTTGTAGCGGTGCTTAGGCGAAGCCCTGCGACGGTAGTACATCAAGATCGTCACCACGCCGTCGTGCTGACGGAACTCTTCCCCGACACTTTGCTGGATCGGAGTCCGGGGATCGTCATTGAGCTGAACGTGTGCTAGAACTCGGAGGTGCCGTAGTTTTGGTGCTTGATCGGTCGGGCCGTGAAGACGTACGACTACATCAACCGCGTTGTGCTAACGCTTCCGCTATCGGTCTACAAGGGTACGTAGATCACACTCTTCCCTCGTTGCTATGCATCACCATGATCTTGCGTGTGCGTAGGAAATTTTTTGAAATTACTATGTTCCCCAACAGTAATCTTATCGGATTGAGTCTTTAAAGATTTGAGAACACTTGATGTATGTCTTGCCGTGCGTATCTGTGGTGACAATGGGATACCACATGATTCACTTGATGTATGTTTTGGTGATCAACTTGCGGGTTCCGCCCATGAACCTATGCATAGGGGTTGGCACACGTTTTCGTCGTGATTCTCCGGTAGAACTTTGGGGTACTCTTTGAGGTCCTTTGTGTTGGTTGAATAGATGAATCTGAGATTGTGTGACGCATATCGTATAATCATACCCACGGATACTTGAGGTGACATTGGAGTATCTAGGTGACATTAGGGTTTTGGTTGATTTGTGTCTTAAGGTGTTATTCTAGTACGAACTCTAGGGCTGTTTGTGACAATTATAGGAATAGCCCAACGGATTGATTGGAAAGAATAACTTTGAGGTGGTTTCGTACCCTACCATAATCTCTTCGTTCGTTCTCCACTATTAGTGACTTTGGAGTGACTCTTTGTTGCATGTTGAGGGATAGTTATGTGATCCAATTATGTTATTATTGTTGAGGGAACTTGCACTAGCAAAAGTATGAACCCTAGGCCTTGTTTCAACGCATTGCAATACCGTTTACGCTCACTTTTATCATTAGTTACCTTGCTGTTTTTATATTTTCAGATTACAAAAACTATTATCTCTTCGCCGAACTAGTGCACCTATACAATTTACCATTGTATTGGGTGTGTTGGGGACACAAGAGACTCTTTGTTATTTGGTTGCAGGGTTGCTTGAGAGAGACCATCTTCATCCTACGCCTCCTACGGATTGATAAACCTTAGGTCATCCACTTGAGGGAAATTTGCTACTGTCCTACAAACCTCTGCACTTGGAGGCCCAACAACGTCTACAAGAAGAAGGTTGTGTAGTAGACAACAAGCTCTTTTCTGGCGTCGTTTCCGGGGAGGTGAGTGCTTGAAGGTATATCTTTAGATCTTGCAATAGAGTCTTTTAGTTTCTTGTTTTATCACTAGTATAGTTTATAAAAGAAAACTATAAAAAATGGAATTGAGTTTGTCTCATACGCTTCACCTTTTTAATATCTTTCGTGAGTATGATGGCAAGGATAATTGTGCCCAAGTGCTAGAAGAAGACACCTATTAAATATTTGGCACTAAATATTTGAATGATGAGCATGATTGCAATGTTGTTAGTATGAATTCCTTGAATATCCATGATGCTAATGATATGCAAAGCCACAAGCTTGGGGAAGCTATGTTTGATGAAGATGATATTTTTTGTCCCCCAAGTTTTGATGAGCAAATTTATTATGATGAAAGCATGCCTCCTATCTATGATGATTATTGTGATGACATGTATGCTTTGAACAATAATGATAACCATGAAACTTGTCATCTTGATCTTAATTTTCAATCACATGATAGTTATTTTTTTGAGTTTGCTCCCACTATTATTCATGAGAAGAATTTTGCTTATGTGGAGAGTAATAAAAATTCTATACTTGTAGATCATGAAAAGAATGCTTTAGGTGCTGGTTATATTGTTGAATTAATTCATGATGCTACTGAAAATTATTATGAGGGAGGAATATATGCTTGTAGGAATTGCAATAATATCAAGTTTCCTCTCTATGTGCTTAAAATTTTGAAATTTTGCTTGCTTTACCTTCCTATGCAAGTTGATTCTTGTTCCTGTAAGTTGTTTGCTCACAAAATCCCTATGCATAGGAAGTATGTTAGACTTAAATGTGCTAGTTATATTCTTCATGATGCTCTCTTTATGTTTCAATTCTTATCTTTTATGTGAGCATCATTGAAATCATCATGCCTAGCTAGGGGCATTAAACGATAGCGCTTGTTGGGAGGCAACCCAATTTTATTTTAGTTCCTTGATTTTTGTTCCTGTTTAGTAATAAATAATTCATCTAGCCTCTGTTTAGATGTGTTTTTATGTGTTTAATTAGTGTTTGTGCCAAGTAGAACCGTTGGGAAGACTTGGGGAAAGTCTTGTTGATCATGCTGTAAAAAACAGAAACTTTAGTGCTCACGAGAATTGCTGCCATCTTTATTTGGAAAGTGATATTTAGTTAATTATTTTTGCATATTATTAATAGAAAAATTACTCAGGTCCACCAATTTATTTGAGAATTTTATATGTTCCAGAAGTGGTCGAAACCTACAGATTACTACAGACTGTTCTGTTTTTGACAGATTCTGTTTTCATTGTGTTGTTTGCTTATTTTGATGAATCTATGGCTAGTAAAATAGTTTATAAACCATAGAGAAGTTGGAATACAGTAGGTTTAACACCAATATAAATAAATAATGAGTTCATTACAGTACCTTGAAGTGGTGATTTACTTTCTTATACTAACGGAGCTTACGAGTTTACTATTAAGTTTTGTGTTGTGAAGTTTTCAAGTTTTGGGTAAAGATTCGATGGACTATGGAATAAGGAGTGGCAAGAGCCTAATATTGGGGATTACCAAGGCACCCCAAGGTAATATTCAAGGACAACCAAGATCCTAAGCTTGGGGATGCCCCGGAAGGCATCCCCTCTTTCGTCTTCGTTCATCGGTAACTTTACTTGGAGCTATATTTTTATTCACCACATGATATGTGTTTTGCTTGGAGTGTCAATTTATTTTGTTAGGATTTGCTTGATGTTATTTAGAAAAATGTTTTGCATCTTTTATTTCAATAAAAGTGGCATTGATAGCCTTTACTATGCATATGTTACAAGTATACATGTTGCTGTTTGAAAACAGAAAGTTTACCGCTGTTGCAATAATTCCATAGAAAAGTCAGAATGTGATAAAATGTTGAAACATTTTGCATATTAAGCTCTGATAAATTTACTACAGTGGGAATTTTCTTTCATAATTTTTGGAGCTAGGGAAGTATGGATGTTGCAGCATTCTTTACAGACTGTCCTGTTTAGGCAGATTGCTGTTATGTTTGCATTGTTTGCATCTGTTTGCTTCTTTAATGATTCTATTTGAGGATAGGACTATTAAATATGCAGAGGAATTTAGTATGCAATGTTGAATAATAATTTTAGTGATTTGCTAGAGTAGAGTATGATTTGGCAATGGTTTATACTAACTTATCTCACGAGTCCTTGTTTGATTTTTGTGTGGATGAAGCTTTTGAGATTTAGGGAGACCGTGATATGAGAGGAATTAAGGAGACACAAAAGCTCAAGCTTGGGGATGCCCAAGGCACCCCAAGATAATATTTCAAGAGGTCTCAAGCATCTAAGCTTGGGGATGCCCCGGTTGGTATCCCACCTTTCTTCTTCAACAATTATCGGTTAGTTTCGGTTGATCCTAAGTTTTTGCTTCTTCACATGATGTTTGCCATTCTTAGAATGTCATTTTATTTTGCTTTGCTTGCTGCTTGAATAGAATACCAAGATCTTAAATTATTAAATGTTAGAGAGTCTTCACATAGTTGCATAATTATTCAACTACTCATTGATCTTCACTTACATCTTTCGGAGTAGTTTGTTGTTTGCTCTAGTACTTCACTTATATCTTTTAGAGCACGGTGGAAAGAAATAGATGAACTCTCATGCTTCACTTAGATTATTTTGAGAGTCTCAAATAGCATGGTAATTTTCTTAAAATCCTAATATGCTAGGTATACAAGATTAGTAAAAACTTTCATATAGAGTATTGAATACTAAGAAAAGTTTGATGCTTGATGATTGTTTTGAGATATAAAGATGGGTGATATTAAAGTCATGCTAGTTGAGTAGTTGTGAATTTTAGAAATACTTGTGTTGAAGTTTGTGATTCCCGTAGCATGCACGTATGGTTAACCGTTATGTGATGAAGTCGGAGCATGATTTATTTATTGATTGTCTTCCTTGTGAGTGGCGGTCGGGGACGAGCGATGGTCTTTTCCTACCAATCTATCCCCCTAGGAGCATGCGCGTAATACTTTGCTTCGATAACTAATAGATTTTTGCAATAATTATGAGAGTTCTTTATGACTAATGTTGAGTCCATGGATTATACGCACTCTCACCCTTCCACCATTGCTAGCCTCTCTAGTACCACGCAACTTTCGCCGGTACCATAAACCCACCATATACCTTCCTCAAAACAGCCACCATAACTACCTATTATAGCATTTCCATAGCCATTCCGAGATATATTGCCATGCAACTTTCCACCGTTTCGTTATTATGACATGCTTCATCATTGTCATATTGCTTTGCATGATCATGTAGTCGACATCGTATTTGTGGCAAAGCCACTGTTCATAATTCTTTCATACATGTCACTCATGAGTCATTGCACATCCTGGTACACCGCCGGAGGCATTCACAGAGTCATATTGTTGTTCTAAAGTTGTAAGAAAATAAAAGTGTGATGATCATCATTATTAGAGCATTGTCCCAGTGAGGAAAGGATGATGGAGACTATGATTCTCCCACAATTCGGGATGAGACTCCGGACGGAAATAAAATAAATAAAAGAGGCCAAAGAAGCCCAAATAAAAAAAAGAGAAAAGAGGCCATAAAAAGGATAAGGCCCAAATAAAAAAATAAAAAATGAGAGAAAAAGAGAGAAGGGGCAATGCTACTATCCTTTTACCACACTTGTGCTTCAAAGTAGCACCATGATCTTCATGATAGAGAGTCTCCTATGTTGTCACTTTCATATACTAGTGGGAATCTTTCATTATAGAACTTGGCTTGTATATTCCAATGATGGACTTCCTCAAAATTCCCTAGGTCTTCGTGAGCAAGCGAGTTGAATGCACACCCACTAGTTTCTATTGTTGAGCTTTCATACATTTATAGCTCTAGTGCATCCATTGCATGGCAATCCCTACTCACTCACATTGATATCTATTGATGGGCATCTCCATAGCCTGTTGATACGCCTAGTTGATGTGAGACTATCTTCTCCTTTTTTGGCTTCTCCACAACCACCACTCTATTCCACTTATAGTGCTATATCCATGGCTCACGCTCATGTATTGCATGAAGATTGAAAAAGTTTGAGAACATCAAAAGTATGAAACAATTGCTTGGCTTGTCATTGGGGTCATGATTTAAATATTTTGTGTGGTGAAGATGGAGCATAGCTAGACTATATGATTTTGTACGGATTACTTTCTTTGGCCATGTTATTTTGAGAAGACATAATTGCTTTGTTAGTATGCTTGAAGTATTATCATTTTTTGTCAATATGAACTTTTGTCTTGAATCTTATAGATCTGAATATTCATGCCACAATTAAGAAGAATTACATTGAAATTATGCCAAGTAGCACTCCGCATCAAAAATTCTATTTTTATCATTTACCTACTCGAGGACAAGCAGGAATTAAGCTTGGGGATGCTGATACGTCTCCAACGTATCTATAATTTTTGATTGCTCCATGCTATATTATTTACTGTTTTGAATGTTTATGGGCTTTATAATACACTTTTATATCATTTTTTGGGACTAACCTATTAACCCAAAGCCCAGTGCCAGTTTCTGTTTTTTACCCTGTTTTAGGGTTTCGAAGAAAAGGAAAATCAAACGGAGTCCAATTGACATGAAACTTCATGGAACTCATTTTTGAAAGGAAAGAAGCCCAGAAGACTTGGAGTGCACGTCGGGGGATCTACAAGGAAGTCATGAGGCAGGGGGGCGCGCCCACCCCCTGGGCGCACCCTCCACCCTCGTGGGCCCCTCATGGCCCCCCTGACGTACTTCTTCCGCCTATATATCTCCATATATCCTAAAAACATCCGTGAGCACAATAGATCGGGAGTTCCGCCGCCAGAAGCCTTCGTAGCCACCAAAAGCCAATCTAGACCCGTTCCGACACCCTGTCGGAGGGGGAATCCCTCTCCGGTGGCCATCTTCATCATCCCGGTGCTCTCCATGACGAGGAGGGACTAGTTCTCCCTCGGGGCTGAGGGTATGTACCAGTAGCTATGTGTTTGATCTCTCTCTCTCTCTCTCTCTCATGTTCTTGATTTGGCACGATCTTGATGTATCGCGAGCTTTGCTATTATAGTTGGATCCTATGTTTCTCCTCCCCCTCTTCCCTCTTGTAATGAATTGAATTTCCCCTTTGAAGTAATCTTATCGGATTGAGTCTTTAAAGATTTGAGAACACTTGATGTATGTCTTGTCATGCATATCTGTGGTGACAATGGGATAGCACGTGATTCACTTGATGTATGTTTTGGTGATCAACTTGCGGGTTCCGCCCATGAACCTATGCATAGGGGTTGGCACACGTTTTCGTCGTGATTCTCCGGTAGAAAATTGGGGCACTCTTTGAGGTCCTTTGTGTTGGTTGAATAGATGAATCTGAGATTGTGTGACGCATATCGTATAATCATACCCACGGATACTTGAGGTGACATTGGAGTATCTAGGTGACATTAGGGTTTTGGTTGATTTGTGTCTTAAGGTGTTATTCTAGTACGAACTCTAGGGCTATTTGTGACAATTATAGGAATAGCCCAACGGATTGATTGGAAAGAATAACTTTGAGGTGGTTTCGTACCCTACCATAATCTCTTCGTTCGTTCTCCGCTATTAGTGACTTTGGAGTGACTTTTTGTTGCATGTTGAGGGATAGTTATGTGATCCAATTATGTTATTATTGTTGAGGGAACTTGCACTAGCAAAAGTATGAACCCTAGGCCTTGTTTCAACGCATTGCAATACCGTTTACGCTCACTTTTATCATTAGTTACCTTGCTGTTTTTATATTTTCAGATTACAAAAACTATTATCTACCATCCATATACCATCCATATACCACTTGTATCACCATCTCTTCACCGAACTAGTGCACCTATACAATTTACCATTGTATTGGGTGTGTTGGGGACACAAGAGACTCTTTGTTATTTGGTTGCAGGGTTGCTTGAGAGAGACCATCTTCATCCTACGCCTCCTACGGATTGATAAACCTTAGGTCATCCACTTGAGGGAAATTTGCTACTGTCCTACAAACCTCTGCACTTGGAGGCCCAACAACGTCTAGAAGAAGAAGGTTGTGTAGTAGACATCAGCTGACACTCACGCAATACTTATGGGTATGGAGTTTTAATCGGACACAGAGAAAGATAGGGGCTTATAGTTTTGCCTCCCAACGTTTTACCTCAAGGGTAATGTCAACAATAATAGTTCATGAAAACTAGCATCCAATTAGCCATATATACCAGGATATTTCCAACATAATCTGCTTGCCAAAGGATAAAATGTAAAAAGGAAGGGTGAAGATCACCATGACTCCTATGCAAGGTAGGAGATAAAAGTAAAAGATAGGCCCTTCGCAGAGGGAAGCAGAGGTTGTCATGTGCTTTTATGGTTGGATGCACAAAATCTTAATGCGAAAGAACGTCACTTTATATTGCCACTTGTGATATGGACCTTTATTATGCAATCTGTCGCTTTTATTTCTTCCATATCACACGATCGTATAAAGCTTATTTTCTCCCACACTAATAAGTCATACATATTTAGAGAGCAATTTTTATTGCCTGCACCGATGACAACTTACTTGGAGGATCTTACTCAATCCATAGGTAGGTATGGTGGACTCTCATGGCAAAACTGGTTTAAGGGTATTTGGAAGCACAAGTAGTATCTCTACTTGGTGCGATGAATTTGGCTAGCATGAGAGGGAAAGGCAAGCTCAACCTTGTTGGATGATCCATGACAATATAATTTATCTCGGATGTAAGAAAACATAACCCATTACATCGTCTTCCTTGTCCAACATAAACTCTTTAGCATGTCATATTTTAATGAGTGCTCACAATCATAAAAAGATGTCCAAGATAGTATATTTATATGTGAAGACCTCTCTTTCTTTATTACTTCCTATTAATTGCAACGATGACCAAAACTATGTTTGTCAACTCTCAACAACTTTTATTCATCATACCTTTTGTATGTGAGCTCATTACTCTCCATAAGATCCACATGATCTCTTTGTTTCCTTTTTTATTTCTTTCTCTTTTCTTTTATTCACTTAGAATCATGGCAAAATAATCAAGCCCTTGACTCAACACTAATCTTTTATATATAGCTCACGGACTCGATTACATAGAGGGATCATAAAGCAAAACTCAAAACTAGATCATGCCATAAACTTTATTCTACTAGATCAAGATATTACCAAAAGGATCGAACTAACAAAAAATGGTAAAGATAAAAGTGATGGTGATACGATACCAGGGCACTCCCCCAAGCTTGGCATTTGCCAAGGGGAGTGCCCATACCCGTGTGATTATGTCTCCTTTGTTGGTGAAGAAGGTGGAGTTGTTGATGATGGATAGTCGCACATCGAGCGTAGGAGGTCTTCTAACTTGCGGATAATGCCTTTGAGTGCAATGATATGCTCCTTCAGCAAAATATTTTCACGTGTGAGATACTTATTTTGTATACGAGCTAACTCAATCATCTTGAAAGCTTGGATCTCCATTGGGGTAAGAAGATTGTGATCAAGTTGAAGGGTGTCTTCTGTTGCCGGAACTTGGTCCTCTATGGCCTTCTTGATCCCTTCATCCTTGTTGATCTCCATGGGTTCTTCTCTCTTCAGCTCTATCTTCATTAGCCAAGCATCATTTCCCTCATGGTTGGAGGAGGAGGGAGACGACATAGTGCCTGGCCTTGACAACCCTGACAGAAAACAGCTCGAAAAAAGACATGAGATTTTTGCGGGATACGGGAGTCAAAACCTCCGGGAGATTATATAATGAATTTTTACCAACCAAAATACGTGTCGTGTAAGAAAACGGAGTCCGGAAAGCGCACGAGGTGTCCACGAGGTAGGGGGGCATGCCCAGGAGGGTAGGGCACGCCCTTCACCCTCGTGGAGCCCTCGTGTCCTTCCCGGACTGCTTCTTATTTTTCTATTTTTCTAAATATTCCAAAACGAAGAAATATTGCCTTAAAAACTGTTTTGGAGTCGGTTTACTTACCATACCACATACCTATTCCTTTTCGGAGTCTGAAACATTTCGGAAAATGTCCCTTATGTATTCCTCCGGGGTTACAGTTTCAATAACATTGGTTTCAACATTTATAGGATTACCTAAGATATAATGCTTAATTCTTTGACCGTTCACCACCTTCGGATTTGTGCCTTCGAAATTTTTGATTTTTATGGCACCGGAATGATAGACCTCCTCGATAACGTAAGGACCTTCCCATTTAGAGAGAAGTTTTCCTGCAAAAAATCTTAAACAAGAGTTGTATAGCAATACATAATCACCAACATTAAACTCACACTTTTGTATTCTTTTGTCATGCCATCTTTTAACTTTTTCTTTAAACAACATGGCATTTTCGTAGGCTTGGGTTCTCCATTCATCGAGTGAGCTAATATCAAATAACCTCTTCTCACCGGCAAGTTTAAAATCACAATTGAGCTCTTTAATAGCCCAATATGCCTTGTGTTCTAGTTCAAGAGGTAAGTGACATGCTTTTCCATAAACCATTTTATACGGAGACATACCCATAGGATTTTTATATGCAGTTCTATAGGCCCATAATGCATCATCAAGTTTCTTGGACCAATTCTTTCTAGACCTATTGACAGTCTTTCACAAAATTAATTTGAGCTCCCTATTACTCAATTCTACTTGACCACTAGACTGAGGGTGATAAGGAGGTGCAATTCTATGATTAACATCATACTTAGCAAGCATTTTACGGAAAGCACCATGAATAAAATGTGAACCACCATCAGTCATTAAATATCTAGGGACTCCAAATCTTGAAAAAATAACTTCTTTAAGCATTTTAATAGAGGTGTTATGATCAGCACTACTAGTTGGAATAGCTTCTACCCACTTAGTAACATAATCAACAGCAACTAAAATATGTGTATAACCATTAGAGGCAGGAAAAGGTCCCATATAGTCAAAGCCCCAAACATGAAATGGTTCAATAACGAGTGAATAGTTCATAGGCATTTCTTGACGTCTACTAATATTACCAATTCTTTGACATTCATCACAAGATAAGACAAACTTACGGGCATCTTTGAAGAGAGTAGGCCAATAAAAACCAGATTGCAATACCTCATGTGCAGTTCTATCTCAAGCATGGTGTCCTCCATAAGCTTCGGAGTGACACTTGCGTAGGATCTGTTCCTGTTCATGCTCAGGTACACAATGTCTAATAACACCATCTACTCCTTCTTTATAAAGATGTGGGTCATCCCAAAAGTAATGTCTCAAATCATAGAAGAACTTTTTCTTTTGCTGGTATGTGAAACTAGGTGGTATGAATTTGGCAACAATGTAATTAGCATAATCAGCATACCATGGAGCAGTATGAGAAGCATTTATGACATTAATTTCTCATCGGGAAAGCTATCATCAATAGGTAGTGGGTCATCAAGCACATTTTCTAACCTAGACAAGTTGTCTGCAATGGGGTTCTCAGCTCCTTTTCTATCAACGATATGTAAATAAAATTCTTGTAGCAAGAGAACCCATCTAATAAGTCTAGGTTTAGCATCTTTCTTTTCCATAAGATATTTAATAGCAGCATGATCAGTGTGAATAGTTACTTTAGAATCAACAATATAAGGTCTGAACTTATCACAAGCAAATACAACTGCTAAGAATTCTTTTTCAGTAGTAGCATAATTTATTTGAGCATTGTCTAGGGTTTTACTAGCATATTGAATAACATTTAATTTCTTATCAACTCTTTGCCCTAGAACAACACCTACAGCATAATCACTAGCATCACACATAATTTCAAAGGGTAAATTCCAATCAGGTGGCTGAACAATAGGTGCGGAGATCAATGCTTTCTTAAGTATTTCAAATGCTTCTACACAATCATCATCAAAGACAAATGGTATATCTTTTTGTAATAAATTAGTCAGAGGCCGAGAAATTTTTGAGAAGTCTTTAATGAACCTCCTGTAAAATCCGGCGTGACCAAGGAAACTTCTTATACCTTTGATGTCCTTGGGGCATGGCATCTTTTCAATAGCATCAACCTTGGCTTTATCAACTTCAATACCTCTTTCAGAAACTTTATGCCCCAAGACAATACCTTCATTAACTATAAAGTGGCACTTTTCCCAATTCAAGACAATATTAGTTTCTTCACATCTCTGCAAAACTCGATCAAGGTTGCTCAATCAATCATCAAAAGAAGATCCATAGACGGAGAAATCGTCCATGAAAACCTCATAAATCTTTTCACAAAAGTCAGAGAATATAGCCATCATGCATCTTTGAAAGGTAGCAGGTGCATTACATAAACCAAAAGGCATACGTCTATAAGCAAAAGTACCAAACGGGCAAGTAAAAGTAGTCTTTGATTGATCCTTGGCTGACACAGGTATTTGAGAGAAACCAGAATAACCATCTAGAAAGCAAAAATGTGTATGTTTGGATAATCTTTCTAGCATTTGATCGATAAAAGGTAAGGGGTAATGATCCTTTTTAGTGGCCTTATTTAATTTGCGGAAATCAATTACCATCCTATAACCTGTAATAATTCTTTGAGGAATCAATTCATCTTTATCATTAGGAACGACAGTAATACCTCCCTTCTTAGGGACACAATGGACATGACTTACCCGCTGACTATCAGCAACGGGATAGATAATCAACTTTATGCCCACGGACTATCAACTTCAAAGCAAGACCAACAATTTCATCCTTACTAGGTAATTATTCTTCACGGTGTTGTCTACTAGATTTAGAGAAATTAAATTCATGAGACATATCATCTAAACCGATAGTAACAACATCCTTTTTGCAATCTATCTTAGCATTAACAGTGTTTAAGAAGGGTCTACCAAATATAATGGGACAAAGCTATCTTGTGGGGAACCAAGAACAAGAAAATCAGCAGGATATTTAGTTTTCCCACACAAGACTTGAACATCTCTAACAATTCCCATTGGTGAAATAGTATCTCTATTGGCAAGTTTAATTGTGACATCAATATCTTCTATCTCAGCAGGTGCAATATCATGCATAATTTTTTTGTATAAGTCGTAAGGTATTGCACTAGCACTAGCACCCATATCACATAAGCCATGATAACAATGATCTCCTATTTTAACAGAAATAACAGGCATGCCTACCACAGGTCTGTTTCTATCTTTAGCACAAGGTTTAGCAATTCTAGCAGTCTCATCAAGGAAATGAATAACATGCCCATCAATATTATCAGACAAGAGATCTTTAACAATAGCAATATCAGGTTCAACTTTAATTTGCTCAGGAGGTGTATAAGTTTTAATATTGCTTTTACAAACCACAGTTGAAGCTTTAGCATGATCCTTTATCCTAACAGGAAAACGTGGTTTCTCAACATAAGAAGTAGGAACAATAGGATCATTATAAGTGATAGTCTTTTCTTCAACTTTAATAGGTGCAGCTACTTTTACTTCTATGGGAGGATGATATTTAAACCACTTCTCCTTGGGGAGATCAACATAAGTAGCAAAAGATTCACATAAAGAAGCTACTATCTCAGAGTCAAGTCCATATTTAGTGCTAAATTTAATGAAAACATCGGTATCCATAAAAGATTTAACACAATCAAACTTAGGTGTCATACCTGACTTCTTACCTTCGTCGAGGTCCCAATCTTCAGAGTTGCGTTTAATTCTTTCCAATAAATCCCATTAGAATTCAATAGTCTTCGTCATAAAAGAGCCAGCACAAGAAGTATCGAGCATGGTGCGATTGTTATTAGAAAGCCGAGCATATAAATTTTGAATAATCATTTCTCTTGAGAGCTCATTATTGGGGCATTAATATAACATTGATTTAAGCCTCCCCCAAGCTTGAGCGATGCTTTCTCCTTCGCGAGGCCAAAAATTATATATATAATTGCGATCACGATGAACAAGATGCATAGGATAAAACTTCTGATGAAATTCCAATTTCAATCGTTTGTAGTTCCCTGACCCCGTATCATCATGTAGCCTATACCATGTCAATGCATCTTCCTTCAAAGATAAAGGAAAGACCTTCTTCTTAACAACATCTCTGGGTACACTTGCAAGCTTAAATAATCCATGAATTTCATCCACATATATTAGGTGCTCATCAGGATGAGTTGTTTCGTCTCCCGCAAAAGGATTAGCTAGCAGTTTTTCTATCATACCCGAAGGAATTTCAAAGCAAACATTTTCATTTTCATTTTAAGTAGGTTTAGTAGGTTGAGGAGCAACTCTTTGCTCTACTGGTCGGGGTGAAGATACCCCAAACAAGCCCCTCAGAGGATTAATTTCCATAGTAACAAGTGACAGTAAATTTCAGCACACTATATAAATTTTCCTTACCAAATTCCACCTACCAAAGGCGCTTCCCTCCCCGGCAACGGCGCCAGAAAAGAGTCTTGATGACCCACAAGTATAGGGGATCTATCGTAGTCCTTTCGATAAGTAAGAGTGTCGAACACAACGAGGAGCAGAAGGAAATGATAAGCGGTTTCCAGCAAGGTATTCTCTGCAAGTACTTAAATAAGTGGTAACAGATAGTTTTGTGATAGGATAATTTGTAGCGAGCAACAAGTAACAAAAGTAAATAAAGTGCAGCAAGGTGGACCAATCCTTTTTGTAGCAAAGGACAAGCCTGGACAAACTCTTATATAGAGAAAAGCGCTCCCGAGGACACATGGGAATATCGTCGAGCTAGTTTTCATCACGATCATATGATTCGCGTTCGGTACTTTGATAATTTGGTATGTCGGTGGACCAGTGCTTGGGTGTTGTCCTTACTGGGACAAGCATCCCAATTATGATTAACCTCTATTGCAAGCATCCGCAACTACAACAAAAGTATTAAGGTAAACCTAACCATAGCATAAAACATATGGATCCAAATCAGCCCCTTACAAAGCAGCGCATAAACTAGGGTTTAAGCTTCTGTCACTCTAGCAACCCATCATTTATTTATTACTTCCCAATGCCTTCCTCTAGGCCCAAATAATGGTGAAGTGTTATGTAGTCGACGTTCACATAACACCACTAGAGGAGAGACAACATACATCTCATCAAAATATTGAACGAATACCAAATTCACATGACTACTAATAGCAAGACTTCTCCCATGTCCTCAGGAACAAACATAACTACTCACAAAGCATATTCATGTTCATAATCAGAGGGGTATTAATATGCATATAGGATCTGAACATATGGTCTTCCACCAAATAAACCAACTAGCATCAACTACAAGGAGTAATTAACACTACTAGCAACCCACAGGTACCAATCCCAGACTTGGAGACAATAATTGGATACAAGAGATGAACTAGGGTTTTGAGAAGAGATGGTGCTGATGAAGATGTTGATGGAGATTGCCCTCTCCCGATGAGAGGAGCGTTGGTGATGACGATGGCGATGATTTCCCCCTCCCGGAGAGAAGTTTCCCCGGAAGAACAGCTCCGCCAGAGCCCTAGATTGGTTCCGCCAAGGTTCCGCCTCGCGGCGGTGGAGTTTCGTCCGAGAAGATGGCTTATGATTTTTTCCTCATCGAAAGACTTCATATAGCAGAAGATGGACATCGGAGGGCCACCAGGGGGCCCACGAGGTAGGGGGGCGCGCCCAAGGGGTAGGGCGCGCCCCCACCCTCGTGGGCAGGGTGTGGCCCCCCTAGTGAACTTCTTGCGCTCAATATTTTTTATATATTCTGGACACGTCTTCCGTGAAGTTTCAGGACTTTTGGAGCTGTGCAGAATAGGTCTCCAATATTTGCTCCTTTTCCAGCCTAGAATCCCAGCTACCGGCATTCTCCCTCTTTATGTAAACCTTGTAAAATAAGAGAGAATAGGCACAATTATTGTGACATAATGTGTAATAACAGCCCATAATGCAATAAATATCGATATAAAAGCATGATGCAAAATGGACATATCAGTAACCCCCCTTACTCCGGTATATGCCCGAACTCATCCGAAACCATTCCGGTGTCCAAAACATAACCTTCCAATATATCAATCTTCATGTCTCGACCATTTCAAGACTCGTCATGTCCGTGATCACATCCGGGACTCCGAACTACCTTCGGTACATCAAAACACATAAACTCCTAATACCGATTGTCATCGAACGTTAAGCGTGCGGACCCTGCGGGTTCGATAACTATGTAGTCATGACCAAGACTCATCTCCGGTCAATAACCAATAGTGGAACCTGGATGCTCATACCGGTTCCTACCTATTCTACGAAGATCCTTACCGGTCAAACCGCATAACAACATATGTTGCTCCCTTTGTCATCGGTATGTTACTTGCCCGAGATTCGATCGTCGGTATCATCATAACTAGTTCAATCTCGTTACCGGCAAGTCTCTTTACTCGTTCCATAATGCAACATCCCGTAACTAACTCATTAGTCACATTGCTTGCAAGGCTTATAGTGATGTGCATTACTGAGAGGGCCCAGAGATACCTCTCCGACAATCGGAGTGACAAATCCTAATCTCGATCTATGCCAACTTAACAAACACCATCAGAGACACCTGTAGAGCATCTTTATAATCGCCCAGTTACGTTGTGACGTTTGATAGCACACTAAGTGTTCCTCCGGTATTCGGGAGTTGCATAATCTCATAGTCATAGGAACATGTATAAGTTATGGAGAAAGCAATAGCAATAAACTAAGCGATCATAGTGCTAAGCTAACGGATAAGTCAAGTCAATCACATCATTCTCTAATGATGTGATCATGTTCATCAAATGACAACTCATGTCTATGGCAAGGAAACTTAACCATCTTTGATTAACGAGCTAGTCAAGTAGAGGCATACTAGTGACACTATGTTTGTCTATGTATTCACACATGTACTAAGTTTCCGGTTAATACAATTCTAGCATGAATAATAAACATTTATCATGATATAAGGAAATATAAATAACTACTTTCTTATTGCCTCTAGGGCATATTTCCTTCAAAATAGAGCAAAGGTGCATTGGACTTCTCAATGGAAAATTAAAAGGAGGTTTGAGCTCATGTTCAGATTCATATTGAATGAGGTGAATGGGGAAGGATTCCATGGGAGTCTAGTGAGCCCTATCGTTTGATCCAAAGGTCTTCCATACAAAAAATATCCTTATGAGCAGAATTGTAAAAAAAATCCTACAATCTAAAGAGGTGCTAAAGATTTCTACCAAGATATTTAAGGATATTTAAATATACAAGCACACACATAATTATATGCATATACACTATGTAATTCATGCAAACTTCGAGATTTAATCCAAGGAGTCCCTCATTTTTATCATTTTTATTTCTTTTCACAATTAGGGGCATCCTTTTCAAAATCTCGTTGAAGGTCATTGTCTAAAAAACAAAAATTAATGTAATCTGGACCACAAAGGTAGTTTAAAATTTCCAGAACATAGATGTATTTTCAATAATATACATTATATTACAAATAACAATATGATTAATATGTAACAACATTTTTGTTAACTATACCAAGGAAATGATATGGAATATTTATCAGGTATGGTTGTACCATAATTAAAAACAAGTTATACAGAATTATAAAAGTTTAGTTTAAAATATATTTATTTTAAGAAGTGTCATATTAAAATTTTCTTTGGATCGGACCTAATACTTCCCGTATGTCAGCTCCTCTTTTCATGAAAAAAGTGGGTACAAAAGAGTGCAAACGTCAGTTGTGTTGGTATTCATTCCATATGTACGAACCTGAAAATTTAACCACGCAATATGCATTACCTTCAAGGAACTACATAAGACTCTTTACAACAATCATGGTTTTATGACATCCTATGCATTTTTGTGAAAAATTGAAAAGTGTAAATGTTGTTATATATCTAGTTTATGTTGAATCTACTCTTTTTTCTTTTCCCTAGAAAAAATTGAAGCCTTTTGAAGATTTTTATTTGTGTGTATAACAACAATGGCACGCATTTAATCTCTACAAAAATTTCACATATTTTTTGTGTTGCAGCCAATTTTTTTATCATTGCTTGATGTGTTTTCGATCCCTATATATATATGATTCCATGTGTCATAACATTCCATTACCGCATTATTGTCTTATGCTTTTTAAAATTCTATGAACCAACGAGGTCATAAGAAATTAGAGCTGATGGAATTTTCCAATGGAATCTAGCGCAAACAAATTCTAAAGGAAGTTTTGTATATTTGAAATCTTAAGACAAATTTGGGGTCTGTAAAAAGTGTATTGTTCATGTACTGTTCTGACCCCAAATTGTATTTTTTGCTGAGAGCTACTCATATGTCAAAATGATCTGAAATTCAGAGCGCATCTCACGCACTAAATTATCTACCATGCAAAAAAGTATTTTTTTTCTTTTGTATTTTTTGTGAATTTTTTCTTGACTGGGTGCACATGAGTCTGGGCTCAGAAATAGATATTCGTTTTGGTTGTTGTTATTTTTGGTAACTGAATTCAAACAACTTCAGATGGGAACGTGTACAATTTGGTTTAGATTATAGTTCCCCTAAATATCTTCCCATAAAACGAGTTTTTTTCGGCTTCTATTAACTTTTAGAGAAAGTTGTTTGTGAGCAACTTTTGTCAGTTCTCGAAAACTTCTTCCCCTAAATCTATTTTATTTCATTTTTATTGAACAAAACTAGCTAAATGGCCTCAGTCATTGACATGCGTGAGGCCAAGAGGGCGCGTGGTGCCCGCCGACGAGGGGTTGCGCGAGGCGGTGGGGCCACGGGCGGCGGCACATTGGCGGTGGTAGCGTGATGTGTGCCAGCATGCTAGAATTTTTCAATACACCATGAAATGTTGTGGAATTACGTAATAAAAAAATTAATACACGGTGAACATTTTAGTTCACTGTGCTACACGTGAACATTTTTAGTACACAATGATTTTTAACACATGTAAACATTTTGCGTACATGCTGGAATTTTTGAATATAAGGTGATTTTTCTTGAGTTACGTGATCAGAAAATATTAATACACAGTGAACATTATTTTATTATATGATGAAATTTTTAAAATTCTCAGTGAACATATACACCATGACATTTTGTTAATACACACTAAATATATTTTTGACATACTTATTTTTTTAAATGTTGAATATGTTTTAGTACACAATGATTTTTAACACATGTAAACATTTTTCGTACATGCTGGAATTTTTCAATACAAGGTGATTTTTCTTGAGTTACGTGATCAGAAAATATTAATACGCGGTGAATATTTTTTAATTATGTGATGATTTTTTTAAATTCTCGGTAAACATATACACCATGACATTTTTTAATACACACTAAATATATTTTTCACATACTTAATTTTTGTAAATGTTGAATATTTTTTAGTACACAATGGTTTTTAGCACATGTAAACATTTTTCATACATGCTGGAATTTTTCAATGCAAGGTTAATTTTCCTGAATTACGTGATAAAAAATATTAATACATGGTGAACATTTTTTAATTATATGATGAACAATTTTTCAATTCTCGGTTAACTTATACACCATGCAAAAAATTTTAATACACACTAAATATATTTTTAAATTACCTATTTTTTGTAAATGTTGAATACTTTATATTTATATGAACAATTCGGGAAATACCTTGACATTTTTTAATTACGTGAACACTTTTTAAATTGCATGAAAAAAATCTTTGAAAATTTTAAAATGCCTAAAGAACTTTCTAAAATTATGGCACACAATGCTTTTTCCTTTTCAAAAAATTCATGATTGATTGTTTTTAAGGGGTTAAAATTAAGATTTAACAAAAAATGGTAAAATAGAGAAAATAATTGTACATGTGTAATGGGCCGCGTCAGTGGGCAGCATATGACTGTGCCCGGCAAGCTTCGCACTTGCTGAAATAATAGCTCCCACTAGGAGGGAAAACTGTTTCTTCCTGACAAATCACGCTCATGAAAATGCAATACACCCGAACGGAAGTCCATGAATGCTGGGGTGCGGGCTTTGGGAGACTGAGCTCCAGGATCGGATGCTGAACCAAGTTCATGGACGACACCTTCCAACGGAAATCACGCCACGCTAGCGAGCTAGTGCACTCTGCCGCATGCTTGCCGCTCTGGATTGACGAGGATACGTGTGTGCCGTTGCTAAATCTAACGACGATGGTGACGTTTGCCTTTGATTGAGCCGCTGGGCTCGCGGACGAGATGGACCGACGGGACCAGACGCGTTAGCCGCTTGGATTTGTCTGCCGATGTGATGCAACAACTGAGCGACGACAACGACCAGGCGATCGATGCCAATCACTCGGGTCTCAACTGTAGCCTGTCCTAGTCCATGAAACAATTGCTCCTTCCTTCTCCTGTTCCCCTACATCCCAAGCAAGTTGCTAACTGTACTCTAACAACCTCTGCTGTTTCTTGGAGGCAGATCGAGGAAACTGATGAACAACATGAGCTTAGTTGGTTGGCAGGTTTGTTTATACTTCTCGCCGCAATGCTGAGCACGATGGATCCACCATATCAGCTACTAAGATCTTCTCGGAGCTTATTCTATTGGATGACAACTTTCGAATTAAGTACTTAGGTTTTCTGATTACGTATATGATCTACCTGCCTGCTTATACATTTTCTACTCGCAGATCTTGCAGAGAAGAGGTACGTACATACGGTAGCTAGAAATGTCACTGATGGGGAGGGTTTGACTCTCTCACGTTATTACGTAGTACTCCTCCCTTCTCCCAATGCGTTTACTCAGCTCTGATAGTCGCTTGCTTACTGCACGCTCATGGTACCAGTTTTCTTCTTTAATTTTTCCTCCTGCGTGCGTGCATCCGATTCTGATGCTGACGCCTGCTCGTACCTTTCCACTTTCATAGTCTACTCAACTGCCTTTCTTCTTCTTTTTTTCTTGCACAAAGTTGTGACCCTAATCTGTGTTGCAAGTATAGGTATATACCTATGCACTTGTATGTTCACTTTTCATCCATCACATCACGGAATAACCCAAAGAAGAAAAAGCAACATTGATCCATCCTTAAGAGCATCTCCAACAAGCGCCCAAAAAGAGCTCCGCGCACTAAAAGTTTAGTTTTTTGGGCGCCGGACAGCTCCAGCAGAAACTGTAGCGCTAAAAGTTTTTTGGACGCGCGCTGAAAAACACTATCGCGCGCAGCATATTTTGGGCGTCGGATTGCGCGCGCTTCACAATTTGCACTGTCTGCTTTTTGGGTGCGCGTTTTTGGGCGCCTGCCAAAGCAAAGTTGGTACCGGCGCATTAAAAGTGCTACAGTGATGCGCTATAACGTTTATTGGGCGCGAAATTTTTGTGCGGCCGTTGGAGATGCTCTAACGCCATCCATGTTTGGTGAGGTGGTCACTAAGAAGTTTTCGCCTGTATGCTTCCGGGGCAACCACCTTTTGCCATACCTAGCGTCCTACGAACATTTCGCTTGCTTTTTGGCAGGTGAACGCATGAAAGCAACTGATGGCCCTTCATTAATGGATCAACGCAAGGGGGTTAATTAAATTATGTCCTAGTAGCTAGTTAATTAGCAATTCAATTAACCTTCAATTTGTAAAGCCATGTACGTCCTCGACTTTTAAGCTTCACTAATTGAGGAACACTAGCTCACGGGCATCTTGATTATGGAGAGTACTACTAGTATTTTTATTGACAGCACGGGCATGTAACTTAGTTCGATTCAGTTGCATTAGTGGATTGATTCGTACCGGCCGGACAGATAAACGTGGTGGGTCAGACAGCATTTCTTGGGCTACCTGTCCATCGAGTTAAAAGAAAAGGAGGGGTACGGTGCCCGTGAATGGCGGCGTATCCACATTGTTAGGCATGCGATCATAATGGATTAACAACTATGTATACACTTATGAGGTCAAGCAAGTGGCCGGTTGGCTCATGCCACATGCTTGTTGCTTTCACTTCACCGTCATCGACTTTCTCTCCCATGTTTTCCGTCGAGGCTTGGAGGGAGGCATTGCCACTACGTTTCCATTTCAGTATTTGGGGAAGAACCGAGGTGGCTCCTCCATCATCAACCGCAGCACACCTAGAAAAACAAGACGGGGCATCAAGTCCATGATCATATTGATTTCTTGGGAGATATGGCAAGAACGGAATAGTTGCACATTCAAGTGAAAGCAACCATCTAGCAGTGACGTGGTTAGGGCGATTAGATCAACCCTGGAACTATGGCATCTTGCGGGAGCGAATCGCTTGGAGAGCCCCTTCGGGGATACAACGTGGGTACATAGCCTAGAAGCTTTGCCTACCGGCCTTCTCTCTGTCTTCTTCTTTATTTCTATCGATCACTGGATCATCAATGTTTTATCTCCACTCCTGCTAAATCAATGAATGCCAGCAATGCTGGATCTTTCAAAAAGGAAAATTGGGTAAGGATTTGCCTAATGCATGTGTAGAGTTGTGGCATCCTAATTGTGCGCTCTTTCTGGTGATTCTATCTAGCGAAATGTAACCCAGGGTTGCATAGGGAAAATTCTTTGTCATGACATTCAATTTGTGATCAATAAAGAACAACTGTCTCTCAAAAAAAATGTTGTGGCGGTGTATCCATTACACCATGTGTGGTGCACGGTGGGATCATGGGTCATGGCACCAAGTTTAGAATTTTTGTGCTCATATTTATTTGCACACGTTGATTCATATTCAATGATAACTAGACAATTCAATCAGTAAGTGGTTTATGATAGATCTTCAGCAAGTCTAGGGAGTGATGATTTTCATATGACATGTGTATTTGTGTGTGATGGTGTGTGTGCGCAAGTAGAAAAGGCAATATGAGCCCTTTTTAAAAAAATGCATTTTAAAAGCATTTTAAAATGTCAAAAAATCAAAACAAAATTGCAGGCGTACATGTTTGCAAGATATGTGTGTAGCAGAAAGTTTCGCGAAAAATGATTTTTTATTTTGCCTTCGAAAAGGACAAATTTCAATGTTTCTAAATAGTGTTTTACGATATATTTTTTGACTTTTTTGCGTAGGCTAAAAAGTAGTTGTTTTCAGCGGAACTTTCTGTGTGCACATAGGATGTGGAAATGTACGCCTACAACTTATTTTCAGAATTTTTTGACATTTAAAAATGTATTTTCTGAAGTGGGTTCATATGTATCTAGGTTTATTCATGTATTTTTCCGCGCATGTAGGCTTCTTCCTGTGGTGTGGAAAATAATAATAGTATGACTCCCGCGTGGTGTTCTTTTCGTGTCACCGTGCTCTTTGGAATAATTAATCGAGCACGCAACGACTTCTTGACCATGCACGTAGGATTTCAATTTGTACGAGGGAGAGGCGCAGTCCACTGGAGAGGCGTACCTTGTACGTGAAACCTCTCCCTATATATGCATCACCACAACGAAAATACAAATACTACCCTCAAGAGAAAAAGTCAGATGCCACATGCGTATAGACATGCACATATGTTTTTTGCGGTGAGTATAGACATGCATATTTGTTGTATTTGAGTAGCTAGTACTAACAATGAAAGCTACCAAATCGACGTGACCTTTCTTCAAAACAAAAGCGTTGTTGTTCTAATTTAGGAGTAGTTTCATGCATGGCTATCGGAATATAAAAAACCAAGAAAATGTTTTAAATTCGATACCCATCGACCCATCGGTGCATACGGCCGTTTCCACGTCGAGGTCCATCGGGGCACGTAGCACGTCAACTTTTTTCTGTCCCTTGGCTCTTCCTTGCAAGCACACACAATGTCCCATTCGTGCGAGACAACCAACGCAAGGTCACGAGGAGACGTGGGAGCCAACAACTTGGAGGAGGTCGATTCAAAAACAAAACAAAAACTTGTAGGCGGTTGCACCGTGGCCGCCTCATCGCCATGCCTACTTTTGCCATTCGTCACTCCCTCTCCGTACCCTATCTCTCCTGCTTATTAAAGGTTCCGTTAATAATCGTTACTCCTTCGTCTAAGGCAAACGTTACCTTCCAACCGGCGGATGAGTCGCTCGTATCCACCACATCCGTGACCGTCAGATTTAATTTTAATCATAAGACACGTAGCGCTACGTGAAACAATTTAACAAGTTTTGTAACATTGGGCATGTTGCACACACAAGTTTGTAACACAAGCTATGTTACAAACATATGAAGCACCAACAAGTTGTTAGCAGGTGCATAACTTGATCCTTTTTTCATATATTTTTTCTGCAACATCATCCTTGTTGCAAAAATCCTTCTGCAACATCATCTATGTTGCAGAAATGTGAAAGATAGAAAAAGTAATTTTGTACACAACCTCTGTTGCAAATATTTTTCTGCAGCATGACCTTTGTTGCACAAATAACGCTTAAGAAAATCACGTGTCACGCTAAAAAAACACTCACGACTAAGAGCCATTTGTTTCTTTTTTTTCTTCGTTCGTCTTTGCAACATGCTTTCTGTTGCAAAAATAATCTACAATATGACCTCTGGTGCAAAAATATCTACAGACATTTCCGCAACATGATCTCGGTTGCAAAAAATTATGCAATATGACATTTCTGGGGAAAAAACTCCACAACTATTTCCGCGACACGATCTCTGTTGCAGAAAATATCTATATCATAAACCCTGTTGCAGAAAATTCTAGAAACATTTTCGCAACATGATATAATTTTGATATCGGTTATATCGAATACAGTATGAGGCTATAATTTATCTTAGTGAAAGAGAGAACGAGGAAAATGGAAGGTGTGTACTCTTATGCAAGAGCAAACCTCTACAGGAGGGCGGGAATGCGGAAATGGTCTAAACAGGAGAGTGTCATCGGGACGGCGTGCGAGCAGATGTGTCGAGACTGTGCGGCCAAGAGGGCATTGGAGAGGCCGCGGCAAATCATTGACTAGAGGGAGGCGAGCAATAAGATCAAGGCCGACCGGAGGAAGGGGCTCGGTGGTAGCAGTGACGGTTTGGAATTGCGAAGGGTAGTGGATGATGGATTATAACAGGCCACACACACAACAACACTAAACAAGGGGAAAATTGAAGAGTCGGATTTAAATAAGCACAACATATGACTGAATATAGCGGTGGTCAGTGATACTTCGGTCCATTTGGGTTATCAGGACACGATATCATTGACTAGTCAAATCTAGACCGATCTATGATAAACATCCGACCGAGCCCTACAATCGATATCACTGATGCATCTGGTGTGGCCTGTCAGTGCTACGTATCATCTCTGACGCGTGGTCAAGGGTCGGTCAGTGATGTTCAATCGATGGTATTCAGATATGTAGTAGTGAATGACAGGAGGTGGAAAGTAGGGATGGATGAGTATAAGGCAACCACTGTGAACAAGGGAGGCTTCCACCCAACTTGTCAAGTAATGATTGTAAATCCTCCTTTCTCCACTTCTTGAGTTGTAATGGCGGTCCCAAGTATTTTATGGGGGGTGGCTCAACTTTGCAATTTAGTGTCTTGTCAATGTCTTTGAGCAAGTTTTCATTTTGTATAATAGGAAAGATAGATATCTCTTGGACCGGTTGCACCAGAGGCCAGATGAACCGCCAAAAATATTAACCATAAAATAAATTGACATTCTCTGGGGATAGCGTGCTCATTAGATAAAAGTTGGATTGCACAACAACCTTCAGCCATATCAAATAAGGAGTTTAGAGCATCCACTGTGATGATGAATACCATTGGAGAGACGGCATATCCTTGTTGTAATCCACGAGCATGCCAAATTTTAGGATTGGGCATACCATTTAACAGGATATGGTTGGAACTCGTCAGAAGAAGCATAGCAATCTAGCCCGGAGAGGCCGCAGCAAATCATTGACTAGAGGGAGGCGAGCAATAAGATCAAGGCCGACCGGAGGAAGGGGCTCGGTGGTAGCAGTGACGGTTTGGAATTGCGAAGGGTAGTGGATGATGGATTATAACAGGCCACACACACAACAACACTAAACAAGGGGAAAATTGAAGAGTCGGATTTAAATAAGCACAACGTATGACTGAATATAGCGGTGGTCAGTGATACCTTCGGTCCATTTGGGTTATCAGGACACGATATCATTGACTAGTCAAATCTAGACCGATCTATGATAAACATCCGGCCGAACCCTACAATCGATATCACCGATGCCTCTGGTGTGGCCTGTCAGTGCTACGTATCATCTCTGACGCGTGGTCAAGGGTCGGTCAGTGATGTTCAATCGATGGTATTCAGATATGTAGTAGTGAATGACAGGAGGTGGAAAGTAGGGATGGATGAGTATAAGGCAACCACTGTGAACAAGGGAGGCTTCCGCCCAACTTGTCAAGTAATGATTGTAAATCCTCCTTTCTCCACTTCTTGAGCTGTAATGGCGGTCCCAAGTATTTTATGGGGGGTGGCTCAACTTTGCAATTTAGTGTCTTGTCAATGTCTTTGAGCAAGTTTTCGTTTCGTATAATAGGAAAGATAGATATCTCTTGGACCGGTTGCACCAGAGGCCAGATGAACCGCCAAAAATATTAACCATAAAATAAATTGACATTCTCTGGGGATAGCGTGCTCATTAGATAAAAGTTGGATTGCACAACAACCTTCAGCCATATCAAATAAGGAGTTTAGAGCATCCACTGTGATGATGAATACCATTGGAGAGACGGCATATCCTTGTTGTAATCCACGAGCATGCCAAATTTTAGGATTGGGCATACCATTTAACAGGATATGGTTGGAACTCGTCAGAAGAAGCATAGCAATCTAGCCCGGAGAGGCCGCGGCAAATCATTGACTAGAGGGAGGCGAGCAATAAGATCAAGGCCGACCGGAGGAAGGGGCTCGGTGGTAGCAGTGACGGTTTGGAATTGCGAAGGGTAGTGGATGATGGATTATAACAGGCCACACACACAACAACACTAAACAAGGGGAAAATTGAAGAGTCGGATTTAAATAAGCACAACATATGACTGAATATAGCGGTGGTCAGTGATACCTTCGGTCCATTTGGGTTATCAGGACACGATATCATTGACTAGTCAAATCTAGACCGATCTATGATAAACATCCGGTCAAGCCCTACAATCGATATCACCGATGCCTCTGGTGTGGCCTGTCAGTGCTACGTATCATCTCTGACGCGTGGTCAACGGTCGGTCAGTGATGTTCAATCGATGGTATTCAATATGTAGTAGTGAATGACAGGAGGTGGAAAGTAGGGATGGATGAGTATAAGGCAACCACTGTGAACAAGGGAGGCTTCCGCCCAACTTGTCAAGTAATGATTGTAAATCCTCCTTTCTCCACTTCTTGAGATGTAATGGCGGTCCCAAGTATTTTATGGGGGGTGGCTCAACTTTGCAATTTAGTGTCTTGTCAATGTCTTTGAGCAAGTTTTCATTTCGTATAATAGGAAAGATAGATATCTCTTGGACCGGTTGCACCAGAGGCCAGATGAACCGCCAAAAATATTAACCATAAAATAAATTGACATTCTCTGGGGATAGCGTGCTCATTAGATAAAAGTTGGATTGCACAACAACCTTCAGCCATATCAAATAAGGAGTTTAGAGCATCCACTGTGATGATGAATACCATTGGAGAGACGGCATATCCTTGTTGTAATCCACGAGCATGCCAAATTTTAGGATTGGGCATACCATTTAACAGGATATGGTTGGAACTCGTCAGAAGAAGCATAGCAATCTAGCCCGGAGAGGCCGCAGCAAATCATTGACTAGAGGGAGGCGAGCAATAAGATCAAGGCCGACCGGAGGAAGGGGCTCGGTGGTAGCAGTGACGGTTTGGAATTGCGAAGGGTAGTGGATGATGGATTATAACAGGCCACACACACAACAACACTAAACAAGGGGAAAATTGAAGAGTCGGATTTAAATAAGCACAACGTATGACTGAATATAGCGGTGGTCAGTGATACCTTCGGTCCATTTGGGTTATCAGGACACGATATCATTGACTAGTCAAATCTAGACCGATCTATGATAAACATCCGGCCGAACCCTACAATCGATATCACCGATGCCTCTGGTGTGGCCTGTCAGTGCTACGTATCATCTCTGACGCGTGGTCAAGGGTCGGTCAGTGATGTTCAATCGATGGTATTCAGATATGTAGTAGTGAATGACAGGAGGTGGAAAGTAGGGATGGATGAGTATAAGGCAACCACTGTGAACAAGGGAGGCTTCCGCCCAACTTGTCAAGTAATGATTGTAAATCCTCCTTTCTCCACTTCTTGAGCTGTAATGGCGGTCCCAAGTATTTTATGGGGGGTGGCTCAACTTTGCAATTTAGTGTCTTGTCAATGTCTTTGAGCAAGTTTTCGTTTCGTATAATAGGAAAGATAGATATCTCTTGGACCGGTTGCACCAGAGGCCAGATGAACCGCCAAAAATATTAACCATAAAATAAATTGACATTCTCTGGGGATAGCGTGCTCATTAGATAAAAGTTGGATTGCACAACAACCTTCAGCCATATCAAATAAGGAGTTTAGAGCATCCACTGTGATGATGAATACCATTGGAGAGACGGCATATCCTTGTTGTAATCCACGAGCATGCCAAATTTTAGGATTGGGCATACCATTTAACAGGATATGGTTGGAACTCGTCAGAAGAAGCATAGCAATCTAGCCCGGAGAGGCCGCGGCAAATCATTGACTAGAGGGAGGCGAGCAATAAGATCAAGGCCGACCGGAGGAAGGGGCTCGGTGGTAGCAGTGACGGTTTGGAATTGCGAAGGGTAGTGGATGATGGATTATAACAGGCCACACACACAACAACACTAAACAAGGGGAAAATTGAAGAGTCGGATTTAAATAAGCACAACATATGACTGAATATAGCGGTGGTCAGTGATACCTTCGGTCCATTTGGGTTATCAGGACACGATATCATTGACTAGTCAAATCTAGACCGATCTATGATAAACATCCGGTCAAGCCCTACAATCGATATCACCGATGCCTCTGGTGTGGCCTGTCAGTGCTACGTATCATCTCTGACGCGTGGTCAACGGTCGGTCAGTGATGTTCAATCGATGGTATTCAAATATGTAGTAGTGAATGACAGGAGGTGGAAAGTAGGGATGGATGAGTATAAGGCAACCACTGTGAACAAGGGAGGCTTCCGCCCAACTTGTCAAGTAATGATTGTAAATCCTCCTTTCTCCACTTCTTGAGATGTAATGGCGGTCCCAAGTATTTTATGGGGGGTGGCTCAACTTTGCAATTTAGTGTCTTGTCAATGTCTTTGAGCAAGTTTTCATTTCGTATAATAGGAAAGATAGATATCTCTTGGACCGGTTGCACCAGAGGCCAGATGAACCGCCAAAAATATTAACCATAAAATAAATTGACATTCTCTGGGGATAGCGTGCTCATTAGATAAAAGTTGGATTGCACAACAACCTTCAGCCATATCAAATAAGGAGTTTAGAGCATCCACTGTGATGATGAATACCATTGGAGAGACGGCATATCCTTGTTGTAATCCACGAGCATGCCAAATTTTAGGATTGGGCATACCATTTAACAGGATATGGTTGGAACTCGTCAGAAGAAGCATAGCAATCTAGCCCCCCCCCCCCCCCCCCCCCCCACAGACACACCCCACCCCCACCCATCTGTGATTGAAATCTTTCTCTTCCATAACCTCGACCAGGAATTGGCAAGCAATCGTGTCAAAAGCTTTTGTGATGTCAAGCTTAAGGAATAAGCTGCTACATTTCTTATCCTTTAGGATATTTGAGCTCTAAATTCGCAACTTGATCTTGCCATAAGATTTATGTGATAAGAACCACTCTATCAATTAGTAATGCTAGTAAAGGCATGTTGTTTATTACCCCTCAACCTGTAATTACATGATTTTTGTTAGTCTCAATCTTGGACATATATTTAAAAGTTGTTCTTTAGTGAAATTGAATATTGCTATGCAAAAGAAGTGCTTCCAATAACACCCTTTGAGATTCTTGGAGTTAACGTGTTGTTAGCCATAAATTTACCTTTTTTGACAATAGTCATTCTTTGTGAAGCAGTATGGGCTAACGATGCATTGAGATCCTATTGGAATTGCAATTCTAAGGAAAGTTGAGCATTTAATACGCCATGTTTACAATTTACAAAAAAATAAAAAAAATGTATATTTTGCAAAAAAAATGTTCAGAAATTCAAGTAAGTGTTCATATTTTCAAATATGTATTTAATTAAGAAAAGTGATTTACATATTATTATTTTAAATGATCAGCAAGAAAGGCCGCATATTTCTTTTACAAAAAATCTGCCGAGAACCTTTCGGAAAAATCATTCCAGAAAAAAGAACATAACAAACCCGAAAGAAGCGGCCGCGCCCCGGACCACTGGTGGGCCGGCCCATGTCGGGCGATTTGCTTGGGGCGGACGGAGTAGGGCGGGAAGGATGCGCAGGCGCACTCGGTGGGTTCATCCATTCGAGCTGGAGCCTGGAGTGCCGTTGATGGATGCACGGTCTACTTTTTTTTTTTGCGGGAAAATGGATGCATGGTCTACGCCGCTGACATAGTGACATGCATGACAAATCAACGGGATCGTGGACAGTTGCTGAACCAACGAGAAAGAAAGAGTTCATGGACGACACCATTCGACGGAAATCACGCCACGCTAGCATGCATGCTGCTCTGGATCGACCGATCGATCGAGGATACGTCGGTGCCGTTGGTGAATCTAACGGCGATGACGACGATGGGGACGCCTGCCTTGTAGCCCGGGCCGAGATGGCCGGTACGGACGCGTTAGCCCCTTGGAATTATCTGCCGATGTGATGCAACAACTGATCGGCGACAAGGACGACAATGATGGATGGATGCCCAATCATGCGGTGATGCGGGTCTCGACTGTAGCCTGTCGTGGCCCATAATATAATTGCTGGACAATTCCTTCGCCTGCTGGTTACATCCCAAGCACTACTGCTGCATGCTAACGGCTAGCCTGTGGTGGAAGCTGTTTCGTGGAAAGTGGTCGAGGAACACAACTGAGCTGATGAACAACATCAGCTTGGTTATTTGGTTGGTTGGCAGCTTGTTTATTCATTCATCCATCCATACTACACTACTTCTTGCCAAAATGGTGAGCATGATGGACCGACCCGAGCTAGCAGGTAGCGGCTAGCTAGTACTCCCTCCGTTCCAATTTACTCGTCGTGGTTTTAGTTCAAATTTGAACTAAAGTCACGATAAGTAAATCAGAACTAAAATCACGATAAGTAAATCAGAACGGAGGGAGTAGGATCTTCTCGGAGCTTATTCTATTGTGCACCCATCTGTCGCAATCATCCTACACCATCGTTCGAAATGGGCAGCTAGTATATGACTGTATGAGGTTTCCTGATTACGTATATATACCTACCTGCCTGCTTACTTACCATTTGTGTGGCTGGTGTTCATGTGGCGGTTAAATTCAGTTCTCCCTCTTCTTTACTCGCGGCAAAAAAAAAAAGAGAAGAGGTAACGTAGACATGTCATTGATGGGGAGGATTTGACAGTCTCTCACGTTACGCACTGCCCTTCCCTTCTCCCAAAGCGTTTACTCGCTCTGCTGCTACTCCCTTGCTTGCTGCATGCCCGTACCAATTTTTTATTTTTTATTTTTTCCCTTCTGCGTGCGTGCATCGGATTCTGATTCTGTTGTACCTTGCCAATTTCTTAGTCTACTCGACCGACTCTCTCCCTTTTCTCCGCATAAAGTTGTGGTCTAATCTATCTTGCAAGTATAGGTATATACATATGCACTTGTCTGTTCGCTTTGGATCAGCTCTCGATCGCTTTTCATCGATCACATCAAGAACTAACCGAAATAGGAAAAAGCAACACCCATCCTTAACGCCATGCATATTCAGTGGTGGATACATCAGGCACCAATTTGGTTGTGTGTACGGGTGGTGATCACCCAGAAGCTTTCGCCTGCCTGATGCTTCCGGGACAACCACCTTTTGCCATACCTAGCTTCCTATGAACATTTCCTTTGCTTTTTATTAGCTTCTAGTACTCCTAATTTGGGGGTGAACGCATGAAAGCAACTGATGACCCTTTTTACGGACCAACGTAAGGGGGTTAATCAATCACTTGAACGGCATAACATGTGGTAGTACCACTTAACTTAATTACGTTATACTGGCTACTAATTAGCAGTTCGGTTAACCCTTAATTCTTAAAGCCATGTACTGTAAGCACGTCCTAAATTGATTAACGGGCATGTGGATATCATAATACTGTACTAGTTCGGTTCAGTTGCATTGATGGATCGATTCGTGCCGGCCGGCTAGATAAAAGTGGTGGGTCAGACAGCATTTCTTGGGATGCCTGTCGAGTTAAAAAAAATAAGGAGGGGTACCCGTGAATGGCGGCGTATCCACATTGTTAGGCATGAGATCATGATGGATTAAGATATATATGTACTTGTGTGAGGCCAAGCAAGTGGTTGGCTCATGCCACATGCCGCATACTCGTTGCTGTCACTTCACCATGATCATTTTCTTTCTTCCTCTTGCTCTCGGAGGCTTTCCTTGAAGATGGAGGGATTACAATACTTACACTATATATTCAGGGAAGAGTTTGCCTAACATATTATCGAAAGTCGCGAAATCATGTGCAACACATGCTGTGGTGCACGGTGGGATTGTTCAGGGAATTCAGTAAGTTTTGCTGATTTATCATTGGTTTTCGGCAAGTTTTGCTTGTGGCTACCTAGGAGCTTACCCATGTGACATGTGTGTTTGTGTGGTAGGTATGTGCGCGCGCACGTAGCCTTCTTCCTTGTGACGTCGAAAAAATAACAGCATGACTCCCGCGTGGTGTTCTTTTCGTGTTACTACCGTGCTCTTCGCAATAATAAATCCAGCACACACACAATCAATTCTTGAGTATGCACGCAGGATTTCAGGTTGGACGAAGGAGAGTCGTACCACGTACGTGAATCCTCTTCATATGCATGTATGCGTCTACATTCTCTCCAAGGAAATAGTCACGTGCATATAGACATGCATTTCTGTGTGTTGTGAGTACATATACGCATATTATATTTGAGTAACTATTACAGGAAAGCTACCAAATCAACGCGACTCTTCTTCAAAACAAAAACCTTGATCTTTTGATTTGTTTATTATTATGTCCCTTTCATGCATGCCTATTGGAGTATAAAAGAAACCAAGAAAATGTTTTAAATTCGATACACATCGACCCATCGGTGTATACGGCCGTTTCCACGTCGGGGTCGATCGGGGGCATGTAGATGTAGCACGTCAAACTATTTTTTGCCGTCGTTCTTACTTGCAAGCACACACAAGGTCACATTCATGCGAGACAGCCGGCGCAAGGTCACGAGGAGACGAGACGTGGGGTGCAACAACTTGGAGGAGGTCGTTTCGGAAACTAACAAAAAAATTGGAGGCGGTTGCACCATGTTCGCCACCTACTGGTCATGCCTACTTTCGTCATTCGTCCTTTCCACCGTTTTCTGTAGTCCATGTTTGACGACCTCACATATTAAGCGCAAATTTGATATTGGTAATCTAGTCCTCTTTTTTTTCGAAAAGCGGTATACACTTAGGCGTTCATATACACACACTATGAATGCACACACACACACACACATCATATCTGTATGAGCATGAGCATCGTCCTCCACCAAAAAATATTCCACCTTTATGAGTTCTATATGTACCAAACCAAGAGTTTGGTTCCTAATGTGTCGGGGGTACATCTACACTCCTAACTATCCAAATACAAGTTGGTTCTCTGATATTAGGTTATCTTTTGTTTTTAAGAAACATAAAGTACATCATAGACATCGATAGGAATGTCATTTGGCACACATGTCATCAAATATGAGAGTTTGAGTCAGTGAGTACAATCACATTATTAGCCATCCAATCACATGTTGCTTCTCTACATGTGTTTTTCTTTATTACCAGAAAGACACCACATGCTCACGCAAGTGCACGACATCTCTAACAGATTGCAATCTAATTGTGTTAAATGCGAGCACGAAGAGTTAACAGATTGCAATCTAGGTGCATGAAACCATTCGTTTTGGCAGGTAAAATGAATCACATTTGCGCAAATTTAGTCAGAGAACCAATTGTAATTCCTAGTGATGATATATTCCTGTTCAAACATAGTGAATATAGTAAATGGACCTAGTGTGTGCACCAAGCATGGCAAGCATCGACAAACGATCCTTCTGTAGAAAAAGTGACGGTGCACCCCATTGCATGGTGAGATGAATGACGGATATTTGAAGTGTATGTCATGCTCGATTCAATATAAACCAAATATACCATATGTGTGTTGATTCATATTTTTGTTATGTAGCAATGCATGAGTACATTGCTAATCTATATGATTTAAAGGATCGCGCACCTTTGTGACATTCACCCTTGATATTTTATCGCCAAAGCCGGACACAGTGAGGACAATACTGCCCAAGCAATAACTACGAATGGATTTATCCACAAAATGTAAATATACATATTTTTAGATAATTTGTTGGTTTAGGAATTGGAATCATCGGTCCAAAATATTGTCTAACTTAGGGTTTGTTAGAATAATTAGTTCTCTTATGGAATATATTACTTCCTAGGGTAATATACAACATACAATCAATTAATTGGTATTATATTCCTCAAAATTATAAACAAATTTAGGGAAGTCATCGGCAAGTCTTCCCAAGCACCGCTGAGGGGGAGGGGGGCTAGCCTGACATTGTCATTTAACTATGATCATGCAATCCATCGTCACGGGCCATTGGATATTCAATAAGTGGTACAAATAGGGTGAAGTGGAATTCCAACCACTTTGACTCTAAATTTCGCACTTACACTCTGCACATACCGACTTTGAAGGAAACCCCCTCTAGCGAAAAGGTTTTGTTCCAGCCAACTCTTTCCATCTCGGTGTCGATGAGCCGATAACAACCTTGCCCCAGCTAGCTCCTCCACGTCCTCACTTAGGGCCGTGAAATACCTCTCCTCGATGACGGTGGCCTTGTACAATGAGCTATTCCACATCTCTAACTCCGGACCATGAAATCTCCTTCCTTCGAATGTGGCTGTGGCGGCCTTGTTCTAGCCATTTCTTAACCCTAGACAACTAAAGTCCATTCCCCACATTTTACCCGTATTGTACAACGAATAGTGGGGCATCCGACACTATTTTGTGCTTGTTCTCATGGTGATATTGGGGGCTTTGAGAAAGCAATGGAGGCTCATCAATGCTAGAACATCATGTTTAATATTCCACGTGGGGCACGGTTAGTAGTAAGTACAATTCGTCTCCATGAAGCACTAGTGTTGTTTGTCCTAATATACCCACATTGCACCATGCTTGTACTGCATTTTTTCGACTTGATTCTTCAATTTTAGAGCTTGCTACCACATATTGTAATCTAGTGATTTCCGTCTGATTGTGGTGCATACAATTCTCAATGCGGTCAATTTAATTTAGCGCAGACATGATGTGTCTTCTACTTCTACTTCTAAACAATTGTGTTGATGCTTAACTAGAGAATGATCTGCATGATTAGAAACTCTCTTTCTACTTCTAAGCATATAAGGTGTATGTTAGAAACAAAATGAGAGAGTCTACAAGAATATTGGGGATTAAAACAAAGTTTAACTTTGCCCTTAGGTGGATGACACTCAGTAATGAAATGAGCTTGTTAATCCAGTACACAGGGTAGCTTTGCAAGCACTGGTTCCATGACATATGTTTTGAAAGTACATAATGTTGCTTTACTAGTAGCCAATAAAAAGAAGAAATTACACTTACTTGGTTTACTCATTGAATATTGAATGCACAATAAAATTGGCAGCATGCTTGCAACATTTAGTAAGTAACTGCAACAACAACGTACCAAAATGACCATTACCATAAGTAGACTTCGGTTGTTATAAGTTTCACATAATAATAATTAATCAATTGGATAAATTGCACATTTTGCTCTATTGGATAGTACACTCGGAGCATAACCTCACTCTAGGAATCCACTTAAGGATAATTCAATGTAATATGCTTTCATGGATACTGTCAGGGATATACCCCGCGGTGTAACCTGGCCTGAAGTATGACCCGGCTGGAACTTGGCGACTCACTGGTGACCCGCCCGGACTTGGCGACTCACTGGTGACCCGCCCGAACTCCGCGACTCATTAGTGACCCAGCAGGCGGGTCAAACGAACGACAAGACCCAACCGCCCAGAAGGAGGCTCATGGGACGACCGACTCATGTTATGGTGGGCCGGCTTGAGAGGAAAGTAATAACCCACAAGTATAGTGGATCGCAACAGTTTTCGAGGGTAGAGTATTCAACCCAAATTTATTGATTCGACACAAGGGGAGCCAAAGAATATTCTCAAGTATTAGCAACCGAGTTGTCAATTCAACCACACCTGTAAACTTAATATCTGCAGCAAAGTGTTTAGTAGCAAAGTAATATGATTGTAGTGGTAACAGTGGCAAAAGGTAATGGTAGCAAAAGTAATATTTTTGGGTTTTTTAGTGATTGTAATAATAGCAACGGAAAAGTAAATAAGCAAAGAACAATATATGAAAAGCTCGTAGGCATTGGATCGGTGATGGAGAATTATGCCGGATGCGGTCGATCATGTAGCAGTCATAACCTCGGGTGACACAGAACTAGCTCCAGTTCGTCAATATAATGTAGGCATGTATTCCGAATATAGTCATATGTGCTTATGGAAAAGAACTTGCATGACATCTTTTGTCCTACCCTCCCGTGGCAGCGGGGTCCTAATAGAAACTAAGGGATATTAAGGCCTTCTTTTAATATAGTACCGGACCAAAGCATTAACACATAGTGAATACATGAACTCCTCAAACTACGGTCATCACTGGGAGTGGTCCCGATTATTGTCACTTCGGGGTTGCCGGGTCATAACACATAGTTGGTGACTATAGACTTGCAAGATAGGATCAAGAACTCTCATATATTGATGAAAACATAATAGGTTCAGATCTGAAATCATGGCAGTCGGGCCCTAGTGACAAGCATTAAGCATAGCAAAGTCATAGCAACATCAATCTCAGAACATAGTGGATACTAGGGATCAAACCCTAACAAAACTAACTCGATTACATGACAAATCTCATCCAACCCATCACCGTCCAGCAAGCCTATGATGGAATTACTCACACACGGTGGTGAGCATCATGAAATTGGTGATGGAGGAAGCTTGATGATGATGATGGCGATGGATTCCCCTCTCCGGAGCCCCGGACGGACTCCAGATCAGCCCTCCCGAGAGAGTTTAGGGCTTGGCGGCGGCTCCGTATCATAAAACGCGATGAATCCTTCTCTCTGATTTTTTTGTCCCCAAAAGTGAATATATGAAGTCAAGGTTGAGGTCGGTGGAGCGTCAGGGGGCCCACGAGGCAGGGGGCGCGCCCCCACCCTCGTGGACAGGTGGAGGCCCCCTGACGTGGATCTTTCTTCCAGTATTTTTTATATATTCCAAAATAATTCTCTGTTGATTTTCAGGTCATTCCAAGAACTTTTATTTCTGCAGAAAAATAACACCATGGCAATTCTGTTGAAAACAGCGCCAGTCCGGGTTAGTTCCATTCAAATCATGCAAGTTAGAGTCCAAAACAAAGGGCAAAAGTGTTTGAAAAAGTAGATACGGCGGAGACGTATCAACTCCCCCAAGCTTAAATCTTTGCTTGTCCTCAAGCAATTCAGTTGATAAACTGAAAGTGATAAAGAAAAACTTTTACAAACTCTGTTTGCTCTTGTTGTTGTAAATATGTAAAGCCAGCATTCAAGTTTTCAGCAAAGATTATGAACTAACCATATTCACAATAACATTTAGGTCTCATGTTTACTCATATCAATGGCATAATCAACTAGCGAGCAATAATAATAAATCTCGGATGACAACACTTTCTCAAAACAATCATAATATGATATAACAAGATGGTATCTCGCTAGCCCTTTCTGAGACCGCAAAACTTAAATGCAGAGCACCTTTAAAGATCAAGGACTGGCTAGGCATTGTAATTCATGGTAAAAGAGATCCAGTCAAGTCATACTCAATGCAAACTAACAATAATTCATGCAAATGACAGCGGTGCTCTCCAACTGGTGCTTTTTAATAAGAGGATGATGACTCAACATAAAAGTAAATAGATAGGCCCTTCGCAGAGGGGAGTAGGGATTTGTAGAGGTGCCAGAGCTCGGTTTTGAAATAGAGATGAATAATATTTTGAGTGGTATGCTTTCATTGTCAACATAACAACCAAGAGATCTCAATATCTTCCATGCTACACACATTATAGGCGGTTCCCAAGCGGAATGGTAAAGTTTATACTCCCCCACCACCAACAAGCATCAATCCATGGCTTTCCCGAAACAACGGGTGCCTCCAACTAACAACAATCTTGGGGGGGGGGGGGGTTGTTTGCAATTATTTTGATTTGATTTGAGCATGGAACTGGGCATCCTGGTGACCAGCCATTTTCTCGTGAGTGAGGAGTGGAGTCCACTCCTCTTGAGAATAACCCGCCTAGCATGGAGGATATAGACAGCCCTAGTTGATACATGAGCTATTCGAGCATAGAAAACAGAATGTTTATTTGAAGGTTTAGAGTTTGGCACATACAAATTTACTTGGAACGGTAGGTAGATACCGTATATAGGTAGGTATGGTGGACTCATATGGAATAACTTTGGGGTTTATGGAATTGTATGCACAAGCAGCATTCCCGCTTAGTACAAGTGAAGGCTACCAAAAGACTGGGAAGCGACCAGCTAGAGAGCAACAACAGTCATGAACATGCATTAAAATTAATCAATACCGAATGCAAGAATGAGTAGGATATAATGCACCATGAACATAAATATCGTAGAGGCTATGTTGATTTTGTTTCAACTAGATGCGTGAACATGTGCCAAGTCAAGCCACTTGAATCGTTCAAAAGAGGATACCACCCTATCATACCACATCATAGCTATTTTAATAGCATGTTGGCACGCAAGGTAAATCATTATAAGCTCCTAGCTAATTAAGCATGACATAAGCAACTATAATCTCTAATTGTCATTGCAAACATGTTTATTCATAATAGGCTGAATCGGGAATGATGAACTAATCATATTTAAAAACAAGAGAGGTCGAGTTCATACCAGCTTTTCTCATCTCAATAAGTTCATCATATAATCATCATTATTGCCTTTCACTTGCACGACCGAATAGTGTGGAAAATAATAATAGTGCACGTGCATTGGACTAAGCTGGAATCTGCAAGCATTCAATTCAAGAGAGAAGACAAGGTAATATGGGCTCTTTGTTAGATCAACAATAATGCATATAAGAGTCACTCAACATTTTACTTATGATCTTCTCCTCCCGAACCCCAAGGAACAAGAAAAGAAATAAAACTATTTACACGGGAAAGCTCCCAACAAGCAAAAGAAGAACGAGAAATCTTTTTGGGTTTTCTTTTTAATTACTACTACTACAGCATGAAAATTAAACTAGCTAAAAAGCTATAATTAATTTTTTTGTTTTTTCTTAAGGTTTAACAAACACAGAAGAAGAAAGCATAAAAGGGAGAATAAACTAGCATGGATATTTTAATGAAAAAGTATGAGCACCAACAACTGGCATGAGTGTGTGAACAGAAATGTAATGTCGGTGAGAGATACGTACTCCCCCAAGCTTAGGCTTTTGGCCTAAGTTGGTCTATGGCCACGGCTGGCCTGATGATGACCCACAAGTATAGGGGATCTATTGTAGTCCTTTCGATAAGTAAGAGTGTTGAACCCAACAAGGAGCAGAAGGAAATGATAAGCGGTTTCTAGCAAGGTATTCTCTGCAAGTACTGAAATAAGTGGTAACAGATAGTTTTGTGATAGGATAATTTGTAACGAGCAACAAGTAACAAAAGTAAATAAAGTGCAGCAAGGTCCCAATCCTTTTTGTGGCAAAGGACAAGCCTGGACAAACTCTTATATAGAGAAAAGCGCTCCCGAGGACACATGGGAATATCGTCAAGCTAGTTTTCATCACGCTCATATGATTCGCGTTCGGTACTTTGACAATTTAGTATGTGGGTGGACCAGTGCTTGGGTACTGCCCTTACTTGGACAAGCATCCCACTTATGATTAACCTCTATTGCAAGCATCCGCAACTACAACAAAAGTGTTAAGGTAAACCTAACCATAGCATGAAACATATGGATCCAAATCAGCACCTTACGAAGCAATGCATAAACTAGGGTTTAAACTTCTGTCACTCTAGCAACCCATCATCTACTTATTACTCCCCAATGCCTTCCTCTAGGCCCAAACAATGGTGAAGTGTCATGTAGTCGACATTCACATAACACCACTAGAGGAGAGACAACATACATCTCATCAAAATATCAAACGAATACCAAATTCACATGACTACTAGTAGCAAGACTTCTCCCATGTCCTCAGGAACAAATGTAACTACTCACAAATCATATTCATGTTCATAATCAGAGGGGTATTAATATGCATATAGGATCTGAACATATGATCTTCCGCCAATTAAACCAACTAGCATCAACTACAAGGAGTAATTAACACTACTAGCAACCTACTAGCACCAATCCCGGACTTGGAGACAAGAATTGGATACAAGAGATGAACTAGGGTTTTGAGAGGAGATGGTGCTGATGAAGATGTTGATGGAGATTGCCCTCTCCCGATGAGAGGAGCGTTGGTGATGACGATGGCGATGATTTCCCCCTCCTAGAGGGAAGTTTCCCCGGCAGAACAGCTCCGCCAGAGCCCTAGATTGGTTCCGCCAAGGTCCCGCCTCGTGGCGGCGGAGTTTCGTCCGAGAAGATGGCTTCTGGTTTTTTTTCCATCGAAAGACTTCATATAGCAGAAGATGGCCATCGGAGGACCACCAGGGGGCCCACAAGGTAGGGGGGCGCGCCCAGGGGGGTAGGGCGCGCCCCCCACCCTCGTGGGCAGGGTGTGGCCCACCTAGTGAATTTCTTCCACTGAGTATTTTTTATATATTCTGAAAACGTCTTTCGCGAAGTTTCAGGACTTTTGGAGCTGTGTAGAATAGGTCTCTAATATTTGCTCCTTTTCCAGCCCAGAATCCCAGTTGCCGGCATTCTCCCTCTTTATGTAAACCTTGTAAAATAAGAGAGAATAGGCATAAGTATTGTGACATAATGTGTAATAACAGCCCATAATGCAATAAATATCGATATAAAAGCATGATGCAAAATGGACGTCTCACCTGACGGATATCCAAAGTAATAGTTGGGGTCGTACTAAGAAGAATCCCCCTGGTGCCACTGGTTGGCGATCTCTTCCGGATTCCACTGATAAACAGACTGCCGGTGAGGATCAACTTGTGGTTCTGATTCTGACTCTATAGCTGGTGTGGGGTTTCGGTAGGCGTGAATGGCCTCCGGCGAAACAAGGTACTTGCCTGCAGATAAGTCAAACAAGGAAGGAGCAGGCAAAGTAATAGTCTCAGGGTGTTTTTTTATCAAATATCAGCTTGTACTTAAGCATATTTTCCTTATTCTTAACGATAAAATCATGTGCTACCATACTCTTATAGTCTATAAAAACAGGAGGCAGCAACTTCTCTTTCTTCTCATAATGCCTAATAGGTATGTTAAAGTGTGCAGATAGGCGCTAGACAAAGATACCTCCCAATATGGGGCTCTGATACGTCTCCAACGTATCTATAATTTTTGATTGCTCCATGCTATATTATCTACTGTTTTGGACATTATTGGGCTTTATTATCCACTTTTATATTATTTTTGGGACTAACCTATTAACCGGAGGCCCAGCCCAGAATTGATGTTTTTTTTGCCTATTTTAGGGTTTCCAAGAAAAGGAATATCAAACGGAGCCAAAATCCAAATTCCACCGCCGCAACTTTCTGTATCCACGAGATCCGATCTTGGGGCCTGTTCTGGAGCTCCGTCGGAGGGGGCATCGATCACGGAGGGCTTCTACATCATCACCATAGCCCCTCCGATGAAGTGTGAGTAGTTCACCTCAGACCTACGGGTCCATAATTATTAGCTAGATGGCTTCTTCTCTCTTTTTGGATCTCAATACAATGTTCTCCCCCTCTCTTGTGGAAATCTATTCGATGTAATCTTCTTTTTGCGGTGTGTTTGTTGAGATCGATGAATTGTGGGTTTATGATCAAGTCTATCTATGAACAATATTTGAATCTTCTTTGAATTCTTTTTTATGTATGATTGGTCATCTTTGCAAGTCTCTTCGAATTATCAGTTTGGTTTGGCCTACTAGATTGATCTTTCTTGCAATGGGAGAAGTGCTTAGCTTTGGGTTCAATCTTGCGGTGTCCTTTCCCAGTGAGAGTAGGGGCAGCAAGGCACGTATTGTATTGTTGCCATCGAGGATAACAAGATGGAGTTTTCATCATATTGCATGAGTTTATCCCTCTACATCATGTCATCTTGCTTAAGGCGTTACTCTGTTTTCATTAACTTAATACTCTAGATGCATGCTGGATAGCGGTCGATGAGTGGAGTAATAGTAGTATATGCAGGCAGGAGTCGGTCTACTTGTCTCGGACGTGATGCCTATATACATGATCATGCCTAGATATTCTCATAACTATGCTCAATTATGTCAATTGCTCAACAGTAATTTGTTCACCCACCATAGAATACTTATGCTCTTGAGAGAAGCCACTAGTGAAACCTATGGCCCCGGGTCTATCTTCATCATATTAATCTTCCAATACTTAGTTATTTACTTTTATTTTTACTTTGCTTTTATTTTACTTTGCATCTTTATCATAAAAATACCAAAAATATTATCTTATCATATCTATTAGATCTCACTCTCGTAAGTGGCCGTGTAGGGATTGACAACCCCTTATCGCGTTGGTTGCAAGGATTTATTTGTTTTGTGCAGGTACGAGGGACTCGCGCGTAGCCTCCTACTGGATTGATACCTTGGTTCTCAAAAACTGAGGGAAATACTTACGCTACTCTGCTGCATCATCCCTTCCTCTTCGGGGAAAAACCAACGCAGTGCTCAAGAGGTAGCAGGCTCTTAGTACAGTTAAGATTTAACCGCTTTGCAACAATAGCGCCCATACTAAATGTGTCATCACGGAACAAGGCATGGCACAAAATAACAATATCAAGGGCACTAAGGTTGCCATAGTTTCCGCGACCAATTAAGCATCTACTAGCAAATATTGCAAAGTAACGTAAAACAGGAAAATGTATGCTAGTGATTCTTGCATCGGAAACTTTCCTTGTTTCCCCTACAGCAATTGTATCAATAAACCATTCCACATCATCACGAAGTGGTTCCTCTACACTGCCCTCAAAAGGGATCAAACAAACCCAACAAAAATCATAAAGTGACATCTCCTTATGCTCATCATATAAATAAAATTCCACCGTAGGTGGTGAGCTCCTAGCATGGAAATGGAAGTTTTGCACAAAGATATTGGTAAGAGACATTGTTCGCGTTGGTCGTGGAGGAAGGCGGTGAGGCCTGCATTCTCAGCCAACTCATAGAAATCATCATAAATCCCGGCTGCTCTCAAGAAATCAACACAAGGCCATTCACACGGTCGAACCTCCGTGGTGGCGGGAGATTATACTTGGGCTTCTTGTTCTCTTCACTTTGCTTATCCTTCGAGCTTCGGCTCGACGAGTGATGTCTACTACACAACCTTCTTCTTGTAGACGTTGTTGGGCCTCCAAGTGCAGAGGTTTGTAGGACAGTAGAAAATTTCCCTCAAGTGGATGACCTAAGGTTTATCAATCCGTAGGAGGCGTAGGATGAAGATGGTCTCTCTCAAGCAACCCTGCAACCAAATAACAAAGAGTCTCTTGTGTCCCCAACACACCCAATACAATGGTAAATTGTATAGGTGCACTAGTTCGGTGAAGAGATGGTGATACAAGTGGTATATGGATAGTAGATAATGGTTTTTGTAATCTGAAATTATTAAAACAGCAAGGTAACTAATGATAAAAGTGAGCGTAAACGGTATTGCAATGCTAGGAAACAAGGCCTAGGGTTCATACTTTCACTAGTGTAAGTCCTCTCAACAATAATAACATAATTGGATCACATAACTATCCCTCAACATGCAACAAAGAGTCACTTCAAAGTCACTAATAGCGGAGAACAAACGAAGAGATTATGGTAGGGTGTGAAACCACCTCAAAGTTATTCTTTTCAATCAATCTGTTGGGCTATTCCTATAAGTGTCACAAACAGCCCTGGAGTTCGTACTAGAATAACACCTTAAGACACAAATCAACCAAAACCCTAATGTCACCTAGATACTCCAATGCCACCTCAAGTATCCGTGGGTATGATTATACGATATGCATCACACAATCTCAGATTCATCTATTCAACCAACACATAGAACCTCAAAGAGTGCCCCAAAGTTTCTACCGGAGAATCACGACGAAAACATGTGCCAACCCCTATGCATAGGTTCATGGGCGGAACCCGCAAGTTGATCACCAAAACATACATCAAGTGAATCACGTGGTATCCCATTGTCACCATAGATACGCACGGCAAGACATACATCAAGTGTTCTCAAATCTCTAAAGACTCAATCCGATAAGATAACTTCAAAGGGAAAACTCAATCCATTACAAGAGAGTAGAGGGGGAAGAAATAGTATAGGATCCAACTATAATAGCAAAGCTCGCGATACATCAAGATCGTATCACCTCAAGAACACGAGAGAGAGAGAGATCAAACACATAGCTACTGGTGCATACCCTCAGCCCCAAGGGAGAACTACTCCCTCCTCGTCATGGAGAGCACCGGGATGATGAAGATGGCCACCGGAGAGGGATTGCCCCTCTGGCAGGGTGCTGGAACAGGTCTAGATTGGCTTTCGGTGGCTACGGAGGCTTCTGGCGGCGGAACTCCCGATCTATTGTGCTCCCCGATCATTTTAGGGTATATGGAGATATATAGGTGGAAGAAGTACGTCAGGGGAGCCACGAGGGGCCCACGAGGGTGGAGGGCTCTCTCCACAACTTAATTGGAGGCTCCCAACAAAACCACGAAGCTTCACCACAATGGAATATGGCTCCGAGGTGACCTCAACCGTCTAGGGTGCTCAAACACCCAAGAGTAACAAAATCCACACAAGAAAGTATGGGGGAAGCAAATATCCTTTGGTGGAAGTGTAGATCTAGGTCTCCTCCTTCAATCCCTAGCAAATCAACAAGTTTGAGTGGCTAGGGAGAGAGATCGGGCAAGAGAGCTTGAAGTGCATTAATGGTGGAGTGAGAGAGGTCAAAGGTGAGAGTGGTAGGTGGGAGGAGCTCTCTTAAATACCAACCCTAAGAATCCAGCCGTTGCTGCGTTTTCAGCCCCGCAGCGGTACAACCGGTCCTTGTCCCGGTACAACCGGGACTCACGGTGTAGCTGCAGAACCCTACCAAGCGGTACAACCGGGCCACTAGGCGGTGGTACCGGTTAAGAGAATGACCGGACCAACCGCCCAGCCACCGCACAACTACCGCCTCGAAACAGAGACGAGACCGGTACTTGAGCGGTGCAAGACTGGAACAACCGCATGGCCCTGAGCTCTTGGACGGTGAAGTTCTGAGCGGAAGAACCGCTCAGACCACCGGTGGTACCGGTCAACGAGGATCGACTGGATCAACCGGGCCACCACCGCCCGAGAACCGCATCAAAATAGAGCCTTGAGCGGTACTTGAGCGGTGCATGGCCGGAACCACCGTCCTAGCCTTTGTTGAGCAAGGTGGCGGTACCACCGCCCGGAGGCAGCGGTACAACCGCTTGGTCAAAGCTGGAGAGCATCAAGGTCCAGCGGTACAACTGCTCTAGGGAGCAGTACAACCGCTGGGAAGAGCAGAAACAAGAGGGAAAGACAGGGGGAGCTCTCTCTCACACAACTGAGGAAGACAAAGAGAGGGTGAGGAAAGTGTACGTGAACTGATTACCCCAGAGCTTCCTAATGAGGATTCCCTCTTGATAGTACGGGTACTCTACGACCAAAGAAAATAAAAGCGTAGAGGACACGTCTTCGATCTTTTCCTACGAGAGGCAATAGCAATCCGATGTAAGCCTAAGCATCGAGAACCTGAAACATATAGCACACGATTAGACCACAAAGGGTTGTCATCATCATCCAAAACATAAAGTAGGGAAATGCCCTTTCAATCTCCCCCTTTTTGGTGGATGATGACAACAACACGATTTGCAAGAGATAAGTCAAAAAATCTAGACGGAACTCCCCTGAATGTGTGCCCCAACAGGAACTAGCTATTAGAAAGCATGGGCACACTTTCAGGACTAGACTCCCCCTAGATTTTATAGACTCACCACTCTGAGCACAAAAAGGAGAGACAATATAATACTTAGAGGCAATAATAACGATAATGACCGATGAACGGAAAGGTAAAAGGAGTAACATAAGTCTCACACACAGCAAGGAATGAAACAAGTCCACGAACAAAGACCAACACTAAACACGAGAAAAAGAGAAAAACCCAAGCAAATCCCCGAGACCTATAGAACCCTCTCTCCCTTTGGCATCAAGACACCAAAAAGGAAAAGAGCGAAGCTAGCGTCCCAAAGCTCAGGCGTCCTCCTCTGACTCCTCGGTCGCATCTGGATCCTCATCATCAGAGTCGTCATCGTCGTCGTGATCAGATTCTTCCATGGCATTGTCAGCTGCTGCAAACGAGGAGGATGGCTGGGGAGGGGCTTCATCATCAGTCCAGGTGCTATGGGTAGAAATCCAACGCTCCTCTGGGGTGATGCTCTTCTCAGAGCCAATCTGAACCGACATGTTGAGGTGCTTCATCATTGCAATTTGGCGACACCGTGCAAGCTTCTCATTGACATGTGCCTCATACATCTTCTTCTGGATGTCAGCCTGGAGACAAAAGGTCTTCTTCACCTTGGCAGTAAGTTTGGCCACCCACGAAGGCTTGGCCCCTGGCTCCAGCTCAAAGTCCTCATCGTCAGAAGTAGCATAGACATCCTTAGGAGCATTTTCAGGGAAGCGAGGCTCGGCATGCTTCTTCTTCTTAAGGAGCTTGACCTCATGAACAGTGAGGTTGTCTGGAGAAGTGAGGAGCTCTCCAGGACGACGAACAGCCCACACAGAGTTCAGAAATCACATGACAAACGGAGCATAGATTGGGACTTTACGGTAGATGACCATGTTGTACATCTCATGCCACATCCAATTTGACACATCAAATGTTGCTCCTGTCCCCACCATGGTCTTCATAGAAACCATCAAATAAACCATATAACCATGAATCTCATCTTGATTGCCCACCTTGGGCAAGAGCACATTGCGGAACACTCGGTGCATGATGTCATAGACCTTCTCCAAATCCTTGGATTCTCCAATAATCCCACGACCCCGAATGTACAGAGGGGCAAGCTTCTCCTTAAGCATGGACTCCAGAAAATCATGAGGACGAATGCCACCCCTTCCTTCCAGACCGGTATCCTCGTACCCAATAGCATTGCAGAATGCCCTCCAGGGAACGTGAAACAATTCATCACGACACATGAAGGTGAGAGTGCGCGCATCATCTTCCCCAAAATGAACCGTGGCATAGAACTGATGGATGAGTTGAACATCAAAGTCACAGTTGAGTGACATGAGCTTGACAAGATCAAACTCCTCGCAGAGAGCCAGCGCCTCACCAAAATACTCCATGTTGTTCCTCCAATGGTCAAGATCAATTGTCCATTGCTTGCCATATCTGTTCTTATTGTGCTCAAAGAGTTCATGAACAATCTGCACTTGCATCTCATTCCGGAACTGAACGGTGGTCCAGCGGGGAGCAATGGGAACCTCATACGGATTATTTGATCGGAAGGCTTCCCAATCCTTGGCTTTCCAACGATGCAACGGCATAACCACACGTTGCTTAGCAGCTGCAGACTTTTCACGGCGAGTGGGCTTGGTGGGAATCACAACTTCTTCTTCATCATCAGACACAACCGGGCGCAAGGTCCTTCGTGCCCTCTTCTTGGTCTTGCGAGGAGAAGAGCAAGAACTAGAGCCACCTGAACACACACACGAAAAGAACACACAAAAACCCAACAAGGATGAGAGGATTGCACCCACTAGCAGAAAAGGAACAAGTTGCAACAACAGAGAAGATAGAACGGTGCTTTGTGGTTGATATAGTCCGGTTGTACCGGATCTTCCGCCGGTAGTACCACTCCAGCGGTTGTACCGCCCGTAGGGGCGGTAGAACCGCTGACAGTGGCCCTACCAGGGAAGATAGATCTAACCGAGGCATACGAATCACACAAGTAATATTCTGAATTCTAAGTGATGCAAACAAGACAGGAGGCTAACAAAGATCTCTTCTATACCATAGTACAAACACTAAACGCGGAAAGTAAAGTAATTCCTTAGACAAGGAAGAACCCTAGAAAGATCTAGAAGCAAAGAACACGAGGCATTACCACCATTCATGGGAAGAGATCGGGAGGCCTCCACAGAGAGAATCCACGGAGAGCCAAGGATCCGAAGCGCGAGACGCACTCCGGGGCAGGGGTAGAGATGGCCGGCGGCTAGGGCAAAGAGAAGGGGAACGAGGACGAAGGGAAAAAGACAACCCTTCAGCCCCGTCGAGTATATATAGGCCCGTAGACACGCCCCGGTAGAACTGCTTAGGGGAGCGGTTGTACCGCTCATCTGGTATAGACCGGTGGTTGGAGGCGATACTTCCGGTGCCTGGGAGGCAGCGGTAGTACCGCACGGCGTCAACCGGTAGTACCGGACGTAGGTTACCGTGGGTTTGAGCGGTGGAACCGCCGAAGAACCGAACGGAGACCCATTGGGACGGCACAACCCAGTACCAGCGGTAGAACCGCCCGTGATACTGGTTGTATCGCCCGACCACCTATGCCCAAGCCAAGATCAAATGAGTGCAATCCGAAGGGAGGAAGAAGGGGCACAAAACAGGAGAGAAGCAACACCCTAGGAGAACCCAACACAAAGAGCAAAGACAGAAAGAGAGAAAACAACACAAGAACAACAAGGCTAACTCCAACCTCCCGAAGAGAGGACGGTGGCCGAGGCCACCTATGTTTGAGTCAATTGGTATGGCACCGCGAAGAATTATCCTTGGGTCCATGACCAAAACTCGTCTTTGAAGCACAAATACCATCAAACATGGCTAATGTGAAAGACTCGATCAATTTATGCATAATGGGGGGAGGGAGAGTTCATGGAGAGAACATCATTCCCCCTATGTTCATGCCTACATCTAAACAAGACAACATGTTGAGTATGATGGGTTGTGCAAGAGTTAAAGCAACATTGCTCGAATCAATGATATTTAGCTCATGCCTTAACTCGCAAAATCTTGTTTCATCCAAGGGCTTCGTGAAGATATCTGCAAGGTTATCATGAGTGTTGACATAGTTGAGCTCGATCTCTCCTCGCCTAATGTGATCCCGGATGAAGTGATACCGGATCTCAATATGCTTCGTCTTGAAGTGTTGCACCGGGTTGAGAGAGATCTTGATGGCACTTTCATTATCACACCAAAGAGGCACTTTGTCACAAATGACACCGTAATCCTTTAAAGTTTGCCTCATCCATAAGAGTTGTGCACAACAACTCCCGGCTGCAACATACTCCGCCTCGGTGGACGAGAGAGACACACAACTTTGCTTTTTGGAAGACCAACTTACCAAGGAGCAACCAAGGAATTGGCACCCTCCGGAAGTGGACTTCCTATCCACTTTGTCTCCCGCACAATCGGAATCCGAGTACCCTACAAGCTTGAAGTTTGATCCTCTTGGATACCATAAGCCAAAGTTTGGGGTATGAGCCAAATATCGAAAGATTCGTTTGACCGCCACATAGTGACTTTCCTTAGGTGCGGCTTGAAACCGTGCACAAATTCCCACACTCAACATGATATCCGGTCTAGATGCACAAAGGTAAAGCAAGGAACCAATCATGGAGCGATATACCTTTTGATCCACCACTTTACCATTGGGATCTAAGTCAAGTTGGCACTTGGTGGGCATTGGAGTGGAAGCCGGCTTGACGTCACTTAGTTTGAATCTCTTGAGCATGTCTTGAGTGTATTTGGATTGATTGATGAAGGTTCCTTCTCTTCTTTGCTTCACTTCGAACCCTAGAAAGAACTTCAACTCTCCCATGGAGGACATCTCGAACTTTGAGGTCATGAGAGCGGCAAATTCCTCATTGAAAGCTTTGTTAGGAGAACCAAAGATAATGTCATCAACATATAATTGGCACACAAACAACTCCCCTTTGACCTTCTTAGTAAAAAGAGTGGGGTCGATTAGCCCAACTTCAAAACCACGATCTTGTAACAACTCGGTAAGGTGGTCATACCACGCACGTGGGGCTTGTTTAAGGCCATAGAGTGCCTTATCGAGTTGATACACATGATCGGGAAGGTAGGGATCCTCGAACCCGGGGGGTTGCTTGACGTAAACCAATTCATTAATAGGACCATTAAGAAAAGCACTCTTCACATCCATTTGTTGTAACTTAAAGTTATGATGAGAAGCATATGCAATCAACATGCGAATGGATTCAAGACGAGCAACGGGAGCAAAGGTTTCACCGTAGTCGATACCCTCGACTTGGGAGTAGCCTTGTGCTACCAAACGAGCCTTGTTGCGAATGATAATCCCATGGGCATCTTGCTTGTTCTTGAATATCCACTTGGTTCCAATGACATTGTGGTTCCCCGTTGGCCTTGGCACCAATCTCCACACTTTGTTGCGCTCGAAGTTGTTGAGTTCTTCATGCATGGCATTGAGCCAATCCGGATCTTCTAGCGCCTCATAGACCTTGTGGGGTTCCACACAAGAGACAAACGCGTGATGCTCACAATAATTTGCTAATTGTCTACGAGTGCTTACCCCCTTTCTTAAGCTTCCAAGCACATTCGTCATGAGATGATCCTTGGTGGAGAGCTTGGATGCAATCTTGGCGGCACGACGCTCTAATTCCTCCTCGGTGGTGAGTTGAGGAGCGGTTACTTGATCATCTTGAGCGCCGTCATGAACTTGTTCTTGATCTTGAACTTGCTCGGGGGAGAGAACTTGACCTTGGGCATCACTTGGTGTGTCAACACCGTCTTGAGTATGATCTTGCCCTTGGTCTTGTTCATGAGGTTGAGGGCCTTCACTTTGTTCTTCGGAAGCGTGTGGGCCTTGGGTTGGTGATGGCTCCACTTGAGTGGAGCATTGTCCTTCTCCTTCGGCCACAAGGGGTTCCTCAATGGGTAGGATAAAACCAACACCCATTCTTCTTATGGCTTGAGGAGGAATTTCATCACCTACATCACAAGTGCCACTTTGCTCCACTTGGGAGCCGTTATTCTCATCAAACTCCATGTTACACGTCTCCTCAATAAGTCCCGTGGATTTATTGAGGACACGGTAAGCATGAGAGTTTGTAGCATAACCAACAAATATGCCCTCATAAGCTCTAGCCTCAAATTTAGACAACCGAACACCTTTCTTGAGAATGAAACACTTACACCCGAATACCCGGAAGTACTTGAGGTTGGGCTTGTTACCGGTGAGTATCTCATATGGAGTCTTGTTCAAGCCCTTGCGGAGGTAGAGCCGATTGGATGCATGACACGCGGTGTTGATGGCTTCGGCCCAAAAGTTGTACGGAGACTTGAACTCCGCCATCATGGTCCTTGCCGCATCCATCAACGTCCGGTTCTTCCTCTCCGCAACACCGTTTTGTTGAGGGGTGTAGGGTGCGGAATATTGATGCTTGATTCCCTCATCACTAAGAAACTCATCCAAGGTGTAGTTCTTGAACTCGGTGCCGTTGTCACTTCTTATTGTCAAGATCTTTGCATTGTGTTGACGTTGTGCTTCATTTGCAAAGTCAATGACAGTTTGTTGGGTCTCGCTCTTCCTCTTGAAGAAATACACCCACGTGTACCTTGAGTAGTCATCCACAATCACCAAGCAATACTTCCTACCTCCAAGACTATCGAAGGATGGAGGCCCAAAGAGATCCATGTGAAGGAGCTCCAAAGGCCTCTTTGAATAAATGATAGTCGTGGGAGGGTGAGCCTTCTCATGTAGCTTTCCTTCGATACAGGCACTGCAAGCACGATCTTTAGCAAAACTAACATTCGTTAGTCCACGGACATGGTCCCCCTTGAGGAGACTTTGCAAAGATCTCATATTGACATGGGCTAAACGGCGATGCCAAAGCCATCCCACATCAACTTTAGCCATTAGGCATGTCGCGGTCTTAGTGGGTCGCTCCGAAAAGTTAATCACATATAGACCGTTCTCGACATGCCCAACAAAGGCTACTTTAAGAGTCTTGCTCCACAAGAGGGCCACGGTATCGATATCAAAGAAAGTGGCAAAGCCCATGATTGCAAGTTGACGAACCGAAAGTAAATTGTATGCAAGGGACTCAACAAGCATGACCTTCTCGATCGTGAGATCATGAGAGATGACCACCTTGCCAAGTCCCAATACCTTAGAAGATGAGGCGTCACCCCACTCGACATTGGTGGGCATAGATGGAACCTTGTGCACGTCCACCACCAAGTCCTTGCTTCCGGTCATATGATTTGTAGCTCCGCTATCGAGCAACCATGATCCCCACCGGAAGCAAACACCTACAAGAGATCAATGCTTGGTTTTAGGTACCCATTTTGTAATGGGTCCTTTGATGTTAGTAACAAGGGTCTTTGGAACCCAAATAGACCATTCAATGTACTCATGAAGAGAACCAACAAATTTGGCATAAACATGCCCATCACTAGCACGGCATAACACATAAGAAGGGTTAAAATCGCCGGCTTTGTTGGGAGGGGTGGCATTGCCCTTCTTGACATTGCCGCCCTTTGCATGTTCTTTCTTCTCCTCGGAGGCACTCTCTCCCTCCTTCACAAAGGTTTGCATGAGAGGAGGAGGTCGTTTGGTCTTGTCATTCTTCTTCTTGTTCTTGGAGTCGGGCACGTACCCAACCCCTTCCTTGGCCACAACTCCCTTTTGGTTGATCAAGAGATCGTTGAGGTTCTTCTTGCCTTGTATGCAAGTCGCAAGACCTCTCTCAAGTTGCTCCTTCAACTTAGCATTTTCCTCAATAAGATGTATATGCTCACAACACGGGTTAGTAGCATTTGCATTGTCAATTAAAACCATATGAGGAAATGTCGCTTTCTCCTTAGTTAGCTTCACTTGGAGTTGATCATGAGACTCCTTGAGACTAGCGTGAATACCCTTCAAGGCCTTGTGGGCCTTGTCAAGTATATCAAACTCCTCTTTGAGTCTAGCAAGATCAACCCCAAGTTTGGCCTTCTCGGAATTTAGCACACGAGAAACTATGAGGACATGATCATAATCTTTCTTTAACTTAGCATGATCAACGTTGTGTGACTCCTCAAGAGCCAAACTAAGACCACGCTCTTCCTCAAGAGCATTGGAAAGATCCGAAATCTCATCGGCATAGTCACGACTATGCCCTTCCATCTTAGTGATGGTGTCTTCGTGAGCCTCAATCATGTCATTGGCTTCACCAAGTTGTTCCAAGAGAGCAACAAAGTGCTTCTTGGATTTTCCCTTGAGTTTGCCCATAAAGGCCTCAAACTCGTTAGCCTCCACATTAGCTCCCTCAAGTTCATTAATGCTATCCGTCGGAGAAGGATGATTAATGATGGTAGTTTTGATGTTGGAGGTTACCTTGTTGGTGGCTTTAGCCATGAGGCACTTGGCGGTGATGCTCTCATTGGGTGAGTCGAAGAGAGACACCCGTGGAGTCGTCGCAATGGCAACGGAGGCCATGGCAACCGACTCATCACTTTCATCATCGTCATCATCATCCTCATTGTACTCTTCTTGTACCAACCAAAGCCTTGGGAGGAGTCTTCTTGGTGAAGTTGCTCTTGTTGGGGAACGACTTGGCCTTGTCCTTTCGGATGAGCTTGCCACCATTGTCTTCCCTCTTCTCATACGGGCATTCCGCAACAAAATGACTCACGTTGCCGCAATTGTAGCAAGTCCTTACACGTTGCTTGCCCTTCGTGCCACTTGAGTTGTTTTTGCTAAAGTTTGGCCTCGAGTTTTTCTTGCTCCAAAATTGCCTTGAAGCAAGTGCCATGTGTTCATGATATGCATACTTCGTATCTTCGGGGTTGCTCTCCTCTTCTTCCTCTTCTTCTTCTTCAACGGTGAGCTTGGCCTTCAATGCAAGGTTAGGCCTCTTTGCCCTTTGAGAACGAAGCACCGCATTGTCGGCGGTCTTGTCCAAAATGTTCATGGCCACAAACTCATCCAACACTTCGCTTGAGGTCAAAGTGTGGAAGTCCGGTCTTTGACGAATGACGGAGGACATGGCCTTGTGATAGGGCATCATTGCCTTGAGGAATTTGCGCTTGATCCAATTGTCATCCGTGTCCTTGCTCCCGTGATCTCGTAGTGAGACCGCGAGTTTGGTTACTCTCCGATAAAGCTCACGAGGTTCTTCATCTTCTTTCATTGCAAACTCATCGGCCTCATCTTGTACCACTTCATAGTTGGAGCGTTGAATGCTTGCGCTTCCCCGGTAGAGAGAGACAACACAATGCCATGCATCTTTGGCCAAGGCGAAGGGACGAAGATGAGGTAGGTCTTCGGGTGGAATTGCATCTTGAATGATGAAGAGAGCATTCTCATTGAATTGATTGTCCGCGGCTTCTCGAGGAGTGAAGTTGCTTGGATCATGTGGATAGAAACCTTCTTCAATGATTCTCCAAAGGTTAGTGTTCACATGATTTAAATGACGTTTAAAGCGGTAAACCCAAGAATCAAAGTCCTCATTTTTCACAATCTTAGGGGGAGGACCGGCATGATTCAAATGAGTGGAAGGAACCGGTCCACCATAAACAAGTGGTGGTTCCACATGGGCAAAGATGCCGGTGCCATTCTTACCACTAGAAGAAGGAGCCTTTTCACTACTAGCTTCCCCCTTGTCGGGGATAGCATCCGTCACCTTGTTGGCGGGTCACCCACTTTCAACGGTGCGGTGGATAGTTTAAGCCCCTCAAGAAATTTAGTAAACATGCTTTCAACTTCGGTCGTCATGGAGGTTTTCAATGTCTCCAAGGCCACATTGAACTCCTCACGAGAGACCGAGGTTCCCCCATCGCCCGTAGACGAGATCGGATTCACACGGAGTGTTCCTCCACACCATCTACGGTATCAACCATACTCTTTGGACGGTAAAGTCCTTAATAAAGAGACGAGGCTCTGATACCAATTGAAAGGATCGATATGGTTGACTAGAGGGGGGGGTGAATAGGCAACTAACAATTTTTAGCTTTTCTTTAACAATTTAAACTTTGCATCAAAGTAGGTTGTCTAGATATGCAACTAGGTGAGCAACCTATATGATGCAACAAGGATAGGAACACAAGCAAGCAAGAGATATGAAACAAATAAGCTTGCTCAAATAAAGGCACGAGATAACCAAGAGTGGAGACGGTGGAGACGAGGATGTGTTGCCGAAGTTCCTTCCCTTTGAGAGGAAGTACGTCTCCGTTGGAGCGGTGTGGAGGCACAATGCTCCCCAAGAAGCCACTAGGGCCACCGTATTCTCCTCACGCCCTCACACAATGCGAGATGCCGTGATTCCACTATTGGTGCCCTTGAAGGCGGCGACCGAACCTTTACAAACAAGGTTGGGGCTCTCTCCACAACTTAATTGGAGGCTCCCAACAAAACCACGAAGCTTCACCACAATGGAATATGGCTCCGAGGTGACCTCAACCGTCTAGGGTGCTCAAACACCCAAGAGTAACAAAATCCTCACAAGAAAGTATGGGGGAAGCAAATATCCTTTGGTGGAAGTGTAGATCTAGGTCTCCTCCTTCAATCCCTAGCAAATCAACAAGTTTGAGTGGCTAGAGAGAGAGATCGGGCAAGAGAGCTTGAAGTGCATTAATGGTGGAGTGAGAGAGGTCAAAGGTGAGAGTGGTAGGTGGGAGAAGCTCTCTTAAATACCAACCCTAAGAATCCAACAGTTGCTGTGTTTTCAGCCCCGCAACGGTACAACCGGTCCTTGTCCCGGTACAACTGGGACTCACGGTGTAGCTGCAGAACCCTACCAAGCGGTACAACCGGGCCACTAGGCGGTGGTACCGGTTAAGAGAATGACCGGACCAACCGCCCAGCCACCGCACAACTACCGCCTCGAAACAGAGACGAGACCGGTACTTGAGCGGTGCAAGACCGGAACAACCGCATGGCCCTGAGCTCTTGGACGGCGAAGTTCTGAGCGGAAGAACCTCTCAGACCACCGGTGGTACCGGTCAACGAGGATCGACCGGATCAACTGGGCCACCACCGCCCGAGAACCGCATCAAAACAGAGCCTTGAGCGGTACTTGAGCGGTGCATGGCCGGAACCACCATCCTAGCCTTTGTTGAGCAAGATGGCGGTACCACCGCCCAGAGGCAGCGGTACAACCGCTTGGTCAAAGCTAGAGAGCGTCAAGGTCCAGCGGTACAACCGCTCCAGGGAGCGGTACAACCGCTGGGAAGAGCAGAAACAAGAGGGAAAGACAGGGGGAGCTCTCTCTCACACAACTGAGGAAGACAAAGAGAGGGTGAGGAAAGTGTACGTGAACTGATTCCCCCAGAGCTTCCTAATGAGGATTCCCTCTTGATAGTACGGGTACTCTACGACCAAAGAAAATAAAAGCGTAGAGGACACGTCTTCGATCTTTTCCTTCGAGAGGCAATAGCAATCCGATGTAAGCCTAAGCATTGAGAACCTGAAACATATAGCACACGATTAGACCATAAAGGGTTGTCATCATCATCCAAAACATAAAGTAGGGAAATGCCCTTTCACTTTAGTAATCTCAAACCTATAAACCTTCACGCAATACATGAGCGAGAGCCATGGATATAGCACTATGGGTGGAATAGAATATGATGATGGGGGTTATGTGGAGAAGACAAAAAGGAAGAAAGTCTCACATCAACAAGGCTAATCAATGGGCTATGGAGATGCCCATCGATTTATGATAATGCAAGGAGTAGGGATTGCCATGCAACGGATGCACTAGAGCTATAAATGTATGAAAGCTCAACAAAAGAAACTAAGTGGATGTGCATCCAACTTGCTTGCTCACGAAGACCTAGGGCACTTGAGGAGGCCCATTGTTGGAATATACAAGCCAAGTTCTATAATGAAAAATTCCCACTAGTATATGAAAGTGGCAAAACAAAAGACTCTCTATCATGAAGATTATGGTGCTACTTTGAAGCACAAGTTTGGCAAAGGATAGTAACATTGTCCCTTCTCTCTTTTTCTCTCATTTTTTTGGGCCTTCTCTCTTTTTTTATGGCTTTTCTCTTTTTTTAGGCCTTCTCTTTTTTTATGGCCTTTCTATTTTTTTATTCCTCACTTGGGACAATGCTCTAGAAAATGATGATCATCACACTTCTATTTATTTACAACTCAATGATTACAACTCGATACTAGAACAAAATATGACTCTATATGAATGCCTCCAGCGGTGTACCGGGATATGCAATGAACCAAGAGTGACATGTATGAAAGAATTATGAACGGTGGCTTTACCACAAATACTATGTCAACTACATGATCATGCTAAGCAATATGACAATGATGAATGTGTCATGATGAAAGGAATGGTGGAAAGTTGCATGGCAATATATCTTGAAATGGCTATGGAAATGCCATAATAGGTAGGTATGGTGGCTGTTTTGAGGAATATATAAGGAGGTTTATGTGTGAAAGAGCGTATCATAGCACGGGGTTTGGATGCACCGGCGAAGTTTGCACCAACTCTCAATGTGAGAAAGGGCAATGCACGGTACCGAAGAGCCTAGCAATGATGGAAGGGTAAGAGTGCGTATAATCCATGGACTCAACATTAGTCATAAAGAACTCACATACTTATTGCAAAAATCTACAAGTCATCAAAAACCTCGGTACTACACGCATGCTCCTAGGGGGGTAGATTGGTAGGAAAAGACCATCGCTCGTCCCCGACCGCCACTCATAAGGAGGACAATCAAATAACACCTCATGTTTCAAATTTGTTACATAACGTTTACCATACGTGCATGCTACGGGACTTGCAAACTTCAACACAAGTATTTCTCAAATTCACAACTACTCAATTAGCACGACTTTCATATTATTACCTCCATATCTCAAAACAATCATCAAGCATCAAACTTCTCTTAGTATTCAATGCACTTATATGAAAGTTTTTATTATTCTTGGATGCCTAGCATATTAGGATTATTTAAGAAAATTACCATGCTATTTAAGACTCTCAAAACAATATAAGTGAAGCACGAGAATTCATCTATTTCTTCGAAATAAAACCACCACCGTGCTCTAAAAATATATAAGTGAAGCACTAGAGCAAATGACAAACTACTCCAAAAGATATAAGTGAAGATCAATGAGTAGTTGAATAATTATGCAACTATGTGAAGACTCTCTAACATTTAATAATTTCAGCTCTTGGTATTTTATTCAAGCATCAAGCAAAACTAAATAAAATAAAATGACACTCCAAGCAAAACACATATCATGTGGCGAATAAAAATATAGCTCCAAGTAAAGTTACCGATGAACGAAGACGAAAGAGGGGATGCCTTCCAGGGCATCCCCAATCTTAGGCTCTTGGTTGTCCTTGAATATTACCTTGGGGTGCCTTGGGAATCCCCAAGTTTAGGCTCTTGCTACTCCTTATTCCATAGTCCATCGAATCTTTACCCAAAACTTGAAAACTTCACAACACAAAACTTAACAGAAAACTCGTAAGCTCCGTTAGTATAAGAAAGCAAATCACCATCATAAGATACTGTAATGGACTCATTCTAAATTCATATTTGTGTAATATCTACTGCATTCCAACTTCTCTATGGTTCATACCCTCCGATACTACTCATAGATTCATCAAAATAAGCGAACAACACACGGAAAACAGAATCTGTCAAAAACAGAACAGTGTGTAGTAATCTGTAGCTAGCTCAAGATCTGGAGACCCAAAAATTCTAAAATAAATTTCTTGATGTGAGGAATTTATCTATTAATCATCTTAAAAAAGAATTAACTAAATATCGGTTTCCAAATAAAAATGGCAGCAGTTCTCGAGAGCGCTAAAGTTTCTGTTTTTTACAGCAAGATCAACAAGACTTTCCCCAAGTCTTCCCAAAGGTTCTACTTGGCACAAACACTAATTAAAAGAATGAAACCACATCTAAACAGAGTCTAGATGAATTATTTATTAATAAACAGGAGCAAAAAGTAAAGAACAAGAATAAAGTTGGGTTGGCTCCCAACAAGCGCTATCGTTTAACGCCCCTAGCTAGGCATGATGGTTTCAAGGATGCTCACATAAAGGATAAGAATTGAAACATAAAGAGAACATCATGAAGAATATGACTAGCACATTTAATTCTAACCCACTTCCTATGCATAGGGATTTTGTGAGAAAACAACTTATGGGAACAATAATCAACTAGCATAGCAGGGCAAAACAAGTATAACTTCAAAACTTTAAGCACATATAGAGGAAACTTGATATTATTGCAATTCCTATAAGCATATATTCCTCCATCATAATAATTTTCAGTAGCATCATGAATGAATTCAACAATATAACCAGCACCTAAAGCATTCTTTTCATGATCTACAAGCATAGAAAATTTACTACTCTCCACATAAGCAAATTTCTTCTCATGAATAGTAGTGGGAGCAAACTCAACAAAATAACTATCATGTGAGGCATAATCCAATTGAAAACTAAAATAATGATGACAAGTTTCATGGATATCATTATTCTTTATAGCATACAAGTCATCACAATAATCATCATAGATAGCAACTTTGTTCTCATAATCAATTGGAACCTCTTCCGGAATAGTGGATTCATCACAAAATAAAGTCATGACCTCTCCAAATCCACTTTCATCAATATAATCATCATAAATAGGAGGCATGCTTTCATCATAATAAATTTGCTCATCAAAACTTGGGGGACAAAAAATATCATCTTCATTAAACATAGCTTCCCCAAGCTTGTGGTTTTGCATATCATTAGCACCATGGATATTCAAGGAATTCATACTAACAACATTGCAATCATGCTCATCATTCAAAGATTTAGTGCCAAACATTTTAATGCATTCTTCTTCTAGCACTTGAGCACAATTATTGGAATCCTTATTTTCATGATAGATATTAAAAAGATGAAGCATATGAGGTAACCTTAATTCCATTTTTTGTAGTTTTCTTTTATAGACTAAAGTAGTGATAAAATAAGAAACTAAAAGACTCGATTGCAAGATCTAAAGATATACCTTCAAGCGCTAACCTCCCCGGCAATGGCGCCAGAAAAGAGCTTGATGTCTACTACACAACCTTCTTCTTGTAGACGTTGTTGGGCCTCCAAGTGCAGAGGTTTGTAGGACAGTAGCAAATTTCCCTCAAGTGGGTGACCTAAGGTTTATCAATCCGTAGGAGGCGTAGGATGAAGATGGTCTCTCTCAAGCAACCCTGCAACCAAATAACAAAGAGTCTCTTGTGTCCCCAACACACCCAATACAATGGTAAATTGTATAGGTGCACTAGTTCGGCGAAGAGATGGTGATACAAGTGGTATATGGATAGTAGATAATGGTTTTTGTAATCTGAAATTATTAAAACAGCAAGGTAACTAATGATAAAAGTGAGCGTAAATGGTATTGCAATGCTAGGAAACAAGGCCTAGGGTTCATACTTTCACTAGTGTAAGTCCTCTCAACAATAATAACATAATTGGATCACATAACTATCCCTCAACATGCAACAAAGAGTCACTCCAAAGTCACTAATAGCGGAGAACAAACGAAGAGATTATGGTACGGTACGAAACCACCTCAAAGTTATTCTTTCCAATCAATCCGTTGGGCTATTCCTATAAGTGTCACAAACAGCCCTCGAGTTCGTACTAGAATAACACCTTAAGACACAAATCAACCAAAACCCTAATGTTACCTAGATACTCCAATGTCACCTCAAGTATCTGTGGGTATGATTATACGATATGCATCACACAATCTCAGATTCATCTATTCAACCAACACATAGAACCTCAAAGAGTGCCCCAAAGTTTCTACCGGAGAATCACGACGAAAACGTGTGCCAACCCCTATGCATAGGTTCATGGGCGGAACCCGCAAGTTGATCACCAAAACATACATCAAGTGAATCACGTGGTATCCCATTGTTACCACATATACACACGGACATACATCAAGTGTTCTCAAATATTTAAGGACTCAATCCGATAAGATAACTTCAAAGGGAAAACTCAATCCATTACAAGAGAGTAGAGGGGGGGGAAGAAACATCATAGGATCCAACTATAATAGCAAAGCTCGTGATACATCAAGATCGTATCACCTCAAGAACACGAGAGAGAGAGAGAGAGATCAAACACATAGCTACTGGTACATACCCTCAGCCCCGAGGGAGAACTACTCCCTCCTCGTCATGGAGAGCACCGGGATAATGAAGATGGCCACCGGAGAAGGATTGCCCCCTCCGGCAGGGTGCCGGAACGGGTCTAGATTGGCTTTCGATGGCTACGGAGGCTTCTGGCGGCGGAACTCCCGATCTATTATGCTCCCCGATCATTTTAGGGTATATGGAGATATATAGGCGGAAGAAGTACGTCAGGGGAGCCACGAGGGTGGAGGGCGCGCCCAGGGGGTGGGTGCGCCCCCTACCTCGTGGCTTCCTTGTTGCTTCCCTTACGTGGACTCCAAGTCTCCCGGGTTGCTTTCCTTCCAAAAATAAGTTCCGTGAAGTTTCACGTCAATTGGACTCCGTTTGATTTTCCTTTTCTACGATACTCTAAAACAAGGAAAAAAACAGAAATTGGCACTGGGCTCTGGGTTAATAGGTTAGTCCCAAAAATAATATAAAAGTGTATGATAAAGCCCATAAACATCCAAAGTTGATAATATAATAGCATGGAACAATCAAAAATTATAGATACATTGGAGACGTATCAACGAGCCCCTCAAAAATCTCTTCATTATTTTCTGAAATTTTCTGAAATTTTTAGTAACTTCAAAATAAAAGTAAACCAAACTCAACAAAATTGATAGCAGCTACTCCTACAAGTGCCTAGAGGCTATATCATGCATTAAAACTACTTTTGACCATATAAATTTGACATGCAAGCTCAAGAACAGGGTCACCTAAGCAGCAAAAATATGCAATGAATAAAGCACTAGAACAAAAACTAATTGGACCATTGGAGGAGTCACATATCAAAGAACCATCCCGAAAGCAGTTTTCTGAATGGAGCTTTGAGCAAGAAGATCGAAAATTGCAGCAAGATGAGCTTGGACTCGGGTTTGAGCTAGTTAGTGATGTTTTTGGGAGGAGGAAGGAGTGTGTTATAGCTGGAATAAGTGGAGGGGAGCCACCGTGGACCCACGAGGCAGGGGGCGCGCCCAGGGGGTAGGGCGCGCCCCGAACCCTCGTGGCCAGGTGCTTTCTCCCCCTGTTGTGTTCTCAGTGCCAGATATTCTCAAATATTCTAGAAAAAAATCATATTTAATTTTCAGGGCATTTGGAGGACTTTTATTTTTGGGGTATTTTTTATTGCATTGATAATTCAGAAAACAGATGGAGAAATACTATTTTTTCTTTATTTAATATAAATAACAGAAAGTAAAAGAGGGTACAGAGAGTTGTGTTTTCTAACTTCATCCATCGCATGCTCATCAAAAGGAATCCACTAACAAGGTTGATCAAGTCTTGTTAACAAACTCACTCCGAATTGCATGAAACCGGAGAATTTTCGAATAACACTAGGTTACCTCAACGGGGATATGCATGTCCCCAACAATAAGAATATCATATTTCTTCTTGACAGTAGGAAGAGGAAATTCAAAACCTCCAATAGTAATAGTTGAATTTTTTCTAATAAAATTGATACTGTGGACTTGAGGTTGTTTCCTCGGAAAGTGTACCGTATGATCATTACAATTAACATGAAAAGTGACATTGCCTTTGGTGCAATCAATAACAACCCCTACAGTATTCAAAAAGGGTCTTCCAAGAATAATAGACATACTATCGTCCTCGGGAATATCAAGAATAACAAAGTCTGTTATAATAGTGACGTTTGCAACCACAATAGGCACATCCTCACAAATACCGACAGGTATAGTAGTTGATTTATCAGTCATTTGCAAAGATATTTCAGTAGGTGTCAACTTATTCAAATCAAGTCTACGATATAAAGAGAGAGAGGCATAACACTAACACCGGCTCCAAGATCACATAAAGCAGTTTTAACATAGTTTCTTTTAATGGAGCATGGTATAGTTGGTACTCCTGGATCTGCAAGTTTCTTGGGTATTCCACCCTTAAAAGTACAATTAGCAAGCATGGTGGAAATTTTAGCTTCCGGTATCTTTCTCTTATTAGTAACAATTTTTTTCATATATTTAGCATAAGGATTCATTTTAGGCATATCAGTTAAATGCATACGCAAAAAGATAGGTCTAATCATTTCAGCAAAGCGCTCAAAATCCTCATCATCCTTTTTATTGGATGGTTTAGGAGGAAAGGGCATGGGTTTCTGAACCCATGGTTCTCTTTCTTTACCGTGCTTTCTAGCAACAAAGTCTCTCTTGTCATCACATTGATTCTTTGATTGTGGGTTATCAAGATCAACAGCAGGTTCAATCTCTACATCATTATCATTGCTAGGCTGAGCATCAACATGAACATCATCATTAACATTATCACTAGGCTCATGTTCATTACCAGATTGTGTTTCAGCATCAGAAATAGAAATATCATTAGGATTCTCATGTGTGTCTACAACAGGTTCACTAGAAGCATGCAAAGTCCTATTATTTTTTTCTTTTTCTTCCTCTTAGAAGGACTAGGTGCTTCTACATTAGTTCTCTGAGAATCTTGCTCAATTTTTTTAGGATGGCCCTCAGGATACAAGGTTCTTGAGTCACTTTACCTCCTCTAGTTGTGACTCTAACAGCAATTTCATTATTTTTACTATTAAATTCATTGAGCAAATCATTCTGAGCTTTAAGCACTTGTTCTACTTGAGTGGTAACCATAGAATCATGTTTACTAATAAGTTTAAGTTCACCTTTAACACTAGCCATATAATCACTCAAGTGTTCAATCATGTAAGCATTATGTTTCAATTGTATACCAACATAAGCATTAAAATCTTCTTGCTTAACCATAAAGTTATCAAATTCATCCAAACAATGGATAGCAAACTTAGCAGGAGGGATTTCAACTTTATCATATCTATAGAGACAATTTACCTTTACTACCTGTGTTGGGTTATCAAGACCATGTATTTCTTCAATAGGTGATGAATTAAGACCATGTATTTCTTCAACATGAGGTAAATTCTTAACATCTTCAGCTTTTATACCTTTTTCTTTCATAGATTTCTTTGCCTCTTGCAGATCTTCAGGATTGAGAAATAGAATACCCCTTTTCTTCGGAGTTGGCTTAGGAGTTGGTTCAGGAAGTGTCCAATTATTTTCATTAGTCAACATATTATTCAATAGCAATTCAGCTTGATCAATTGTTCTTTCCCTGAAAACACAACCAGCACAACTATCCAGGTAATCTCTGGAAGCATCGGTTAGTCCATTATAAAAGATATCAAGTATTTCATTTTTCTTGAGAGGATGATCAAGCAAAGCATTAAGTAATCGGAGAAGCCTCCCCCAAGCTTGTGGGAGACTCTCTTCTTCAATTTGCACAAAATTATATATTTCCATTAAAGCAGCTTGTTTCTTATGAGCGGGGAAATATTTAGCAGAGAAGTAGTAAATCATATCCTGGGGACTACGCACACAACCAGGATCAAGAGAATTAAACCATATCTTAGCATCACCCTTTAATGAGAACAGAAATAATTTAAGGATGTAATAGTAGCGATTTTTCTCATCATTAGTAAACATGGTAGCTATATCATTTAATTTAGTAAGATGTGCCACAACAGTTTTAGATTCATAGCCAAAGAAAGGATCAGATTCAACCAAAGTAATTAACTCAGGATCAACTGAGAAATCATAATCCTTATCAGTAATAAAGATAGGTGAAGTAGCATAAGCAGGATCGTATTTCATTATAGCATTCAGAGATTTTTTTCTTTCAGCTTATCTAATAATTTCTTAAGATCACTTATATCATTGCAAGCAAGAAAGTCTCTAGCAGTTTCTTCATCCATAACATAACCCTCAGGAACAACAGGCAATTCATATCTAGGGGGAATCGTTATCATCACTTTCATCAATATTATCAGTTTCAATAATTTCATTCTCTCTAGCCCTAGCAAGTTGTTCATCAAGAAATTCACCAAGTGGCACAGTAGTATCAAGCATAGAAGTAGTTTCATCATAAGTATCATGCATAGCAGAAGTGGCATCATCAATGACAAGCAACATATCAGAATTAATAGCAGAAGCAGGTTTAGATGTCGCAAGCTTACTCAAAACAGAAGGTGAATCAAGTGCAGAGCTAGATGGCAGTTCCTTACCTCCCCTCGTAGTTGAGGGAAAAATCTTGGTTCTTTGATCTTTCAAGTTCTTCATAGTGATAAGCATATATAAATCCCAAGTGACTTAAAGAATAAAGCTATGCTCCCCGACAACGGTGCCAGAAAATAGTCTTGATAACCCACAAGTATAGGGGATCGCAACAGTTTTCGAGGGTAGAGTATTCAACCCAAATTTATTGATTCGACACAAGGGAGCCAAAGAATATTCTCAAGTATTAGCAGGTGAGTTGTCAATTCAACCACACCTGGAAACTGAATATCTGCAGCAAAGTGTTTAGTAGCAAAGTAATATGATAGTAGGTACGTGACAAGGTATGTAGCAAAAGTAATATTTTTGGTTTTATAGTGATTGTAACAGTAGTAGCAGGAAAAGTAAATAAGCGAAGAACAATATACGAAAAGCTCGTAGGCATTGGATCGGTGATGGAGAATATGTCGGATGCGATTATTCATGCAACAGTTATAACATTGGGTGACACAGAACTAGTTGCAATTCATCAATGTAATGTAGGCATGTATTCCGAATATAGTCATACATGCTTATGGAAAAGAACTTGCATGTCATCTTTTGTCCTACCCTCCCATGGTAGCGGGGTCCTATTGGAAACTAAGGGATATTAAGGCCTCCTTTTAATAGAGTACTGGACCAAAGCATTAACACATAGTGAATACATGAACTCCTCAAACTATGGTCATCACCGGGAGTGGTCCCGATTATTGTCACTTCGGGGTTGCCAGATCATAACACATAGTAGGTGAATATAGACTTGCAAGATAGGATCAAGAACTCTCATATATTGATGAAAACATAATAGGTTCATATATGAAATCATGGCACTCAGGCCCTAGTGACAAGCATTAAGCATAACAAAGTCATAGCAACATCAATCTCAGAACATAGTGGATACTAGGGATCAAACCCTAACAAAACTAACTCGATTACATGACAAATCTCATCCAACATCAATCTCAGAACATAGTGGATACTAGGAATTACTCACACACGGCAGTGAGCATCATGAAATTGGTGATGGAGGAAGGTTGATGATGACGATGGCGATGGATTCTCCTCTCCGGAGCCCCGAACGGACTCCAGATCAGCCCTCCCGAGAGAGTTTAGGGCTTGGCGGCGGCTCCATATCGTAAAACGTGATGAATCCTTCTCCCTGATTTTTTTCTCCTCGAAAGTGAATATATGGAGTCAAGGTTGAGGTGGGTGGAGCATCAGGGGGGCCACGAGGCAGGGGGCGCACCCAGGGGGCAGGCGCGCCCCCACCCTCGTGGACAGGTGGAGGCCCCCCTGACGTGGATCTTTCTTCCAGTATTTTTTATATATTCCAAAATAATTCTCCGTTGATTTTCCGGTCATTCCGAGAACTTTTATTTATGTACAAAAATAACACCATGGCAATTCTGCTGAAAACAGCATCAGTCCGGGTTAGTTCCATTCAAATCATGCAAGTTAGTGTCCAGAACGAAGGGCAAAAGTGTTTGGAAAAGTAGATACGGCGGAGACGTATCAGAAAGGCATAACGAATATTTCCCTTACAAGGAAAGCAAGACTAGGATTCCACTTGTAATAGAATAGTCCTGATCCTACTAGGACTCCACATGTAACCCGCCCCTTCAACTTATATAAGGAAGGGTAGGGCACCCCAAGAGGACAAGTTTAGACAGACAAACAAGTCTTAGACAAGATCAAAGTAGATGCTCTCGAGATAGAGGTAGCAAAACACTGCCCTTGTAACCGGGATCGTCATCATCATCAATATCAATCAAGAAGGATGTAGGCTTTTACCTCCACCGTGAGGGGCCGAACCTGGGTAAAATCTTGCGTCTCTCGTCCCGCTCAACCCCGTTGAAGCTACCAGTTATATGTGTTGGCCTCACGACTAAGTCCTCACACTAGGATATCTGTCGTGACAAAACTATGACATATACAAAAATAAAGATCTCAACTACATGGAACAAATTAGAATATATCATCTCATGTGCTAAAAGTCAAGTGGAGGACCTGGCTTACTCAATATGAGTTAGTGCAATCTTGACTATGTTGTCTTTGCCTTGGACTACACAAGAATAACAAGAATCATTTGTTGGTAGCACCATGCCTACCCAAGTTGAAATCCTAATGCCGACCACCGTCAATGTGAGGGGTACATGCTTGAAAATCAAGGGTCGTGGAGACAATGAAAATGTGGTAGGGCCAAAGAAGAATGAATTTGGGGTTACTCTATGCGGCCCACACACTTGCAGGACACATAAGGAAATCATTTTACACGACAACCGTGTTTGGCACAAGAGAAAATGAAAATGTTTGCCTAAAATGGTTGTTAAATGGTTCTGTTCTTATGGTTTGTTGGCATGGTTGAAATTATGGTTCAAAGTACCAAGTGTGTTTGCCATCACACATTCTAAAACTGGACTAGTACATATGGTATAAATATAATTATTCCATTTTTTGTTGACGTAGTAATATCAATTGGCTGGTACAACTTCTAATACTATTGTTAGATGGATCTAAGATGCCTTTCGGTGTCTTTATAAAAAAGATAGAATTTGGAAATGGAACGTAGAGGTTAATAATATAGAGTATAATTTGAACATAGATGGATACTGAAGTAACCAACATTTGTACCGGTGGTTCTAGAAAAACATATAAGTGACGGTACTGGATCACATGCAAAACTATTAGTTAAAACAGAGGGGGGTTTTGTGCAAAAATTTCAAGCATTTCAGTCTTGCTTGATCTGTACCATCCCTTGAAAAGCCAGCTGTCCGAGCAGCTAGATCGAGTGATCTCACGTGAAGTGTGATCCTACTAGTCTTCCCCTCGCCATTGAGAAAATCCGCCTAATAATATGATTGCGTGCATCATGTGATGTAGAGGCCGAGGTAATCCCGTTTTTCAAAAATCATTGAGAAAATCCGCCTAGGTTTAGGAAAATAATGTCGAGCTCCGGCTAAAACACTTGGTTCGACCAGTAGTTTAGACTACCGTGGAAAAAGATGCTTCATCTTTGAGTTGGTCTTCCGAGTTCCAATCCTCCTCGAGTTCGGCCATCGCGATGGAGTCGACATAGCTCTGTCATATTCATGTCATCTCATTAGAACAGTGAGGTTAGGTTTTATTGTTGTTGATACGTCTCCAACGTATCTATAATTTTTGATTATTCCATGCTATTATATTATCTATTTTGGATGTTTAATGGGCTTTAATATACCTTTTTATATTATTTTTGGGACTAACCTATTAACCGAAAGCCCAGTGCAAATTGCTGGGTTTTTTTTGCCTATTTCAGTGTTTCGTAGAAAAGGAATATCAAACGGAATCCAAACGGAATGAAACCTTCGCGAGGATCTTTTTTGGAACAAACATGATCCAGGAAACTTGAAGTGTGCGTCAAGGAAGCGGCGAGGGAGCCACGAGGCAGGAGGGCGCGCCCCCCACCCTCGTGGGCCCCTCGCAGCTCCATCGACTTATTTCTTTCGCCTATATATACTCTTATACCCTAAAACCTTCAGGGAGAGCAACGAAACACCTTTTCCGCCGCCGCAACCTTCTGTACCCGTGAGATCCCATCTTGGGGCCTTTTCCGGCGCTCCGCCGGAGGGGGATTCGATCACGGAGGGCTTCTACATCAATACCATAGCCTCTCCGATGATGTGTGAGTAGTTTACCGCAAACCTTTGGGTCCATATATAGTTATTAGTGCTACGTCTTGAGTTTGCGTTGGTTTTCCCCGAAGAGGAAGGGATGATGCAGCAGAGTAGCGTAAGTATTTTCCTTAGTTTTTGAGAACCAAGGTATCAATCCAGTAGGAGCCCACGCTCAAGTCCCTTGTACCTGCACAAAGCAATAGCTACTCGCAACCAACGCGATTAGGGGTTGTCAATCCCTTCATGGTCACTTACGAGAGTGAGATCTGATAGATATAATATTTTTGGTATTTTTGGTATAAAGATGCAAAGTAAAAAGTAAAAGCAAAGTAAAAAAGCAAAGCAAGATTAAAGTGATGGAGATTGATATGATGAGAATAGACCCGGGGGCCATAGGTTTCACTAGTGGCTTCTCTTAAGAGCATAAGTATTCTACGGTGGGTGAACAAATTACTGTTGAGCAATTGACAGAATTGAGCATAGTTATGAGAATATGTAGGCATGATCATGTATATAGGCATCACGTCCGTGACAAGTAGATCGAAATGATTCTGCATCTACTACTATTACTCCACTCATCGACCGCTATCCAGCATGCATCTAGAGTATTGAGTTAAAAATAGAGTAACGCCTTAAGCAAGATGACATGATGTAGAGAGATAAATTCATGCAATATGAAATAAACCCCATCTTGTTATCCTCGATGGCAACGATACAATACATGCCTTGCTGCCCCTTCTGTCACTGGGTAAGGACACCACAAGATCGAACCCAAAGCTAAGCACTTCTCCCATGGCAAGAACTACCAATCTAGTTGGCCAAACCAAACGGATAATTCGAAGAGACTTGCAAAGATAACCAATCATACATAAAAGAATTCAGAGAAGATTCAAATATTATTCATAGATAGACTTGATCATAAACCCACAATTCATCGGTCTCAACAAACACACCGCAAAAATAAGATTACATCGAATATATCTCCACAAGAGAGGGGGAGAACTTTGTATTGAGATTCAAAGAGAGAGAAGAAGCCATCTAGCTACTAACTATGGACCCGAAGGTCTGAGGTAAACTACTCACACTTCATCAGAGGGGCTAGGATGATGTAGAAGCCCTCCATGATGACGGCCCTCTTCCGGCGGAGCTCCGGAACAGGCCCCAAGATGGGATCTCGTGGATACAGAAAGTTGCGGTGGTGGAATTAGGTTTTTGGCTCTTGTTCTGATCATTTGGGGGTATGTGTGTATATATAGGAGGAAGAAGTACGCCGGAGGAGCAACGAGGGGCCCACGAGGCAGGGGGGCGCCCCCCTAGGGCGCGCCCCCCACCCTCGTGACCGCCTCTTTTGTTCCTTGGAGCAGGGTCCAAGTCTCCTGGATCACGTTCGGTGAGAAAATCACGTTCCCGAAGATTTTATTCTGTTTGGACTCCGTTTGATATTCCGTTTATCTGAAACACTGAAATAGGCAAAAAAACAACAATTCTGGGTTGGGCCTCCAGTTAATAGGTTAGTCCCAAAAATAATATAAAAGTGGAAAATAAAGCCTAATATAGTCCAAAATAGTAGATAATATAGCATGGAGCAATAAAAAATTATAGATACGTTGGAGACGTATCAGGCATCCCCAAGCTTAATTCCTGCTCATCCTCGAGTAGGTAAATGATAAAAAGAGAATTTTTGATGCGGAGTGCTACTTGGCATAATTTCAATGCAAATCTTCTTAATTGTGGTATGAATATTCAGATTATAAAGATTCAAGACAAAAGTTTATATTGACATAAAAATAATAATACTTCAAGCATACTAATAAAGTAATTATGTCTTCTCAAAATAACATGGACAAAGAAAGTTATCCCTACAAAATCACATAGCCTGGCTATGCTCCATCTTCACCACACAAAGTATTCAAATCATGCACAACCCCGATGACAAGCCAAGCAATTGTTTCATACTCTAACTTTTTCAAAACTTTTTCAATCTTCACGCAATACATGAGCGTGAGCCATGGATACAGCACTATAGGTGGAATAGAATGGTGGTTGTGGAGAAGACAAAAAGGAGGGGAAGATAGTCTCACATCAACTAGGCGTATCAACGAGCTATGAAGATGCCCATCAATAGATATCAATGTGAGTGAGTAGGGATTGCCATGAAACGGATGCACTAGAGCTATAAATGTATGAAAGCTCAACAAAAGAAACTAGTGGGTGTGCATCCAACTTGCTTGCTCACGAAGACCTAGGGCAATTTGAGAAAGCCCATTATTGGAATATACAAGCCAAGTTCTATAATGTAAAATTCCCACTAGTATATGAAAGTGACAACATATGAGACTCTCTATATGAAGAACATGGTGCTACTTTGAAGCACAATATATGAGACTCGCTATATCATGGTGCTACTTTGAAGCACAAGTGTGGTAAAAGGATAGTAGCATTGCCCCTTTTTTTAATTTTTTTTGGGCCTTCTCTTTTTCTTTGGCCTTTCTCTTCTTTTTGTAAGTGCATCTAGTGCCCCTTAGTGATTTTGGTGTATCGAAGACTTATAGGTTAAGGGACTAATGCGTGTGTGAGTGTACACGGGTCTATAAGTCTATGAGGAGTTTGATATTTACAGGAAAAGTCGACCCCTAAAAATGAATATCTTCGACTGAAGATTTTGGTATTTCTGAAGACTTTCATGAAGACTTTGAAAGTGAAGAAATTGGTGTGTCCGTGAAGACTTGATATTCATGCGAGGAATATGAAGCTTGAAGACTTTCGTTTTCATAGTTTTGTTTTTCTCTTTCTTGAGTCATAGGAAACACCGTACTGTTAAAGGGGGTCGAGGAAATACTAAGGAAAAATTTCCATGTGATGCTCAACTCAAAATCCTACACCTACCAATCCCTTCGAGTGAAGCCATTGGAAATCTCATACAGCTCAGTCAATTTCTTCAGTGACAGAGACGAAGTTCTTCTGGTCTCTGAGGAATTTGTCCTGACTAAGGAGTTAGGAATTCGCCAATGCGGATTGCCTACACAGTGGGGAACATGATAGCCCTGAGGATTTTGCTACTCAATTCCGACCGTTGCTGTGATCTGCGCCAGCTGTTCCAAAATATCTATCCACCTAACGGTCATATCATTGAAGGGCATTTATGTCTTATCATGTCGGGCTGCTCCCTAGGCTATAAATAGCCGCCCCCTACAACCACTAGCTGTTGGCTGCTCCGAGAGAAACTGACACTTGTCATTTGAGAGCAACCCATCCTCCGAGGACTTTGAGCGAAAATCATCAAGTGAGGAAAAACCAAAAACCCAAACACCTACAAACCCCAAGTGATTGAGCATCACTGAAGAGATTGATCCTGAGTGGATCCGACGCTTGTTACCTTTGAAGACTGTGCTTCTTCCAGACGGTTAGGCGTCATGGTCTAGAGCATCCAAGAGGAATTGTGGATCGCCGGGTGACCAAGTTTGTGAAGGTTTGGAAGTCGCCTGAAGACTTACCACGAGTGATTGGACGAGGTCTGTGTGACCTTAGTTCAAGGAGAATACGGTGAGGACTGGGTGTCTTCGACTAAGTGTCCTTGACTGGGTGTCCGGGACTGTGTGTCCTCGAGTTTAAATACTCAGCCGCTCCAACCAGACGTACAACTGAGACAGCAGTTGGAACTGGTCTACCAAAGCAGTGTCTTCACTGAGCTTACTGGTTCTATTTCCTTAACTCTTTTCATTTCCTCATAACTGTGATGTATGTTGTTCATATCTGTGTTAGAAGACCTTGACTGAAGACTTTCTCAATTTCCTCAGTTCAATTTCTTCAGTGTGTTTGTCTTCATCCTGTGTTATCCTGTGATTACGCTTCCTGTACTCTGTGCCTGTCTTCATTTCATCATGATGATTATGCTTGTATTCTATTATGTTTACCTTTGAGTACTTATTCCGCTGCTAGTAGTTCTTCGCTAAGGAATTTCCTCACCGGCAAATTCCTCAGTGAAGAATTTCATAAAAATCGCCTATTCACCCCCCTCTAGTCGATATAACGCACTTTCACTTTTTTCAGAGCAAGGTACTCCCTTGTTCTGTGTGATTTTGGTTTAACCGCCCAGAGTTTTAGTTATGTCGACCGCAGGTATGAAGAAAGTGACATGCCCCATCTTTGACGGTCATGATTATCCCAAGTGGAAGGCCATGATGAGGAAGCGCCTCATGGCAATGAACAGCGAGCTGTGGACCGTCACTGAGATTGGTCTTACCGGTCTATGCAAGATGGCGGACACTGATGATATTCGAAAGTACACTCAACTTGACATCATGGCGAAGGATATCATTTGTTCCTGCCTATCCAGAGATGAATTCAGGTGCATTATGCATCTTTGCAATGCGAAGCTTATCTGGGACCGAATCTCTGACGTCTATGAAGGTCATCAAACTTGTCATGATCCCTGGTTTGAGGATTTCAAGGAATCACTCAAAACGATGACTTTCAAACCTGAACCATCATCTTCTGCACCATGCCTCATGGCAAAAGGTGCCAAGGTAACCGAATGTTCCTCATCCGAGTCTAGTGATGATGAATCAGATGATGATTTTGAACCTAGCTATACAAATCTTGTTTATATTGCCACTAAACAACAAAAGGCTTTAGAAAAGGTTCAAAACATGCTAAATAAAAGTGATGATATGTTGAGTGAAGAAATGGACCGCACTGAAACTTTGACTGAAAATATTCAGAGACTTCAGTCGAAGCTTGACAAACTTCAAAGTCATCATAACACTCTCTTATCGGATCATGAGAAGCTTTCTTATGAATTTCTTAAAAGAAAGCAAGACCTTGAGAAGCTAAGAGTGAGTTATGAAGATCTTCAGAAGGAGCGCGATTCATTACTTGCTCAACAAATCAGCGCATCTCAGGAAGAATTTGTTCCTCCATGCTTGAAGTGCATTGAACGTGAATCTGCTAATTCTTCACCTGAATGTTCAAATGCTGCTAATGTTTCAAATTCTTCACATGCCTCTGCTATCACTAATTCCTCATCTGAGGACATTGCTAGTATCACTAACGATGCAGGGCTGAAGGAATTGTACGCGACAGGCATGTACAAAAGCCTCAAAGGGCATCAGGCTCTTTGTGATGTGCTTAAAAAGCAAATCCTCAACAGGAACCCTAGGAAAGAGGGTATCGCCTTTGAGAGGAAACTCAATGCTGATGGTACATATTGGAAGCCTGAGCAGTACCCCAAAACTACATGGGTTGCTGCAAAGGGACCTCCAATTGATCCATCTAACTTATCTGGATTTGCATGTGAATTTCCTCATTCTGATGATGAGTCAATTGACTCCAACTATAAGCTATTCAAAAATCAGAATGGTGAAGTATTTGCTAGATATGTTGGCACTAACTGCAGGAACGACTCCCCTATGAAGAAAATCTGGGTTCCCAAAAGATGCCTTGAAAATCTTCAGGTGAATGTCATCATGACGCCACCTGTGAAGAATAGGAACCCCGGATCAAATTCTTCATATGGACCAAATTCTTCATATGGATCAAAGTCCTCATATGAACATCATCGCGCTAACCCGTCTGTTTCGCAGGGAAGATCTAAGGATTATGGATATGTGCATTATTCTTCAAATCATTATGTCCATAAGTCCTCGAAGAATTTCTCTGCTTACTCTTATGCTTACTCTAACCCCTCTTATGTGAAACGAAATGGACTGGCTTCTATGCCATCCTTCTCGTATGGAGCTCGCAGAATGATGAACTCTTTGCCACCCCTTCAGATGTGGGTGGTGAAGAAAAAGAACTAATCTCTTCTGCAGGGTCAGGTCTCTAGACGCACGTAATCGTCTGAAGAATTTGCTGGAGACCTGAGCTTGCCTGAAAGGACGCAGGCTAATCATGAAGACTTTGAAAGTGAAGAAATTGGTGTGTCCGTGAAGACTTGATATTCATGCGAGGAATATGAAGCTTGAAGACTTTTGTTTTCATAGTTTTGTTTTTCTCTTTCTTGAGTCATAGGAAACACCGTACTGTTAAAGGGGGTCGAGGAAAAAAATAAAGGAAAAATTTCCATGTGATGCTCAACTCAAAATCCTACACCTACCAATCCCTTCGAGTGAAGCCATTGGAAATCTCATATAGTTCAGTCAATTTCTTCAGTGACAGAGATGAAGTTCTTCTGGTCTCTGAGGAATTTGTCCTAACTGAAGAGTTAGGAATTCGCCAGTGCGGATTGCCTACACAGTGAGGAACATGATAGCCCTGAGGATTTTGCTACTCAAAATTCCGACCGTTGCTGTGCTATGCGCCAGCTGTTCCAAAATATCTATCCACCTAACGGTCATATCATTGAAGGGCATTTATGTCTTATCATGTTGGGCTGCTCCCTAGGCTATAAATAGCCGCCCCCTACAACCACTAGCTGTTGGCTGCTCCGAGAGAAACTGACATTTGTCATTTGAGAGCAACCCATCCTCCAAGGACTTTGAGCGAAAATCATCAAGTGAGGAAAAACCAAAAACCCAAAACCCAAACACCTACAAATCCCAAGTGATTGAGCATCACTGAAGAGATTGATCCTGAGTGGATCCGACGCTTGTTACCTTTGAAGATTGTACTTCTTCCAGACGGTTAGGCGTCATGGTCTAGAGCATCCAAGAGGAATTGTGGATCGCCGGGTGACCAAGTTTGTGAAGGTTTGGAAGTTGCCTGAAGACTTACCACGAGTGATTGGACGAGGTCTGTGTGACCTTAGTTCAAGGAGAATACGGTGAGGACTGGTTGTCTTGGACTAAGTGTCCTTGACTGGGTGTCCGGGACTGTGTGTCATCGAGTTTAAATACTCAGCCGCTCCAACCAGACGTACAACTGAGACAGCAGTTGGAACTGGTCTACCAAATCAGTGTCTTCACCGAGCTTACTGGTTATATTTCCTCAACTCTTTTCATTTCCTCATAACTGTGCTGTATGTTGTTTATATCTGTGTTAGAAGACCTTGACTGAAGACTTTCCCAATTTCCTCAGTTCAATTTCTTCAGTCTGTTTGTCTTCATCCTGTGTTATCCTGTGATTACGCTTCCTGTACTCTGTGCCTGTCTTCATTTTATCATGATGACTATGCTTGTATTCTGTTATGTTTACCTTTGAGTACTTATTCCGCTGCTAGTAGTTCTTCGCTAAGGAATTTCCTCACCGGCAAATTCCTCAGTGAAGAATTTCATAAAAATCGCCTATTCAACCCCCCTCTAGTCGATATAACGCACTTTCACTTTTTTATTGGGACAATGCTCTATTGAATGATGATCATCACACTTTTATTTATTTACAACTCAATGATTACAACTCAATTCTAAAACAAAGTATGACTCTATATGGATGCCTCTGGCGGTGTACTGGGATATGCAATGAATCAAGAGTGACAAGTATGAAGAAATTATGAACGGTGGCTTTGCCACAAATACTATGTCAACTACATGATCATGCTAAGCAATATGACAATGATGAATGTGTCATGATGAACTAGGTGGTGGAAAGTTGCATGGCAATATATCTCGGACTGGCTATGGAAATGTCATAATAGGTAGGTATGGTGGCTGTTTTGAGGAAGGTATATGGTAGGTGTATGATACCGGCGAAAGGTGCGCGGTATTAGAGAGGCTAGCAAAGGTGGAAGGGTGAGAGTGCGTATAATCCATGGACTCAACATTAGTCATAAAGAACTCATATACTTATTGCAAAAATCTAGAAGTTATCAAAGCAAAGTATTACGCGCATGCTCCTAGGGGGATAGATTGGTAGGAAAAGACCATCGCTCATCCCCGACCGCCACTCATAAGGAAGACAATCAATAAATAAATCATGCTCCGACTTCGTTACATAACGGTTCACCATACGTGCATTCTACGGGAATCAAAAACCTTAACACAAGTATTCCTTAAATTCACAACTACTCAACTAGCATGACTTTAATATTCACCTCCATATCTCAAAACAATTATCATGCTTCAATCGTTTCTTAGTATTCAACACACTCAAAAGAAAGTTTCACAAATCTTAAATACCAAGCATATTATTATTAAGCAAATTACCATGCTATTAAGAGACTCTCAAAATAATTTAAGTGAAGCATGAGAGATCAATAGTTTCTTTAAAACAAATCCACCACCGTGCTCTAAAAGATCTAAGTGAAGCACATAGAGCAAAATTATAACACTCAAAAGATATAAGTGAAGCACATAGAGCAAAATTATCTAGCTCAAAAGATATAAGTGAAGCACATAGAGCAAAACTACTTAGCTCAAAAGATATAAGTGAAGCACATAGAGCAAAATTATCTAGCTCAAAAGATATAAGTGAAGCACATAGAGTATTCTATCAAATTTTAATTCATATATGGCTCTATCAAAAGGTGTGTGCAGCAAGGATGATTGTGGCATACTAAGACACAAAGACACAAATAATACAAGACGCTCCAAGCAAAACACATATCATGTTGGTGAATAAAAATATAGCTCCAAGTAAATTACCGATGGAAGTGGACGAAAGAGGGGATGCCTTCCGGGGCATCCCCAAGTTTTGACTTTTTGGTGTCCTTGGATTATGGTGCCATGGGCATCCCCAAGCTTAGGCTCTTGCCACTCCTTGTTCCATGATCCATCAAAAGAACTCACCCAAAACTTGAAAACTTCACAACACAAAACTCAAAATAGAAAACTCGTGAGATCCGTTAGCGAAAGAAAACAAAAGACCACTTCAAGGTACTGTAATGAACTCATTCTTTATTTATATTTGTGTTAAACCTACTGTATTCCAACTTCTCTATGTATTATAAACTATTTTACTAGCCATAGATTCATCAAAATAAGCAAACAACACACGAAAAACAGAATCTGTTAAAAACAGAACAGTCTGTAGTAATCTGTATCTAGCGCAAGATCTGGAACCCCAAAAATTCTAAAATAAATTTCTGGACGTGAGGAATTTATCTATTAATCATATGCAAAAAGAATTAACTAAATATCACTCTTAAAATAAAAATAAAAGCAGTTCTCGTGAGTGCTAAAGTTTTCTGTTTTTTACAGCAAGTTCAACAAGACTTTCCCCAAGTCTTCCCAACGGTTCTACTTGACACAAACACTAATTAAACACAAAAAACACAACCAAAACAGAGGCTAAATAATTTATTTATTAAATAACAGTAAGGTAAAATATTGGGTTGTCTCCCAACAAGCACTTTTCTTTAAAGCCTTATAGCTAGGCATACGATTTTAACGATGCTCACAAGAAAGACAAGAATTGAAGCACAAAGAGAGCATCATAAAACATGTGACAATCACATCTAGGTCTAACATATTTCCTATGCATAGGCATCTTATAGGCAAACAAATTATCAAGGCAAGCAAAAAGTAGCATATGCAAGGAAGCGGAAAGAAACAATAGCAATCTCAACATAACGAGAGGTAATTTAGTAACATGAACATTTCTACAACCATATTTTCCTCTCTCATAGTAATTACATGTAGGATCATAAGCAAATTCAACAATATAGCTATCACATAAAATATTCTCAACATGATCCACATGCATGCAAAGTTGGCACTTTTCCGAAATAGTGGGATTAACATTAACTAAAGTCATGACCTTTCCAAACGGACTTTTATCAAAAACTTCATAAAATTGAACATTCTCCAAATACGTGGGATCTAAAGTTGACATTCTTCCAAACCCACTTTCAATATCATTGCAAACATTATAATCAATCTCATATTCATCATGGGGCTTAAATAAATTTTCAATATCATAAGAAGAATCACCCCAATCATGATCATTACAACAAGTAGTAGACATAGCAAAACTAGCATCCCCAAGCTTAGGGTTTTGCATATTATTAGCACAATTGACATTAATAGAATTTATAATAACATCATTGCAATCATGCTTCTTATTCAAAGATCTATCGTGAATCACTTCATAAAATACTTCATCGCACTTTTCACATTCACGAATTTCAAGCAAAACTTCATAAAGATAATCTAGTGCACAAAACTCACTAGCAATTGGTTCAACATAATTGGATCTCTTAAAGAGATTAGCAAGTGGATGAGGATCCATAGATCTTAGGTTCTCTGTTTAGTAATAAATAAACAATTATTCCAACCATACGAGCAAACAAGAAACGGGCAAAAAGAGGAAAATAGAGAAAGAGAGGGAGGATAGAGAGAGAGAGAGGGCGAATAAAACGGCAAGGGTGAAGTGGGGGAGAGGAAAACGAGATGCAAATGGCAAATAATGTAATGCGAGAGATAGGGATTGTGATGGGTACTTGGTATGTTGACTTTTTGCGTAGACTCCCCGGCAACGGCGCCAGAAATCCTTCTTGCTACGTCTTGAGCTTGCGTTGGTTTTCCCCGAAGAGGAAGGGATGATGCAGCAGAGTAGCGTAAGTATTTCCCTCAGTTTTTGAGAACCAAGGTATCAATCCAGTAGGATCCCACGCTCAAGTCCCTCGTACCTGCACAAAGCGATAGCTACTCGGAACCAACGCGATTAGGGGTTGTCAATCCCTTCACGGTCACTTATGAGAGTGAGATCTGATAGATATAATATTTTTGGTATTTTTTGGTATAAAGATGCAAAGTAAAAAGTAAAAGCAAAGCAAGATTAAAGTGATGGAGATTGATATGATGAGAATAGACCCGGGGGCCATAGGTTTCACTAGTGGCTTCTCTCAAGAGCATAAGTATTCTACGGTGGGTGAACAAATTATTGTTGAGCAATTGACAGAATTGAGCATAGTTATGAGAATATCTAGGCATGATCATGTATATAGGCATCACGTCCGTGACAAGTAGATCGAAACGATTTTGCATCTACTACTATTACTCCACTCATCGACCGCTATCCAGCATGCATCTAGAGTATTGAGTTAAAAATAGAGTAACGCCTTAAGCAAGATGACATGATGTAGAGAGATAAATTCATGCAATATGAAATAAACCCCATCTTGTTATCCTCGATGGCAACAATACAATACGTGCCTTGCTGCCCCTTCTGTCACTGGGTAAGGACACCGCAAGATCGAACCCAAAGCTAAGCACTTCTCCCATGGCAAGAACTACCAATCTAGTTGGCCAAACCAAACGGATAATTCAAAGAGACTTGCAAAGATAACCAATCATACATAAAAGAATTCAGAGAAGATTCAAATATTATTCATAGATAGACTTGATCATAAACCCACAATTCATCGTCTCAACAAACACACCGCAAAAAGAAGATTACATCGAATAGATCTCCACAAGAGAGGGGGAGAACTTTGTATTGAGATTCAAAGAGAGAGAAGAAGCCATCTAGCTACTAACTATGGACCCGAAGGTCTGAGGTAAACTACTCACACTTCATCGGAGGGGCTAGGATGATGTAGAAGCCCTCCGTGATGACGGCCCTCTTCCGGCGGAGCTCCGGAACAGGCCCCAAGATGGGATCTCGTGGATACAGAAAGTTGCGCCGGTGGAATTAGGTTTTTGGCTCCTGTTCTGATCGTTTGGGGGTATGTGTGTATATATAGGAGGAAGAAGTACGTCGGAGGAGCAACGAGGGGCCCACGAGGCAGGGGGCGCCCTAGGGGGGTGCGCCCTAGGGGGGCGCCCCCACCCTCGTGACCGCCTCTTTTGTTCCTTGGAGCAGGGTCCAAGTCTCCTGGATCACGTTCGGTGAGAAAATCACGTTCCTGAAGATTTTATTCCGTTTGGACTCCGTTTGATATTCCGTTTATCTGAAACACTGAAATAGGCAAAAAAGCAGCAATTCTGGGCTGGGCCTCCGGTTAATGGGTTAGTCCCAAAAATAATATAAAAGTGGAAAATAAAGCCCAATATAGTCCAAAACAGTAGATAATATAGCATGGAGCAATCAAAAATTATAGATATGTTGGAGACGTATCAATTAGCTAGATGGCTTCTTCTCTCTCTTTGGATCTCAATACAAAGTTCTCCTCGATCTTCTTGAAGATCTATTCGATGTAACTCTTTTTGCGGTGTGTTTGCCGAGATCCGATGAATTGTGGGTTTATGACTTGATTATCTATGAATATTATTTGATTCTTCTCTGAATTCCTATGTGCATGATTTGATATCTTTGCAAGTCTCTTTGAATTATCGGTTTAGTTTGGCCTACTAGATTGATCTTTCTTGCAATGTGAGAAGTGATTAGCTTTGGGTTCAATCTTGCGGTGTCCTTTCCCAGTGACAGGAGGGGCAGCAAGGCACGTATTGTATTGTTGTCATCGAGGATAATAAGATGGGGTTTATATCATATTGCTTGAGTTTATCCCTCTACATCATGTCATCTTGCCTAAAGCGTTACTCCGTTCTTATGAACTTAATACTCTAGATGCATGTTGGATAGCGGTCGATGTGTGGAGTAATAGTAGTAGATGCAGAATCGTTTCGGTCTACTTATCACGGACGTGATGCCTATATTCATGACCATTGCCTTAGATATCATCATAACTATGCGCTTTTCTATCAATTGCTCGGCAGTAATTTGTTCACCCACCGTAATACTTGCTATCTTGAGAGAAGCCACTAGTGAAACTTATGGCCCCCGGGACTACTTTACATCATATAAGTTTCCGATCTACAAATCTAGTTTGCTATTTATTTTGCAATCTTTAATTTCCAATTTATACCGTAAAAATATCAAAAATATTTATATTATTATCTTTATCAGATCTCACTTTCGTAAGTGACCGTGAAGGGATTGACAACCCCTTTATTGCGTTGGTTGCGAGGTTCTTGTTTGTTTGTGCAGGTACTAGGCGACTTGCATGTAGTCTCCTACTTGATTGGTACATTTGTTTTTAAAAACTGAGGGAAATACTTACGCTACTTTGCTGCATTACCCTTTCCTCTTCAAGAGAAAACCAACGCATGCTCAAGAGGTAGCAGTCGTGCATGCAAAACAATATTTGGTGTCATGCGTCTTCGAGTCACTCAAAACCTTCAATGGCGACGACTGCAACTCCTTGACACTGGTCCTTAGGGGCATGTGCATGAAGAGTTCTCTCGGTTTCATCGACTTAGTCAAGTCGGCTCCAATAAAGGAGTAGCGACAATGACACATCGACGACCTGTTATGGTGATGGTAGTGGTCATTCAATAGTCGAGAGACCTCGATGTAATTGTTATAATGTTTGCAGCACTTTGTATGGTGAACCTTTGTAACAACTCTTAGTCCTTTTGCAAAATAAAAAAGGAAAACAACAAGGCAGCGCGACGCGTCGGTCGGGTGATACACGGGTCGCATCACCACCCGGACAGTCGTCGAATGGCAAGCTAGACATCCACTTGGTCTGTCCCCGCGTCAGTCGTGAGCCCCATCCCGCTTGCAACATGGCTTGTGTTGCATTTGGGGCTTTGCAACACGAGCCATGTCGTGCTCCATTAAATTGTTTTCTACGTTCATGTAAAAAACATTTTAATTGCATCATGGTCTATGTTTTGACCATGTGGTCGTGCAATATGTGTCATGTTGCAATCCCACGCTGAGCTTCCACACATGCATGTGCCTTGCACTACCCCATCGTCCTTTGCAACATAGCTAGTGTTGTGATTGTAACATGGGCCATGTTGCAAAGTCTCGGTTGAGCTGCCATAGAGACATGTGTCACGCGCGAGCCTGCGAACAACACGACGAAAATCAATCGGTTGAGCGCTAGCCTTTTACTTTTACTTTTACTAGATAATTGCCCGTACGTTGCAACGAGATATACATATTTGAGTAAATTGGCCCATGATCCACCTTTCATATTAATTTGATTGTGTAAATAAATGTTTATCACATCCTATCTTACCTATCTAAATAAAATTTAGTATTTTATTTGTTAAAAAAATATTGTCTTACCAGAGAAAACATTGTTTAATTTAGTAATACATTAATAAAAGATGATACAGTTAAGACGTTTTTCAAGAAAACTGATTAAAAACCCTAGAGATGGAAGAAAAAAAGAGGTCAAAACAAAGAAAGAGGGATAATTTACGCAAGGTTGGACGAAGCGTTTTGCGTGCCGGAAAAGATAACCTTATGTCTTTTAAAACTAAAAAATAGAGATTATTAATGTAATTATGTGTGTATTAGTGGTCAAGGTCTTACTCGCACAAATAATTAAGCATTTTAAAGGCATATTATTAAGCATTATTATTAATTGAATAAATAAGATGGATTTTTAGCTGCATAATAAAACGCTTCGCCTTTTTTAGGGAGGCCTAAAAGAAGAGAAATTCGCCACCGACCATTCGCGCAGGAATCCCCGAAACGCCCTGGCCTCGGAATCCTCTGCGTTGTGAAACCGTGTGGCATATGCGCGGCGCGTCGCTGTTGCTCGCCCCAGCTGCGCACACACACACACACACCGAAAGGGTCACGAGGACACGCTGGAGCCACACCGCTTAAAACCCAGCCCGTTCTGTCACATTCCCATTCCAGCGACCCCACCGCTCACCGACACGCCCGGGACCACACGGCGGTCACCCGGGCCACGCTGGCCAGCATCGCACCGGCCCGGCTACAGCCCGCGATTTCCGTTACTTCTTAAATTGCCTGCCAAATCCGGGCCTGGCCAATGGGACGGCGCCACGTACGCCGTGGAAATAACCCCGTCCGTCTGTCTCGGACCTCAGCGGGTCCGGGCGTGGTTGCGGCTGGCTTCGCGGGTCGGGTCGGGGCAGGGATGGGTTCGGGCGTGCGTTTTGCCAGGCTCGCACGACAAAGTCAACAGCTACCGCCTACCGACCACGCAAGCGAGCGAGCCACCACTTTAGCGTACATGTATGTACTGTACTCTGTAGAATTCTTTGAGTCTAAGCCTCAAAGGTGCAACTTTAAGTCATTTCAAGCTCGAATGACCTTCGTACAAGTCGTTCTCCACTGGATATAGTCGTGAGAGTCGATGTAATGAGCTTAATTGGCTCGACATAGTCAGTGTAGTTTCTAGCTCGAGCAGCGTTCATGTAAGTTCTCCCGTCAAAAAAAAAAAAGAGAGAAGAAAGAGTCCATGTAGGTACAAAGATCAATCGAGGGAAACGTTTTGTTTATCTATGACTCCGAGTTCGGCTAGAGTTATGTCTTAATCAAGATTGGATCAAAATTTGTATTCTTTTGGTAACCTATCACTCTTATTAAATCGGGTGCGGTGGCCCATCAATATATGCACCAGACATGTATTTGTCGGTTACCGACAATTTTTGCTCTGCGTATGACCCTGAGTTCGGCTAGGGTTTTGGCTTGGTTCGAACGGAGTTGAACTTGTGCTCGATTAAGGGTTCAAACTCGGATCAAGAATGAACCAGGACTAGTATTCTCTTGTCAACCTACCTCTCTTGATAAATCGGATATTCTAGCCTATCAATATAATTGACAGACAAATACGGCAACTATTTTTTACATGAAGACCAGATAATTTTGCTAGGGAGGTGCCACACTAATAGTGTTAGTGATACCGATACGTTGATGGTTGCCGAGATTGGACGTCACGGAATTAATGTTACTACGACACCCTACATTTCCATCTATAAAAAATTCCATTTCGCTAGCTACCATCTTAGGGCAACCACAAGGTGTCTGTGTCCACGTCTGCCTTCTTTCTACTTACGTCTCTAGCCACCCGCTCAACCATGATGTACCACCGCTGTAACAAACATCAACGATGTATGTTGCTTTTTTTGGGCCTCCCTCACTTGTCTGCATCCAACACACAACCAAAACTTTTCACTCAGTTGTTATTGATTTTCAACAACCTCTCAGCTTGACTAGGCGCCAACATTAACCACCTAGGAACCAAGGTTGAAGGCCACCAACAGACCACACCTCATAGTCGCTAAAATGTAGACATCTTTCGCTAGATCACACCTCATAGTCGCTAAAATGTAGACATTTTTCGCTAGATCACACCTCGTAGTCGCTACAGGGCAGGGCACTCCTATGAGCATATCAAAGAGTCAAGTTTACCGAAAGAAGAAAAGTGTCATGTTTATTTACATGAAGTTCATCTAGGGGATTTTTTATTTTTAGTTGATAAAGCTAACGTTTTATTTCCATGGATAAATCAAGAAAGCATAGAGCTAGAAGCATGGTAGGGGGGGGGGGGTCTAGATGGCTCGGAAGGAAAAAGATTGGGAAGCATCACTGTCAGACTCAAACTTTGGAAAATCTCGAGACGAAAAAATCAAAATCGATAAGAGATAGAACCAAAAGCGTCCCGTCCTCCATTCCCTTCACTTTCTCCTCCATTAATGCACATAATATTTTGTTTAAATCAGGTGCTATACATCCCCGGTCATTTTTAGTGTCCCTAAGATATATCGTCAAAGAGCACTAGAGAATACATTTAACAAATATCCCGACATAGATTTCTAGAGTATCAGATTCATTATTTGTGTTTAAGTAAATTAGGACAATGCCCGTACATTGTAACAGATATACATACTCTAGTATGTTAGCTTGTGATTTACTTGCTCATATTAATGTGATTGTGTAAACAAATTTCATCAAATTCTACTCGTGATTTACCTTATATTTTGATGAAAAGTTTGGTCAGCAAATTAAAGTGGAATTGGTTCAGAAGGTGGGTACATTAAGTTGATTGATTATCATACTGGGAAGGTTGGATGAAGGGCCAGTGGGAAGAAAAGTGAAACATGAAACATGAAACCTTACATTCTTTATAAGTAGTAGAGATATAATCCTATTGACATGGATAATTATTTGGGTAATATGTATTGAATTTCTCAAGTGGATATATCTATGAAGTCAATGAACTTAAACTGGCTCAACCAGGTCAAGCTGGTTTGTGGCTCAAGCGAAGTACATGTATTTCAAGGTCGATGCACCAGTAACATTTGCATAAGATTCATTGGGCAACAAAGCTACTAATCAAGAAAAATGTGCTTTTATCTATGAGCTCGGGCTCAGCAAGTTTTTTTTTTGGTTTGGCTCGCACAAACTTGAACATGAGATGTATATCGAGCTTGGCCAGGGGTCGAACTCGGATCAAGATTGGATCCAAAGACCTTCGTGTAAGTTGTTTCCGTGGGGATATAGTTGTTTTTTGTGACTATTTGTGCGAGTGTGGTTATGATAGGAATACGGTGAGCCCGACCTCAACTAAGTCATTCTACTTTATGGCTCAAAGGGAGTTTATTTAGACTTGAGGTCGATGCACCCATAAAAGTGCTTTATGTATGACCTCGAGTTCAGCTAGGGTTTTGGCTTATCTTGCATGTAGTTGAACTAGGAGATCAAACTCGGATCAAGATTGACCAAAGATTAGTATTCTCTTGTCAAACTACCACTCATAATAGATCAGATATTGTAGCCTATTAATTACCGGGCTTATATCGAAAATTGTTTTGCACGCCAAGTAGTCTGGATAATTTTGCTAGCTAGGGAGGTGCCAAACTAATAGCATAAGTGATAATGATACATTGACGACCACGAAGAATTGATGTTGCAGAATTAACTACGACCATGCCATGCATTTTTCATTTGTAAATGGTTTCATCTCGCCACCGACCAACCTAAGGAAACCACAAGGCGCTTGTATCCACGTCTGCCTTTCTCCTCCCCCTTCTCCCGCCACTTGCTCAGCCACGATCCACTGCCTCCCGAGCAATCCTCAATGATTTTCGTCGCTTTCCTTTCCAGCCCTCCTCCCTCATCCCGACACGCAATCCAAACTTTTCATCCGGTTGTTCTCGATTCTCAACAACCTCTCGACTCGACTAGGCCACTAGCCGCCATGACATCGACAACCGCTTAGGAGCCAAGGTTGAAGCTCCCCGACAGATCCATCATAACTAAATTGTAGTCATCTTTCTCTATACCACATCTTGTAATCGCCATATGGTGGGACATGCCTTTTAGCATTTTGAGAAGTTAGGTTTACCAAAAATACATGCCATGTTTTCCCCATGAAGTTCATCCAAGAGAAAGGCTTTTATTTGTAGCCGGTAAAGCTAGGGCATGGCGTTTTGTCTTTGGGGAGTATTTGCTCATCGTATGAACAACAAAAATCAAAACAAATTAAAGACACTATGATTTTTTACATGTTCATGTCAGCGCTCAGAACATGCATGATAAATTTTGTGCCAAAAGAAGTTAAATAATTGAGAAATGCCAAAAAATTATCATCCAATTTACCTTTTTGTGCAGATAACATTTGAACATGAATTAATGTATACAAGTCTAAGTTTTTTAGTACAATAGAATTATTTACATTTATAAAAACATTATTGGAAGAAACAAATACTCCAGGGCGAATTGAATATCCAAACAGTGTTTTATTTCCACGGATAATCAAAGTATTACATAAACTTAAACACGCTGGAACCTAGAGGACCCGAAGGAGAAAGGTAACACCTCGGTTAGACTCAAACTCGGCGAAGAAAATGACTAATAGAGTTTTCTATTACACTTAGTAGGAATAATCATGCAATATTTATATCACACGTAGAGATGTAATCTCATTTGTTATACAATTGTGTTATACATCTGTTTTTTAATTGATAACTAACTTTTTTTAACAAGTTAAACTGTATGCTCGATACGAAAAAATCATCGACAAAGACGAAACCAAAAGCGTTTTCCTCTAATTCCTTAAATGACTATAGTTTTCTATTACACCTAGTAGGAATACCACACAATAGCTATACACGTAGAGATGCAATGTCATTTGTTATACAACTGCATTGTACATTTGCTTTTATATTGAAAACTATTTTTCTAATGAGCTAAATAGCATGCCGTGAAGATCTAGGAAAACCCCATTCATACATAGATTATTTTGTTCAAACCATGTGCATTATACTCCATCAAAGAGCGCTAAAGAATACATTTTTAGTGTCCCTAAGATATAACGTCAAAGAGCACTAGAGAATATGTTTAACAAATATCCCGCCATAGATTTCTAGAGTATCTAATTCATTGCTTATGTTTAAGTAAAAAAAATCCTATTGACATGGATAATTATCTGGGTAATATGTATTCAATTTCTCAAGTGCATATATCTATGAAATCAATGATCTTACACTGTCTCAACCAGGTCAAGCTAGTTTGTGGCGGCTTGAGCGGAGTACATGTACTTAAAGGTCGATGCACCAGTAACATTTGTGTGCAATTCATCTGGGTAACAAAGCTCCTAATTTAGAAAATGTGCTTCTATATATGAGCTTGGGCTTGGCAAGGTTTTCTTTCGTTTGGCTTGCAACGAACTTGAACATGAGATGTACATCGAGCTTGACTAGGGGTTGTACTCCGATCAAAATTTGATCCAAAGACCTTTGTATAAGTTGTTTTTGGTCGGATATAGTCTTTTTTGTGACTACTTGTGCGGATGTAGTTATGACAGGCAATACAGTGAGCCCAACCTCATGAAAGTTTTTTTTCTGAGAGCACGCAATTGCGTACCATATTTTTATAGAAGAAATAGATTTACAATAATCCAACATCAACGTGGTAACACCGACTCCACACGCTCACACTATCCTATTGTCTCATGAAACGTTCTAATCCTCCTACGCCTTGAAATGCTAACTTCCAATCTCTAAGTTCATCCAGAATCATGCGAGCGCAAGTCTGCTCCAAGGTCTATCAACATCAACTCTTCTTAGCCATTCCCATCTGACCCTAAGCGACATAGCTTGTAGTTTCAGATTTTTTACTCCCAATCCACTTAAGTAGGTAGGCTTGCATATAGTGTTCCACGCGACCAGACACTGACCTCCATTTGCTTTTTCTTTGCCTGCCTAGAAAAAAGAGTGCATCCAAGGAATTATTGAGAACCAATGCCCAACATGGGTGGAAAATTTGTCATTGCCTAGTAGAGAGGGTTCATTCAAAGGGACGGGCGACTTATGCTAGTAAGGTCCATTATCTCAGCCAGACCGGTTCACCAGCTGTTGATCTTGGACGCTCCAGTTTGGGTCTTCGATGACATAAACCTCAAGAAAGTCATTCTACTTTATGGCTTAAAGAGAGCTCATTTAGGCTCGAGGTCGACTCACCCGTAACTCTCCGTGACAAGGCTCTCAATTAGGAAAAGAAGTGCTTTACGTATGACTTCGAGTTTGGCTTGTTTCACATGGAGTTTTTTAAACACTGTTCCGCATGGAGTTGAACTAGGGGATCAATCTCAGATGAAGGTTGAGCCAAATATTAGTATTCACTTGTCAAACTACCGCTCTTAATATTATTCTCTTCCTATTAATTGTTGAGCGTGTACCCTACAATTGTTTTGCACATCAAGTCCGGATAATTTTGCTAGGGAGGTGCCAAACTAATAGCGTAAGCGATAATGATACATTAACGGTTACCGAGACTTGATGCTGCAAAATTAATGTTACTACCATGCCATGCATTTTTCATTTATAGAAAGCTCCATTTCGTCATCGACCAACCTAGGGAAACCACAAGGCGTTCGTGTCCACGTTCACCTTTCTTCCCACGTTTCCCGCCACCTGCTCAACCACGATTCATCGCCTCCCCAACAATCCTCGACGTTTTTCGCCACTTTCCTTTCCACCCCCCTCCCTCATCCCGACACTCAACCCAAACTTCGCATCTAGTTGTTCTTGATTTTCAACAACCTCTTGGCTCCTCTAGGCGCTAGCCACCACGGCATAAACAAAACCGCTTAGGAAAGGTTGAAGCCCCCACGGGAGACCCATCGCAGTTAAATTGTAGTAATCTTTCTCTACACCACATGTTGTAGTCGCCATAGGGTGGGAGACTCCTTTCTGCATTTCGAGGAGTTAGGTTTACCAAAAAAACATGCCATGTGTTCCTCGTGAAGCTCCTAGACTTTTATTTCTTAGCCGGTAAAGCTAGGGTATGGCGTCTTGGCTCCGGGGAGCATTTGCTCCAGCAATAAACAATAATTTTAAATAAATAGCAATTAAAATTTAAAATCACGTTTTTTCCGCACATGTTCATATTAGCGTTCAAATCACACATGCCAAATTTCATGCGAAAGGAAAAAACAACTATGCTCCGTTAATAGAAAAACAAAGTTAAGTAGTTGAGAAATGCGAAAATCTCGCTGCTCAAGTTGCTTTTTTTTTGAACGGATCGAAATGCTTAGACTTCTCCGCCTAAACATTTGCAGATAACATTTAGACATGAATGAATACATAGATGCCTAAATTTTCTAGCAATTTTTTTTTACATTTACAACAATATTTTTGACAGGCAAGATCAAATGCTTCCGAACCCAAATTGAATGTCTAGTGTTTTTATTTAGGCGGATTGAAAAGAGGTGAGACCCCAGCGCGCCGCATTCTCCCCGGCCTTTCACGTGGCCACAGCCACGACTCAACAAGGTTGGCGAGGGTTTGCCGCCTCCTCCTTCCTCCACAAAAAGTTAGGGTTTCTGCCTCTTGCCGCCGCCGCCTCCGCAGGTCTGCCCCCTCTCTGATGGCCCTAGTGTTTGTGTCTTGCTCAGGAAGACGAGACGACAGCGGCTCCCTAAAGATGGAATAAAGGTCTTCCCGTCTAGCCCCCGTTCCGGTGGTGCCTCTAGCACTGTTGGTGGTCGTGTGGAGGTGTGTCTCTGGCGGATCTATTTTTGGTGGATTTGCTCGGATCTCGTCGTTGTTCGTTTACGTTCGTGTGTCTTCGGATTGGATCTTTCTGATCTACGTTATTCTTCATCTGCGTCGGTTGCTGTTCTGGTGCGCTGGTCCTACGGGACCTTAGCACGACGACTTCACGACTGTCTAGTACAAGAAGTTGTGCCCGACTCTGGCGATGGAGGGGCGATGACGGCGGCGCGCCTTCGACTCGCTTCAGTGCTGGTACTCGTCGCTAGGTGGTCTATGGATCTGGATGTAATTTTTATTATTTCTGCTATTCGTTGTACTGCCGTGATTAAAGATGAATAGATCGAAAATTTTCTCGCAAAAAAGAAAGAAAGAAAAAAGGTGAGACCCAAACCCGCTAGAACCCAAAACCCGGAGGAGAAAGGCGAGCGCCGCGGCCGCGGCCGCGGTCAGACCCAACTCGCCGCAAGTAAACGGAAAAACTCCACGCGAAGAAATCAAAACACCAGAAGAAGAGACAGAAAAAGCGTGCCCCCCCCCCCCTCTCTCTCTCCCCATTCCCTTCCGCAGCAACATAGAGAGAGAGAGAGAGATTTGGGAGGGGCAGACAGCGCACGCCGAAGCAAAGGCAGCGCCGCGGCACCACCGCCCACCCCCCAGCCGCTGCGCGCAGCAAAGCGGGAGACAAAAGCCAGCGCCGCACGAGGGCGGCGGCGGCGTGTGGGGGGAGCCGACGCGACGCATTTCGTCGGAGCCAGGAGAGATTTGGGAAGGCAGGGAGGCAGGGCGTCGCGGGCGGAGATTCGGAAGGACGCGCGGCGGAGGAGCCAGCGACCGCGGTTCGCGGGCGGTGTTGGGGAGTAACCCCGATCTCGGCGTCCCGTCGGCGTTTCGGGGCGGCGTCTCCTCCTGCCTGCGGGGATTGGATCTCGGCGGCGCGGGGCGCCGGACTTGGCAGGATCTCGCCGGCCGCGGGGTCATCTCGCCGCCCCCCCGGTTCCTCTAGGGGTCAGCAGCCGTCACTGCTCTACTCCTCCCGCTGTACTGGGCTGGACCGGAGATCCGCTGCTCTCAACTTCTGACCGATGGTAAGGGAGCCCTAGCTTGCTCTGAATTGCTGTTCTAAGCGTGTTCGTAACTCTCTGTTACCCTAGACTAGTGCTACCGGCAGCAGTTTTTCCCCTGAAATTTCGGGGGTTCACCGTTCAACTGAATGAATCCCTATGCTCCCCGTGCTAAGCCTAGCCCTTGGAGAAATGGGCATGATGGTTGCGGCAGATTCTGGTGGCGCAGGCGTTGACCTGCTTGTTGATGTCCTTGTGATTGTTTGGGCCGGTGCACCGGCCTTGTTCGCGCCAGAAAATCGTTGATGGATGTCTTATGCTGGTGTGTGTTATTTGTTTCGACGTAGCGCTGCTATGATTACCACGGAATGCGCGGGCGGCAACATTTTAGGAAATATGCATTTATTCGGGGTTGGCGATATGCGGCTAATTGACCTGCCTGTTGCTGCCACCGCCACCCTTCTGATTGTTGGGTTCGTCATGCCGGCCTTCTGATTGTTGGGTTCGTCATGCCGGCCTTGTTCGTGCCAGAAAATGGCCGATGGATGTCTTATGCTGGTGTGTGTTATTTGTTTCCAACTTTCGACGTAGCGCCGCTATGATTACCGCGGAATGTGCGGGTGGCAACATTTTAGGAAATATGCATTTATTCAGGGTTGGCGATATGCGGCTATTGACCTGCCTGTTGCTTGCCCCCGCCACCCTGCTGATTGTTGGGTTTTCATACTGGCCTTGTTCGCGCCAGAAAATGGTCGATGGATGTCTCATGCTGGTGTGTTTTATCTGTTTCCATGTAGCGCCGTTATGATTTACCGTGGAATGCGCGGGGGGCAACATTTTAGGAAATATGCATTTCTTCAGGGTTGGCGATATGTGGCTAATTGACCTGCTTGTTGGGTTGTCATACTGGCCTTGTTCGCGCCAGAAAATGGTTGTGTTCTCATGTCTGCGTACATATGTTGGCGCTATATCGAAACAAGCAACCTACGCAGACAAAAAAGAGTTCTCATGTCTGCGTAGGTTGCTTGTTTCGATATAGCGCCGCTGGTGGTTAACGCCGAATGCATGAGGGCCAACATTTTAAGAGACACATGTTTTTTCAGAGTAAGCAATGCGTGCCTAGTGTTTAATGTCACATCTATTCATGCAGGCGGCTCAAGCTTCCATCGCGGTGGGATCCCAGGTTTGGGTTGAGGATCCTGACGAGGCCTGGATTGACGGGGAGGTCCTAAAGGTCAATGGAGACACGATTACGGTCAAGTGCTCCAATGAGAAAACAGTAAGTTGTTTGTATGTATTGTTAGGATTCGGCCATCTGGCCAGTTTATTCTGTGTGGATTATTAATGACAAAACTGCTTAGAAATACCATGCGAATCTGACCTTTCATAAAAGCCTAGCCACGTTGAAAAGGGTGTGTTTGCACTATGTTCTAATTTGCCCCCCCCCCCCTTTCCCAGGTTACAGCAAAAGCATCTCATGTCCATGCTAAGGATCCCGAGGAATCACCATGTGGAGTTGATGACATGACAAAACTTGCGTATCTGCATGAACCTGGGGTTCTTCAAAATTTGAAGTCTAGATATGACATGAACGAAATCTATGTAAGTCAGGATCTCTTTATATAACTTATTACTGTAGTCCGACTGTCCGACACATATACTTTCCACTAATATTATGTTAAGAATGTCATTCATTTTTCTCATTTATGTCTTCCCTATTTCTTTGTTTGAAACCAGACGTATACTGGAAGTATTCTGATTGCTGTAAATCCTTTCCGAAGACTGCCTCATTTGTACGATATTCAGATGATGGAACAGTATAAAGGAGCAGATTTTGGTGAATTAAGCCCCCATCCTTTTGCTGTTGCAGATGTTGCATATAGGTAGGTTCATGTTGAGATCACTAGGTTTTTATAGTTGAAGCAGGCATTTCCAAAAACAGGAAATGAACAGTTTTTTTTTCCTCTCTTCCCATTTTGACTTGAGGAAAAATCTTGATTAATGTCGTTACAGGTTGATGCTAAATGAAGGAATAAGTCAGTCCATCCTTGTTAGTGGAGAAAGTGGTGCTGGTAAAACAGAAAGCACTAAAATGATCATGCGTTATCTTGCTTACATGGGTGGAAAGGCTGCCTCTGAAGGCCGAACTGTGGAGAAGCAAGTTCTTCAGGTAGTTAATTTATAGACCCACCTTGTCCTGAGTAACTATTTCTGTGACCATCTGGTGTTTTTGTACGGCTGATTAATCTGCATCCCTCCACAGTCAAATCCTGTTCTTGAAGCATTCGGAAATGCAAAGACTGTGCGAAATAACAATTCAAGGTAAGAGGCATTCTTTATATGATTGTTGCAATTAGTGTTGTGGGTAACTGTTGGTTCACTCAACCAATTTCTTTTTATCTGTCATCACTGCAGTCGCTTTGGTAAATTTGTCGAGATCCAGTTTGATCAGAAGGGGAGGATATCAGGAGCTGCTGTCAGAACTTATCTTCTCGAGAGATCTCGTGTCTGTCAAATATCGGAATCAGAGAGAAATTACCATTGTTTCTACATGATTTGCGCTGGCTCACCTGAGGTGCTGCCCCTTACCTGTCCATTCATGCCTGTTTTTTACTAGACATATTTATATAAAATTTAAGATTAAACCTGAGGAGTTATTCGTATTTTACCAATTCTTGTGGCATGCACTACTTTATTGAAATTCAAGAATTCTACTCTCTGTCCCATGACATTTTCCCCTCTCCTAATTGTTTGTTACTGTCACAACGGGAGTAGCAGAGCCTTTGTGAATCAAAGCTCTCTACACGGAAGCTATTCAATGACATGCCCCTCTGGCTACCATTTTGCTAACATCACTGTATATCAGGGCACTAAACATCATAAGCTTCTGCTTTAAATAGCTGTATTTCATATTAGAAAGCAATGTATGGTTAAATTATGCTATTTTACATACCAGGAACAGGAGAAATACAAATTAGGGGATCCCAGTACATTTCACTATCTTAATCAGTCCAACTGCTATAAGATTGATGGCCTCGATGAATCGAAGGAGTATCTTGAAACTAGAAAGGCCATGGATATTATCGGGATCAGTTCTGAAGAGCAGGTACATATTTGGTTCTGTAATGATCTCCTGCTACTCCTTTTTGATCACTTGAGGCCTCGTTGACTTAACCCCTTGCTTTGTTTGTTGCTTTTAAATTTAGGAAGCAATTTTCCGGATTGTTGCTGCTATTCTCCACTTGGGAAATGTTGAGTTTGCAGAAGGGGATGATGTGGATTCATCGAAACCTAAAAATGAAAAATCTATGTTTCATTTAAGGACAGCTGCCGAGCTCTTCATGTATGTACTCTGTATAGCTTCTTTTTAGGAACTGTTGAATCCTTATGCATTTCATGAAAATCTCAAACTTTGGTCTTGTAGGTGCGATGAGAAAGCACTAGAAGATTCACTGTGTAAACGTATTATTGTGACTCGTGATGAGAACATAGTAAAAACTTTGGACGCTGAGGCTGCCAAGGGTAGTAGAGATGCACTTGCTAAGACCGTATACTCACGATTGTTTGATTGGTGAGTTCATTTTGGAGTTATACACCGATTGCTATTCCAGTTCAAAAGCAGCTGCTTGACTGTTCTACAAATGTTTCCTTTTGGTTCTTATCTGACAAATGTCCTTTGATCCTAGGCTTGTGACTAAGATAAACAACTCTATTGGTCAAGATCCAACTTCAAAATGCTTAATTGGTGTGCTGGATATCTACGGGTTTGAAAGCTTCAAGACAAACAGGTGCTTAACTGGTACACTTTTATAGATTTATTCTGTGTTGGATGTGTCTTGGTCAATTTGATTGACAGAATGACAATGAGAGAAAACTGTCAGTTGGTTTGGGCCCGCTTTAGTTCTAGGTGAAAGAGGGGCTATTTGACTGCAAACCCTTGCAAACCCTTTAGTGATCATGACATGATCACTTCTCCATCTTGAGGTTCTTGTTCACAGCTGAGCTGCAGTTCTCTTTTGTTGAAGAACTGAACTCAGTCCACTGATGAAAGGTGCCACCGTGCTAGGCCTTTCTTTTCACCTTTGATTACATGCTAGACTCATCAGTTGGATTTTCCTCAAGATCATCACGTATTGCCTGTAGTACATGGCAGAAATGTAACATTTGGTACAAACTACTTGGACGCTGCTTTTTCTTTTAAGAACATTGGCTATTGCTTTTTGCTTGTTTGATGTGAACTTACTGTTTTTGTTCCGGTGATCATGAATTATGATCGCACCATCAATTGAGTGATATTAGTTGAACAGTAGGTGTGTGCAGGTCTGCTTGTGCATCTGTATCTGTTACTCTTAGGACTGTCATCATGAAGTTTAAGGTTTCCTTCAATTAACTAAGACTAACATTCTATTTTTGTGCATACCGTATTTTGTCATTATTATATTTTCACAAATTTTGTTTCCTCACTGATTCATTTCTATTGTTAATTTTTACCTACTAGTTATTATGGACTTCTTATGTGTAGTTCTCAGATCTGATGCACTTTTTTTGGCTTTTGATAGCTTTGAGCAGTTCTGTATCAACCTGACAAATGAAAAACTGCAACAACACTTCAATCAGGCAAGTTTCTAGCTTTCTTGGGTGGAGCCTAACCCAGCAGCTTCACTGTTATGGAGTTCTTTTATTTATAGAAGAGTTGTTAACTCTGAAGTTCTGCTTTTCTGCAGCATGTCTTTAAGATGGAGCAGGAAGAGTACACTAAAGAAGAAATTGACTGGAGTTACATTGAGTTTGTTGACAATCAGGATATTCTTGATCTCATCGATAAGGTATCCCCCTGCCCTCTTTCTTTGTTATTTTGCTGTAGGGTTGGGTTTGTCTCCTTGCATGACATGATCTGGTATCTGCACAGCCTGCTGTTTGCCTGCCTAAAATAAACAAGTTCATTCAAATGAGTGTGTGTAATTGTGTATATTGGAATGCTCCCCCTACATACCGATGTTTGATGAGTTCATGAGTGCCCATTTAATCTTTTGGTGTTAGTAGTAATTATCCACGGTTAGTGATTTCTGATCAGCAATGTCAAATGGTCACTACTAGCATTGGTTACTAGTGATCAATAGTGGTTCATTGTCGATGGATTACAATATAAGCACTGATTGTTACTCCCTCCTATCCATAATAGGGAGTAGTAGTTCTTATGTTGATTTTTTTTATCTATGTGGACAATTCGAGGTTTCCATGCCATACATCTTGTCAATGCAGAACGTACCTAGTCAAAAAAGTAAAGCTGCTTCTACCACTTTGATACTTAGCCCCAATTCTTACATAGACATAACTTATGTCGGTATGTTATGTTGCTTTATTGTCTTGTCGTGTTCCATCTAAGCACTCAATTCTTCCTTTTCAGAAACCTGGTGGAATTATTGCCCTTCTGGATGAAGCTTGGTATGGATGAGTGATAAGATCTCATTTTGTTCACTAGTTTTCTATCATAGAAAAATTCAATCTTACAAATAGTTTAATCTGTGCACATATGATTTTGTGTTGCAGTATGTTACCAAGATCGACACATGAGACATTTGCTCAGAAGTTGTACCAAACTTTCAAAAATCACAAGCGCTTTGTGAAGCCAAAGTTATCTCGGTCAGACTTTACAATATGTCATTATGCCGGAGATGTAAGTATGAACTGCCTTTGCTCTATTAGTTACAGTTGTTTTTTAATAAATCTGATGGAAGCATTGATGTGTAGGTCACCTATCAAACCGAGTTATTTCTGGACAAGAACAAGGATTATGTTATTGCTGAACATCAGGCTCTCTTGGGTGCTTCAGGATGTTCGTTTGTTTCAGGCCTTTTCCCGCTTCTTTCTGATGACTCCTCAAAGTCGTCAAAGTTTTCATCGATTGGTTCCAGATTCAAGGTGCATAATGAATTGCTTTTATTATTATAATGATTCAACTGAAATTCTTGTTGCTTCCAGTTCTTCATGCTTCTAATATTTGCAATTTATATAAAAAATGCAGCAACAACTGCAATCTCTCTTGGAAACCTTGAGTTCAACTGAGCCCCACTATATCCGTTGTGTAAAGCCTAATAGTTTATTGAAGCCAGCAATTTTTGAGAACCAGAATGTTCTTCAGCAGCTCAGATGCGGAGTAAGTTTTGTTGTTGTTGTTGTTGTTGTTGGCATTTCCTTTGCTTCAAACTTCCAACATCAGTCCTAATATTGTTTTCTCTCAGGGGGTTATGGAAGCAATTAGGATAAGCTGTGCTGGGTATCCAACTAGAAGAACATTCCTTGAGTTCATTGACCGTTTCGGTATTCTTGCGCCTGATGTTTTGACTGGAAGGTACTAATTTGTAACTTATAAATGAATAACTGTTCTTGCTTCCTGGTTTAGTTGGTTGAGCCTTTTACTGATCTTGGCTTGTGTTCATTGATACAAGTTCTGATGAGATTACTGCTGTAAGAAGGCTCTTAGAGAAGGTAGATCTGCAAGGTTACCAGGTATGGACATTTGAAGGAAACTTACATTTTTGGTGTTGTTAATCTGTGATATTTGATAATTTAATGAGCACATTTTTTTCCGTTTAGGAACACCATTGCTAATTAACGTGGGTTGATATAGGCTTTTTATATGTGACCTTCGATGGTCCACGTATTTGATACTGGCTGTATGTTGGGGATACATATTGGCTTAATGCTAATTCAAAAAAGTCACCTACGTTATGTATACTTGTATAGACTACAAATTCAAGATGTTCAAAACAGTGTGCAGTATATGCTGTAAGATCACTTTGTAGTTGATTAGGTGAATCAATTAAAATTGATATATCCCCCAGAATATAATTCCTTTCTGAAATAAATCTAGTAATAATGCTATCCTTTTGCATCCTTGGTGTATGGACTAAACTGTATATGCTTTTGCAAATGTTATTATTTAGGTTGGCAAGACAAAAGTTTTTCTTCGTTCTGGTCAAATGGCTGAACTTGATGCTCGTAGAAATGAAGTGTTAGGGCGTTCAGCTAACATGATTCAGAGGAAAGTCCGCTCGTTTTTGGCCAAGAAGAGTTTCATTGCACTACGAAGATCAGCTGTACAAATTCAGACGGTTTGTCGCGGTGAGATTTTTGTTCTTTCGAATCGTAGTCTGTTTGGCCCTACTTAATTAGCTTTATTCATGCAATGAATTTCTGACATGGCTTTTATTGAATATTTGAAGGAGAGCTTGCAAGAAGAGTTTACCAGGGTCTCCGCAGAGAAGCTGCTTCTCTCAAAATCCAGACTAGATACCGCATGCATAATGCGAGAAAGGCATACACTGAACTTTCTGCTTCCGCGCTTACCATTCAATCATCGTTACGTGGGATGGCTGCACGTAAAGAGATTCACTTCAGACGTCAAACAAGAGCTGCTATCATTATCCAGGTAACATAGAATTAAAATAACTTGTTTTATGTGCGTGTGTAAATACAAGCAAATGGATAAAAGTTGGGAATAATAACCGGCATAGGTGTTCAATTTTTCTGTTGATATATAAGATTAATCAGTAGTTATTGGTTGCTCTGAAACTGTAGAGATCATGTTATGTTTTGCTGATTGTATCTCTATTCAGCAGTTGGGTCATTGTCTGGTTGATTGTATCCTTGGTAGAAACTGCAATAAGCCAATACAGTTCCTGAAAGCTAATTTTCTTCGTAATTTCTTTTTTACCATTCAACATTATATATAGAGGGAGTTCTAGATTATGAAGTTTCCTCTTTTGTAGTGAAAGTCACATATTTCCAGTCATCCCAGTTCAGTTTCTTCATGAAATCGAGAGCTGGCTTAGTATGCATAATTATGGGTTGTGGACTATAGATGAATTACAGTGCTCTTTTCTGCTATCTTTCTAAACATGACACATATATCTGGTCTTTTATATTATTACCATGATGAAACCCTACAACTTCGTTGCTACTATTCGTCCATACATTAGCTGTCTCTGAAGTGTACCATCTAGTCCCAAATTAGCAGATCAGATCAAAATGTTCACTTTATAATCCATATTTCTGTTTCAGACTCGCTGCCGTCAATTCTTGGCGAGGTTGGCTTATTCAAGAACAAGAAAAGCTGCTATTACTACACAGTGCTTCTGGAGAGGAAAAGTTGCTAGGAAGGAGCTTCGAAAACTCAAATTGGTATGTTTATGTGTAATAGGCACTTCTTATATTCCATATACAATTTTTTTTACGAATATATCTTGATGTGGGCACTGGAAATTGCCTTGGGTAAAACTTCTCAACATGCTGCCTTTTTCACTCCTGGAGCCACCAGTAATTCGGTGTTACAGGGTATTGTACAATGTCACATTTGCTGGTTTCTTATATACCTGATGGTGCATGTTTGCTATAGGCCTTAGTAATGGAATTGGTCTGAAAAGCCCTGGTGGTGAATAGTGCAAATATACTCTCTCATATCAGGGTCCATTCTTTCTTATTCATTTTCATTGCTCACCAGGCTGCACGGGAAACTGGCGCTTTGCAAGCTGCCAAAAATAAACTGGAAAAGCAAGTCGAAGAGCTTACGTGGCGCCTACAGTTGGAGAAGCGCATGCGAGTGAGTATTTTGTTACAAAATTTCTCCATATCATTGTAGCCTTGGGAATACCGCAAGCCACTGATATAACATAATGTGGGTTTATGCACACCAATTTAGATACTGTATGCGAGATTTAACATACTCAAATATGTTGTTAATGGTTCAACCTGCCGTTTGTTGGACTTGTTTTAAAAAGTGCATTTCATAAGATAACACACATCCAACAATAACATTATTGTCTAAAGAAGTGATCTGAGTGAAGTAAAATGTGCTTGTAAGCATTTTGGAATTTGGATTGGAGGTATTTATTTGTTGTCCTGTTCTTCAGTAGAAGTAAAATGTTGACATTTGATTAGCTGATCTGAGGATATTGTACTATTGCTTAATGCGTGGCTGTTCGTTGTAGGCTGATCTTGAGGAATCTAAATCACAAGAGAATGCAAAGTTGCAAGCTGCCTTGCAAGAGGTGCAACAACAGTACAAGGAAACAAAAGACACACTAGTGAAGGAGAGAGAGGCGGCCAAAAAGGTCGCAAAGATAGCTCCAGTTATTAAAGAGGTTCCCGTTATAGATACAGAGCTGATGAACAAGCTTCGAGATGAAAATGATAAACTTAAGGTGAGACCTGAACATAATCTTGACTGTCAAAGGCCTGTAATCTGTTGGTGCTTCTGTTATAAATTTTAAAAACTGTTATGGTTTGCTTTACTCCTTTTTTTGCGGAGATTTCTTGCCTTCTAGTACTATTCAGCACGATCTGATATTTTTGCAGTTACTTGCTGTGTTTATAACACTTTGCATTTCATGACTGCAGACTCTTGTCAGTTCTCTTGAAAAGAAGATTGATGATACTGAGAAGAAATATGACGAAACAAACAAAATCAGCGAGGAAAGACTAAAGAAGGCAATGGATGCTGAGTCGAAAATTGATGATTTGAACATGGCAATGCTAAGGTTGTTCTTTTCCTAACCCAACTTGATAATATAAGCACTTCCGCATGTACGTTGATTGCTGAGAAAACCATAATTAGTATTTATTGATTGACCTTTTTGTTTTTATATTCTGCTTCAGGCTTCAAGAAAAAATATCCAACATGGAAACTGATGAGAAAGTGCAAAGACAAGCGTTGTTGAGCACGCCAGTCAGGAGCATGTCTGAGCATTTGTCGATTCCAATTGTTCCAAAGGTAGGATTGATGGCTTAAAATGATGTTTCTTGTTAATTCTGCTGTTAATGCTCATGCTTCTTTACTCAACTCTTCTGCTTCTTTCTCTGTTATTCAGAACCTGGAGAATGGCTATCATGAGGCTGAAGAGCCAAAGGTTCGGATTTTACACCTTTATATTTCTATTTAGTCTCTTCAACTTCAGTTGCACCCTTAATCTCATGGCAAAAACTGCTATCCTTTTTCAGGAACCCCAAAGTGCACCCCCTGCCCTTAAGGATTATGGGAATGGCGATCCAAAGTTGAGAAAATCTTCTGCTGAGAAGCAACAGGTAAGTCAACACTTTTTAGTCCTTCAACTGCTTCTGTAAACAAGGTTATTTAACACTAATCTTTCTGTAGGAAAATGTCGATGCACTTATTGACTGTGTAGCAAAAAATCTTGGCTACTGTGAGGGGAAGCCAGTTGCTGCTTTTACCATATATAAATGTCTACTTCACTGGAAATCTTTTGAGGCTGAGAAGACCAGTGTTTTTGACCGTCTTATTCAGTTGATAGGATCTGCAATAGAGGTAATCTGAAACCTAAACTTTGGTCTTAATTTTCAAGCCATAAGTCAAATTAGTATAAATGAGTGATCATTGGATTTTTTTTATCATTTTGGAGCTGACCATGGTCCATTTCACATCTAGCTGCATGTTAGGAAAACTAGATGTGCCCTTTTATTTTCATAAGTTGTCCTCATGTTAGAAGTTATTTTTTTGCTCTGGAAGCTCAATTTTCTTGGTCTTACCTTTGTATGGATAAGCTCTGAACTTTTGATGCCATGTTTTTAGAATTTTGAAAGAATTTGGTTTTGTCCAAAGTTCCACTACTGAAGAAAACAACGATGAGATAGTCATATTACTTCACTATTCTGCAGGCTTACTTTAGACTTTACCTTGTATGTAGTCTGATCATCTTTTTAATGAGCTTGGATATTGGATTCACCTACAATTACAAATTAATTTATTGTTATTTTGAATTTTGAACATGTCAAGCTGCTTTCCCCCCTCCCTTAAAGTCAGTTTACATTTTGGATCTATCTTTGATGCAGAATGAGGAGGACAATGACAACCTTGCTTACTGGCTCTCAAATACGTCTAGCTTGCTGTTCCTTTTACAAAGAAGTCTCAAAGCTGCTGGTGCACCTGGGACTGTTTCACGAAAGAAACCTCCTCAGCCGACATCGTTGTTTGGTAGAATGGCTCAAGTATGTTATTGTCCTTTTCATGCTCATAAGTAAACGGGGAGAATTGTTGAATGTGATAATTGGATCTTGATGTTAATTTATTTGTCTAGGGCTTGCGCTCTGCATCTTTTGCCAACATGCACGTTGAAGCGACTGATGTTGTGCGCCAAGTTGAGGCCAAGTATCCTGCGTTGCTTTTCAAGCAGCAGTTGACTGCTTACGTGGAGAAGATTTATGGAATCATCCGTGATAATATTAAAAAGGAATTGTCATCTTTGATTTCTTTATGCATCCAGGTAACATATCCTCGCTTTAGAATTTTTTTCTATTTGCTGATAGCTGGCATTGGGTCCTATAAGTTTCCAGTTGGTATATGAGCATAAACATATTTGTGATTTACTATTAACCACATGCTCTTGTTAATCACAAGGCTCCAAGAACAATGAAAGCTAGCATGCTGCGAATTTCTGGAAGGTCATCTGGTCAAACTCAGAGCAACCACTGGCAGAAAATTATTGAGAACTTGGATATCCTTCTAAAAATTCTACAAGATAACCATGTATGCATATCTCTCTTTGACCCTTTGTTTATGTGGGATTCGCTTCAGCTGGATGTATATTTAACTGTCATTTTGTTTATCCTCAGGTACCCCCAGTTTTGGCTCAGAAAATCTTTACCCAGATATTCTCATACATCAATGTACAGCTATTCAATAGGTGAGCTTAACTTCTGAAGTTCTGTTTTTTGATTGTACGGAAGCTAGTGCAATACATGCTTACTGTTTGTTCTACAGTCTGCTCCTTCGCCGTGAGTGCTGCTCCTTCAGCAATGGAGAGTATGTCAAAGCTGGCTTAGCCGAGTTGGAATTGTGGTGTGCAAAGGCAACATCCGAGGTGATCTGCCTCCTGTGTGATTCCTTGGTTTCTTTTTGTATTTGATTCAAATTACTGAAGTTTCTTGGTTACAGTATGCAGCATCATCATGGGATGAAATCAGGCATATCAGACAGGCTGTTGGCTTTTTGGTACGGTCCTCTAATTTTTTCAGTTACATGTATATAGTTTTAACAAACGCATTGTGCATATCTGTCTTATTATCATCCAATAACGTAGTCATTTATCGTTGGATTCAGTAAGCTTCATAATTTATAACTTTGGATGACGTAATTCATAACTTTCAGCTCAATAAAGCAAGTCTAGCAGTTGTTTGAATTTCAATTGATCTTGCACTGTGTGGATTGTAACTTGCAAGTACTCATACATTTTTAATACTCCTTTCAGGTTATATTCCAGAAGTTCAGGATATCTTATGATGAGATAGTCCATGACCTATGTCCGGTAAAATCTCAAAACTGTTAACCCACTTTTTGATTTTGTTGATTTTCTCATGCCTTTTCTGGTTTATGTTTTCTTACTTTTGTGAAGTATGAAATCGTCCTGGCCCTAATCAAGGTTCAATTGTTTTCCTTGTGTAGATTTTGAGTGTCCAACAGCTATACCGAATTTGTACACAGTACTGGGACGACAAGTACAATACCCAAAGCGTATCGTCAGATGTGAGCTCCATTTCATTAAAGAACTTCACCGCTTTATTTGCAACTATGCATTCTTATCAGCGAGATACTACTTTCCACACGATATTAAAGGACAAACATAACTCGACCCCTCTAATATTTCAGGTCCTTAGTAACATGCGGGTCCTAATGACGGAGGATTCGAACAATGCAGAAAGCAGTTCATTTCTGTTGGATGATAATTCAAGGTAACATAAGCACCATTTCATCTAATGATGTTTGTATAATTGTACTGATGCACAGCATTCTCAAGGTTCTGTTTTATTTTTTGCTTTGTGTTTCTTTTGCAATCCACAGCATTCCATTCTCAGTGGAGGATATCACCAACGCGATACAGGAGAAGGACTTCTCAGACGTGAAACCAGCTGAGGAGCTGCTCGAGAACCCCGCGTTCCAGTTTTTACAGGATTAGGGCCGAGCTTTATACTACCGCTAGATACCTCATCAGATCTGTTTCTTCATTTGTTGTACATTTTTTCCTACCCTTTTCTGCTGCAGCATTCGTGCGTGCCTTCTTTGGGGGTTACGTTCTCTCTCCTTTATTATATAGGGTAGTCACTAGGGTTGGGATGGGATTTCCTCCCTTGATAGTAGAAGAAAAAGCCACACCTTTAAAATGGAGGCAAATCATTCTTTGTAGGGCAAGTTGAAGCCAGCCAGTCGGTCAGTCTTTTTTTTGGTTTTACCCAGGGGCAGGGGTCGTTGGGAGAAAAAGTCATTGTAGTAATGTGTTGGTAGTATTCCATTCCCCCCCACAGTTATAGATTGTACAAATTTACAGTGTAAATCAACAGTGCAAGAAGAAAGAAATCCATATACCAAAGTGACATTGTGCTACGGAACATTTTCCTGTGTCTGTGTTTGTCTACAAAAATGCTGTGTGCGGCACTTGATGATCTCAGTTAGATTATGCTTTTTTTTTGTCCTATGAGTGTGCCGCATTGTCGAAAGTCTGAAAGCAAATGTCGCTTTGGATTCAAGTTGTGTGTGGAGTGTTGAAAATGACAGAGGATGCCCACCTTATAAGCATCGTTCTCTTCAGTGGTGTGGCATTTCACCTCGGTATATTCTGCGGGTATCAACATAATATATATATATATTTCACTGAAGGAGTGGGTTCTAGGCTGCAATCCACCATCTGAGTGCGGTTTCTTTGCTTGTACTCCGTCTGTTAGTAAACAAGTGACATGGTTTTATTTCAAATCAAATTTGAACTAAAACAACGTTATTTATTTACGAACGGAGGGAGTAGCACAAAGTTAAAGAAGAAAGCTGCAAGTTGACACCAGGTAGAATACTAAAAACCCACCGATTCAACAACGATTTTAACTTTTCCGCGCAAATCTGATTGAGATTTGTTAGTTTTGACCTTGGGACCACCCACAGATATAGATGCTGATTTCGAACTTGCAGCAGCAAAGCAATGCTTTATGCTTGCGTCCGGACCACGCGACGCGAGGGTGGCCGCAGGCCGCAGCGGCGGTAGAATTTGGAACCCTCTGGCGCCAACCGTGACATTCCCCCGAGCCGAAAGCGAAAAAACAAAGACGCGCGGGCGGGTGACGTTCCCGAATCTACCCCTCCTCTCTGGCCTGCGCACGCACGCGTGGGAGGGCATTCCCGTACAATGACCTCAGCCGCTGGAAAAAGTGGTGAGGAATGAATGAATACGGCGGAACCGAATTGAATTGGAGACCAAAAAAAGGGTAAAAAAAGAGGAAGGCGAGCGAGGGGAACGCTGCACGAGAACCCGCCCCTGTCCCTCTCCGACCCCGCCCTCGCCCCCGGAATTCCGCCGCCGCGCCGTATCGAGGTAATGGGCTCCTTCCTCCCTCCCTCCCTCCCTCGCCATCCTCTCCGCCGTGGCGTTCTCGGCCGGCGCGTGGCCTCCGCGCGCGCGTGCCAGCGGGAGGCGGTTGGCGCCTGCTGGTTTATTCGCCCTGTTTGTTAGTTTGGTGGCGTGGAAAAGGGATGGGGGCAAGGAGCCGTGCCGCCGCCGTTATTCGCCATTTCGCTCCGGCGGGCCCGGTTTCCAACGGGATTCGGTTCCGGGTGGAGTTTCTGGCGTGTGCGGAATTGGGGTTCGCTAATGGGTTCGGCGTTCGAGTTGTTTCTGTAGGTGTCCTGCTGGTGCTGGGGCGATTAGGGTCGGGGACAGCAGTCCCATGTGCGTTTCAGTTCGATTTTTGTCCAGTGCTGTACTATGCGGTGGGTTCTCTGTTTAGACGGGGGAATCGATTCCCTACTGTTTGATGGATGGGGGAGTGCTGCCTTAGCTTTACTTGTTACTGATGGAGACTTGGAGAGTTGGGAATAGGTGGGCATGGGGTTACTAGTTAGCATCTTCTCATTTCTGTATGGAGAGGATAGGCCGAGGCTCATGTCCTCATATGTCCTAGTGTTGATTGGTCTGCGACGAAACCCCGATTTCTCTTTCCACCAAGTCCAGGAGATTAATCACAGTCATCGTTTTCTTCTGTTATTACGCAGGCTCGCTCGAGCAGAGGTTTGGCGCGGTTCGAGATGAGCGCCAGCATCACCGTGACCTACAAGAGGAAGCGTGGTTCGTCGCGCCCCCAGGCGGCTGATGGCGCGACTCCAAAGTGTCCTCCTGTTTCTAGCAGTGGGGTTGCCACCACAGAAGCCCCGGAAGACGGCGCGGACGCGGATAATGACCAGTCGAACGGATATGTTCATGTAAGGAACCTTGAGTGTTCTCTCTCTTTCCTGTTCGTCGTCATAGAGTTATTGATTTTTGATGTTATCTCTATTGCTTCTGTCTGTCCACGTTAGTTCTGCCGGTACTGATTTTCCCGCCTTCTAAGATGGTGGATTTTCGCGCCATTTTTAGGAGGGCACGTAAGTTGCTGCGCCAACCGGTACAATATGATGCAGACATAGCTCCTCCTTTTGGTTTGGCTGGTTTCGCATTGGCCGTGGAGCTGATGTCTGTAAGATAAATACTTAGTAGTTGCTTTGCGTTGGTAGTAGCTTGTACTAGGTTCTGAACCATATGGTTTCTATAATGGAAATCAAAGGGGGTGGCCCTTCTTTTAATAAAATAAAATGATGCAGACATTTATATCTGAAAATATCAATAGCTGGATGTTCTGAGAATATTCTATTTTTTTATGATAAGCAGTATATAGAATATTACTCTGAATGTTTATTTTGCCATAAATTCAATGCTTTATGACATTTTAATTCTATATCCATATGTTCATCATCTACCTTCTTTTGCATCTTATTATACCTTTTCTCCTCTGGAAAATTGACAGCCTGCCTCTACACAGCAACAGCATGTCTGCAAGTCAATGCAAGAAAGCGCCATAGAAGAAACACCTAAGCCATGTGCACATGCACCAGAGAAAGAACAAAAGGAAATTCCATTGTGCGAACCATTGCCACGGATGGAGCAACCTGAGATTTGTTCTGTCACCACTCTCCCAATAGCAGAGGCGTGTAATGGTAAATTGCAATGCACCAATGATGCAGTTAATCCCATCCCTGCCTCCAGTTCTCTATGCTATCTCAGACATGCTGATGGGACAACTAATCGAGCAGAGGATTCTAATAACTCTGCTCATGTGGCAATAAATTCTCATCAAGGCCCAGAAGATACTATCAGACCTAGTCAATGTAAGAACAGATTTAGTCCTCAGCTCACCTTCCGGAGGCGTGTTAAAAGGAAAATTGATTTGGACGAGGCAGCAGAGGGAAATTATATGAATAACGGCAAAGGGTACTCAACACTGGCATGTAGCCCAGCAAATTTGTCAGTTAATGCTACAGCCTTGCTTGAAGTAACTGATGCTGATTCTTTGGATATTGCAGATAAGGTATGCTTTCTCACTCGTCCTACCGTACTCTTGTACTGTGCTGCAAAAATGGCATTGTTTTAATTCTTTACTCATATTCATGATGCTATGGTTTTCCTTTTACATGGTTATTTGCTTAAGAACTTGGATTTGAATATGGTAAGTTAACAACAAGGCTAATATTGAAGTTCAGATTGAATGTAAAGTTAATTCAGTTGCCTTTGTACCCAACTGTAATGATCTCCTTACTTACTGCTGTTTTTTTATCTACTTTTGAAGTATGATGTTATCAAGCCATAATAATAATTTTGAAAGCATATATTCTGCATCTCGTTTATGCTGATTATATATTTTTTTCTTTGTGAAAAGGGACTTCACAATTTTTACCCAGCTGACAAACAAGAATAATGTGGCTATTAGTTTCTTTATTACATAAAAAAATGGGTGCTGAGATCTCAGTGCTATCTCAGTGGCCGGAGTTCAGGTTGTTGAACCCGCCCATCAGCGTTCGAGTCCTCACGGGGTCAGTGGAGCCGCCGTGGGGATTCAAACGCTGGTGTGCGCGTTCAACAGCCTGAACTCGTGCCACTGAGCTAGCACTCAGTTCTGACTAGTTTCTTTATTATATGACTGCATAATTTATATATGGAACAACCAATCAATATTACATGCAAGAGATTTGCATCGTAACTATGACATAGATGTGCAGATGCCAAAGAAGTCATGCATCAACAAAAGAGAATTTCATATATGCTCCACTGTATGCAAGTTGATATTGCCCTACTTATCTCGCTCTATATGGTAAAATTATCAGTGAAAGAGAACATAAACATATCAAATACTTGAATACTTCACCAGTGCCAGTAAATGGTGTACTCCGTGATGGCTAAAGGTGTCCAAAATTATAATGTAGCATTGACTCTGTCACATATTCTGTGTGCAGGTAGCTACAGAAGGAACAAGTATTGGATTAACTGTACCAGCTCAATGCTTGCTTGAACGGAAAAGGTAACAAAATTGTGTTTGTTAAGTGCTGTGATCTGATATCAGAGTGATGTTATTGCTAGACTTACATGTTCGAAGGACTAATTCAATTCTTCTTTTGTAGTTCATGCATGCTAAAATCTAAAGTGCAGCATACGGTTTCCACACAGCATTTTGAAGATGTAAACCAAGCCTTAACTTCAGAACGGGATGGCACACCAGTTTCAGAATTTACTAGCGTGCAAGTGATCAGTGAGCCAGATGTAAGAGCGGAGGACTTGAGCAAAACTCTAGGTCGTGTTAATGAAGCACCAAAAGTTGTTGAAATGAAGGAGTTACATGGTAATGGGCTTCTTCATAGTCAGCAAGGCAAAATAAATAAATTTAAATAGGTTGAAACTGACCAGTGTATCTGTGTACAGATGATCCTCCAGAATCCCAAGGTTCAACAAAACATATTCCAGTAATTATCTTGGATGGTGATAATGATGAGAGGGCCAGGGGTAAACTGCTGGAAAATTCAAAGGTTCCTGATCAAGTTATCCAGGAGGAAAACAAAAGCAGATTTAATTTTGGGAAGTTCAACCTGAATTCGGTTGAATTATCTCAAGAGAGGCTTCTCAATCTGGATGACTCGTCTGTTCAAAGGCTGCCAGATCAGGTGAGAATGACAAAATCACATAGTTGGCTCATGTTTTAGGAAGTGCTTCATTGGTAGTTTTGGCTTGCGTCAAGAATTTCTATGCCTCACCCGCTTAGAGGATTATTTTCAGTCAGTAAAACCGTTTTCCCTTCCCAAATCGTATGTAGTTCTGCCCTTTGTTTCAAACGAGTTTGTTTTTTTCTTGATATTTTATCAATCTGTGGATGGTTTTACTAAACTGTATTTAATTCTATCTGAGTTTACAGGCTTGTTGGTACATGTATTATACTGCCTCATATATATCCATGCATTAAACATTTTCTACTGCTTACAGGATCATTTTGGTACTGAACAAAAACAAGTTTCTCAACCAATTGAAAGGTTATTTTTTACAAAGGAGAAAGAAACCGTCCATGATAAAGAACAACATCAAGAGGGAACCTCAACATTGCATACATTGTACCCCAATTTTTATGACCCGGCTCTGTCATGGAAAGCTGGGAGTTCCAAGGAACCAAAGAGCATGCCTTCAGAACTGAAATTCAGAATAATGGATAGGGCTCCTGAGTCCAGTTTGGAACTCCGCTTGGATAGTTTCCAAGACAGTGGCATGTCTGCCCTGAGTCACGATAAGTTATTTCATGGAGGCAAGTCCAGTGGATCTCATGTACTGACAGAAAGGGTCGGCACATATTCCTACAGAAGACGTCAGGTTACCTGGTCGGAAGAAGAGTTAGATTTTCTGTGGATTGGAGTGAGGAGGTATGGAACGAATAACTGGAACGCAATGCTTAGGGATACACGGCTACGGTTCTCAAGCTCAAGAGTGGCTGAGGACCTTGCTAAACAATGGAACAAGGAGCAAAAGAAACTTCTAGGCGTAGATCTTCAATCAATAAGAGCATCTGCTTTAGGATCTGCACCGCCTCCCCATATAGCAGAAGATTATGCTGGAAGCAGTTCGTGCACTGGATGCTCAAAGCCTCCATTTCTTGCAGCCCAATCAGACCTTTCCTTGGGCGACGTGCACCTTCGGAATGCTTACTCTTCAGATAGAGGCCAACATTATTTGTCAAACCTTGGCAGGTTTAACCTTCATGGAATCGACAATGTGCCGAGAAATTTGTCTCTGGGAGGCTTCCCTGGAGCTTCTTCCTCACAGGGGAGAACTGGGAGCAGGCGTAGGAAGACAACCAAGCTTCAAAAGCCATACTATGACAACAGGTCGCCCTGGTGCCAAGAACTACCACAGAGGATGCCGGCTCAGTTCCTTCCCATCAACCAACAGCCAATCAACAGCCTTCCTCAGTGGCTTACCAAGGGCGCCGAGACCGGTAAAAGCTGGCTCAACCCGGAGATGTGGTCGAGCGCGTTGCAGGCGCCAGGCCATTCTGTCGCAGATCCACTGAATGACAGCCTGAGGGCTGCCGCCTTTCTGTTCCCCGACGACAAGAAACCACATGCCATGCCTGACGCCTCTTTGAAGCTGGCGCTGAAGAGGAAAGCGGAGTGGCGCAGTCTAGGCAAGAAGCTTTTCCGGACCAGTGGTGACACCTTGGATCTAAACCAGAGGGCCGCTGCTATGGCGGCAGGGCCGAGCGGCGCCACCCCGAGCGACACCGGCGCGTCGTCTGAAGAGACGGTGTCAGATAGCTGAGCTATGATCTTGCGCATGTTAGTCCCCTCCGTTGTGTCTAGTTAACAAACTTGTTGTCTTCGATGCTGAAGTTGGTGGAACACTAGTTGAGTAGCAGGGAATGTTTTGCTGCATTTGCCTTTAAAAAAATATTCTAGCATAACTGGAAATGATGGTTAATGGACGTAATACAAGCTATCTACATCCCCAAGCGTTGTGTCGTCTTTTGCTAAAGGAATGAGCTCCGGGATGGCCATTGGGTTAGGTTCGTTTAAATCTATTCGGCGATCTGGTCCTTTGAGGGCAATGACGGAGAAATTAGGCTTTGCCAGAGAGCGGATTGATATGATCATGGACGTATGTCCTCTCCTCTGTCCGGTTCAATTATATTTCTTTTAAGAGCACACCAAAGATGTATCATATTTTTATATAAGGTAGAAACATAATTACAAGGAGTCTATCATAAATGCGAACATACGGGTAAACATGAGACCCTCTCCTTATTCCAACACTGTGCCAGGAAACCTAAGCTAACCTCTCACAAAACGGTGCAAACCACCAACACCAACGCCCGCTTGCCTTCACTCGGCAACCTCGCTCAACACATGAGTAGATAGCCCCATCGGTGTTCTTTGATGATCTACCCATTGAATACCCGCGCATTGCGTTGCTTTCAAAGGGACCAAGTGACAACAATGATCAAAGTGTCGAAACCTCTCCTGCCGCCCTTGCGAAAGTTCCTCCTTTCGCTCAACCACTACTCCAAGGCTGTGTCCATTAGAATAGGACCTTGCACATTGATGCCAAGTTGGTCCCAGATATTGTACAAGGTTCAATTCTATTGAAACTGTTTTTTTTGCCATCGAGGGGGTTGAGACAAGGGGACTCTCTATCCTCCTATCTATTCTTGTTGTGCGCGGAAGGCCTGTCAAGAATGTTACTATTTGCGAAAGAGGAAGGGGCTTTATCTTGGGTGAGAGTTTGCATAGATGCTCCATGTGTCTCATCTTTTATTTGCCGACGACTCTCTTGTATTACCGAAGGAGAATATGACGAATGCAATTTATCTAAAAAACATTATGAATTCTTATTGCGCTTCATCGGGCAGCGAGTAAGTATAACTAAATCTAGCATATATTTTAGCCCAAACATTGTTATCGAAGTCAGAATGGATGTTTGTACTGTTCTCGATATACTCATGCAGGCCCTGTTGGATAAATACTTGGGGCTACCTCTATTGGTTGGGGTGGATAGAAGTGAATGTTTGAACATTTGGTGGAAATGATCATTGAAAGAATTAATGGTTAGAAGGAGAAGATATTATCTGCTCGAGGTAATTAAGTGCTTCTGAAAGTGTGGCAGAAGCCATCTGGACATATGTGATGTATGTATTTAAGCTTCCGAAAAAATGTAAAGGAATCTGATATGTCTTCGTCGTATATACTTTTCCAAACACTTTTGCTCTTATTTTGGACTCTAATTTGCATGATTTGAATGAAACTAACCCGTACTGACGCTCTTTTTAGCAGAACTACCATGACGTTGTTTTTTGTGCAGAAATAAAAGTTCTCGGAATTGGACGAAACTTTTTGGGAATTTTTATGGAATATATAAAAAATATTGGAGCTAAGACCCACCAGAGGCCCCCTCCTGTTGCCCACAAGGCAACATGGCGCGACCACCCGCCCAGGCATGCTAGGTTGCCTTGTGGGGCCCATAGGGCTCCGCTAACCCTAATCTCAAGCCTATAAATTCCTTTTCCCTGAGAAAGAAATAAGAGAAGAAGTTTCATCATGTTTTACAATCCGAAGCCGCCGCCACCTCCTGTTTTTCATCGGGAGGCCAGATCTAGATTCCGTTTGGGGCTTCAGAGAGGGGGATTCGTCGCCATCATCATCACCAATTACATGATACTCACCATCGGGAGTAAGTAATTTCTTCGTAGGCTTGCTGGACAACGATGGGGTTGGATGAGATTTATCATGTAATCGAGTTAATTTGTTAGGGCTTGACCCCTAATATCTATTATGTTTTGAGATTGATGTTGCTATGACTTTGTTATGCTTAATGCTTGTCACTAGGGCCCGAATGCTATGATTTCAGATCCGAACCTTTTATGTTTTCATGAATATATTTGAGTTCTTCATCCTATCTTGCAAGTTATACGCACCTATTATGTGTTATGGTACTCATACAACAAAGTGACAATAGTTGAGATTCTTTCCGGTGATTACCGTAGTTTGAGGAGTTAATGTATTCACTATGTGTTAATGCTTTGTTTCGGTTCTCTATTAAAAGGAGGCCTTAATATCCCTTAGTTTTCTTATGGAACCAGCTACCATGGGAGGGTAGGACAAAAGGTGTCATGCAAGTTCTTATTATAAGCACGTCTGACTATATACGGAATACATGCCTGCACTACATTGATGAATTGAAGCTATTGTGCATTGCTCTAGGTTGTGACTGTTATATGATGAATGTCATTCAACACAAATATCCACCACTGATCTAGTGCCTATGCTTTTCATACATTGATCTATGCTAAGTTACTTTAACTACTGCTGCTGTTGCAATCACTACAAAAACTGCTCCTGCTACTGTTACTACCGCTATCAAGCTATCATACTACTGTGCTACCGATCACTTTGTTGCAGATATTTAGTACTCCAGGTGTGGCTGAATTAACAACTCAACTACTAATACTTGTGAATATTCTTTGGCTCCCCTTGTGTCGAATCAATAAATTTGGTTGTATACTCTACCCTCAAAAACTATTGCGATCCCCTATACTTGTGGGCTATCAGAATCACAGATGCAATATCACAATATTGGTGGGGTGATGATGCTACAGGAAGGAAGATACATTGGTTTGCCTGGTGGAAGCTTTGTCTTCCAAAAAGGAGAGGTGGTTTGGGTTTTCGCGATTGTTAGGACTCGAGTGTATCAACTAGAGGGGTGCGGGGGGGGGGGGGGGGGGGGGGGGGGGGGGGGGGGGGGGGGGGTCGGGGTGAATGGGAGATTCAATTTTTCTCTCGAAATGTTGAATACTCTCAACACAACACATCAGATAATAAACTAAACATTTTTAGTTCTACGAAAGTAAACCATTTCCGAAGCAAAACTAGTTCTGAAACAAATCTAGTTCCGAAACAGAATTCGTTCTGAAACAAAACTAGTACGGAAACGAAACTATCAACATAGATAGAATTGTACACATGAAACATTTGCACACATCACAAATACAAAACATGCACACTACTGTGAAATGACTATCAGAGTAGAATGATTAGGTAGAACCATATGAAAAGCAAATGAACATAGAGACAAGCAACCTTAAGCGCCGCGAAAGAAAAATGCAATGGAAAACTGTCACAATACTGAAAGGAATGCTTGGAAGATAAAGTATCAATGTACACAAATAGATACTATCAATGGCAAATAGCACCATAAATAAACTGCCGAAAGAAATGCCGTAGGATAGAAATTAGTGGTGCTCGATGGCGACAGATGATTTGGTAGACCAGTTCACTCTTTTGCAAAAGAGCTATGTCTGGTTGGAGGGACTTGTGATTTGATACATCTCCATCGTATCTATAATTTTTGATTGTTCCATGCTATTATAGTATCAATCTTGGATGTTTTATATGCAATTACAAGCAATTATACATCATTTTTTGGGACTAACCTATTAACTTAGTGCCCAATGCTAGCTGCTGTTTTTTGCCTGTTTTGGTTTTCCAGAATATCAGTACCAAACGAAGTCCAAATGCCACGAAACTTTTTTGAGATTTTTTTGGACAAAAGAGACCTTGGAAGCTCCGGGAGAGGGCTAGAAGATGAAGGAGGGGCCCACAAGGCACCACGGCGTGCCCAGGGGGGTGGGGGGTGGACACGCCCTTGTGGCTCATGGGGCCCATGTTCACCCGTTTGACCTAATTCCGCCTCTATAAATTCTCTAAAATCAGGAAACCAACAGGGAGCCACCCAAAATACTTTTTCCGCCATTGCGAGTTTCTGTTCTCGAGAGATCCCATCCAGAGGCCTTTTTCGACACTTTGCCAGAGGGGGAACCAGCCATGGAGGGGCTCTACATCAACCTTGCCGCCCTTTCGATTATGTGTAATTAGTTTACCATATACCTACTAGTCCATAGTTAGTAGCTAGATGGCTTCTTCTCTCTCTCTTTGATCTTCAATACAATGTTGTCCTCGATGTTCTTGGAGATCTATTCGATGTAATCACTTTTTGCGGTGTGTTTGTTGGGATCCAATGAACTGTGTTTATGATTAGATTATCCATGAATATTATTCGAGTCTTCTCTGAACTCTTTTATGCATGATTATTATAGCTTGGTATTTCTATCTGATCTATTGATTTGGTTTGGCCAACTAGATTGTTTTTTCTTGCAAGGGAGAGGTGCTTTGTGATGGGTTCGATCTTGCAGTGCTCAATACGAGTGATAGAAAGGGACATGAAACATATTTGTATTGTTGCCATTAAGGATAAAAAGATGGGGTTTATTCATGCATGAGTTTATTTTGTCTACATCGTGTCATCTTGCTTAAGGTGTTACTCCGTTCTTTATGAACTTAGTACTCTAGATGCATGCTAGATAGTGATCGATGTGTGGAGTAATAGTAGTAGATGTAGGCATGAGTCACTCTACTTGTCTCGGACATGATGACTATATACATGATCATTGCCTTGGATATCGTCATGATTATTCGCTTTTCTATCAATTGCCCAACAATAATTTGTTAACCCATCGTATGCTATTTTCAAGAGAGAAGCCTCTCGTGAAAAATATGGCCCCTGGGTCTACTTTTATCATATATTAAAATCCAAAAATACCTTGCTGCAATTTTTCTTTTCTTTATTTATTTTGTCTTTCTTTATCTATCTATCACTACAAATTTAATCTTTGCAATTAACCGCCGAGGGATTGATAACCCCTTGTTCGCGTTGGGTGCAAGTATTTGTTATTTTGTGTGCATGTACTACTAATGAGGTGTTGCGTGATTCTCCTACTAGATTGATAACCCTGCTTCTTAACTGAGGGAAATACTTATCTCTACTGTATTGTATCATCCTCTCCTCTTCGGGAAAATTCTAACGCAGCTCACAAGTAGCAAGATGATTGAACACAAAAGATAAACTCTCTTCGTCCTATTCTCCTCAACGTGAAGTTCCTCGAACTTCAGTTGATTTCACTTGTGGTAGATCACTACTAGGGAAAAGCCTAGCAGTAGCACTGGCTTTTGGCCTAGCAGTAGCGCGTGGTGCCGCACTACTGATAAGGCGCTACAGCTATACCTACTTAGTAGTAGTGCGTTTTTGGTAACGCGCTACTAGTAAGTACTAGCAGTGCGCCTCTGGGCCCGTGCTACTTGTCGTAGAATTGTCACGTGGGATGTCCTAGCGGAAGGACTTAGTCGTGGAGCCATCACAACTAAGTTAGCTTAAAGGGGTTAATCGGGACAGGGGACACAGAGAATTTATACTGGTTCGGCCCCTTGCGGTGAAGGTAAAGGCCTACTCCAGTTTGGGATTGTATTGCTTGGGTTTCGATTACCAGGGAGCGAATACACTTGACCTAGTTCTCGAGCTCTTGTCTCTTTCCCTAAGCCACCGCCGGGTCATCCCTTTATATACACAGGTTGATGCCCGACGGTTCATGGAGTCCTGGTCGGCTCATACACAACATGTCCGGCTCGGTGACTAACTATGCTTGCCTTACAATACAAGTCATACATACATGATGGTTCATCCTCCTGGGCCTTAAGTCACCTATGGTTCTTGAGCCGTCACCAGGCTCGTATGATCTGCCATCTTCATTGGTAAGCCGTTAGTGGTATGACCCGTCCCCTCCTGGGTGGTTCATATCCAGTAGTTATATCCCCAACATTAGGCCCCAGGTTGATTTGAACTTGTTCATGTCAATCTTCAATGTCTGACTTGTCAAAATCTTGCATCGCTTGTCTGATAAACCTTGTTGTAACCTGCCATGACGTCAGCTCATAGAATTTTCTTAAACCGCCATGATGTCATTTCACATTAACTTCGCACGAGGCCCAGAACATCTTAACTGATCCTTATCTTAATAAACATCCCGAGAATCGAGGCGTCCATATAGCCACATGATGATTTTGACCTCCTCGATTCTCGCGCATGCCTTGTATCCACCCCCTTATAAATAGGGTCAGGGGTCCTTTATCATTTCCCCCTCGTTTCCTCCTTCGTCTTCCTTCCTTGCACAGCCGCACTAGTACTCGAGCTCCACCGCCGTGACCTCCGATCACTGCACCAACCTAGGCTGCTGCATTGACCTGATCGGACCAGAGAACTCTGGCGCGCCACCCCTGCCGCTCATCACCTGTAAGTGCATCTCCCCCTTTCATCTCAGATCTGTATTTAGGGTTCAGGCCGTTCGTCGGTGTTCTTGCCATTCTTGCGTTGTTTCCATCCACTTTGATAGCTTTCAATATGGATAAGTCCTAAGCTTTGCGCGGAAGTAGTTTTAACATTCATTTTCATCATCAGAGTAACATATCTCCATAGAAACCCTCATCAGAGCATCACAACCTTCCGCTGCCGCCACCTTAGGTTTACTTTTATTGCTTTTCTGAACTGCCATAGATCCAAAAATATAGCTTGAACTTGTGAAATATGTTTTTCCACCACCTTAGCAAAATTTTCTTTCGACTAATCTGAAGCACCAACACTGTCATGGCGGCTTACACTACTAGGGAAAAGGCTAGCAACAGCGTGGGTTTTAGGCCTATCAGCAGCGCGGGTACCCGCGCTACCAATAAGGCGCTACAGCTAACTCTTAGTAGTAGCGCTGCCTGTACCCGCGCTACCACTACTGACTATAGCAGCAGCGCTTTTCAGGAATGCGCTGCTATTACTTAGCTGTAGCGATTTCCCAGTCCAGCGCTACTGTTATATATTTCACCATTTCCCCATTCCGGCTTCGATAAACTGCAATTTCCAGATACTAGGTACTACTAGATATCAATTTCATAAAGCATTATAGGTACTAGGTAGTACTCCCTCGGTTCGAAATTACTCGTCGTGGTTTTAGTTCAAATTTGAACTCAAACCACGACGAGTAATTTGGAACCGAGGGAGTACTAGATAACAATTTCATATATACTCAACATGCATCCTCAAGCAGTACAAGGTGACATCGACGACAATCATCATATTTAGTTCTAGATGATATCGACATCGATCATCATATGTAGTTCTACATGATATCGACGACGATCATCATATGTAGTTCTAGATGATATAGCCACATACACATATGTAGTTCTAGATGATATCGACGACGATCATCATCCTCAAGCCTGGGCGGTGGGTGTTCCTGATAGTAATTAGGATGGCCTGTCCAGCACGAAGATTCTTGCCAACGAGGAATCTCTTCCACCCAACCGAGTTCAAGTGTGTGCGACCATCTGTGCCCATGCGGTAAGTACATGTGGTGACGGAGCCCCTTGCGGTAAGGCATAGTCCAACTAAGCCTTCTTCATCTGGCTCGATACCACAACTCACAGATAGGTTCTTTGGCAATCTCTGAATAAGAAAAATATACCAATTAATAAATAGCCTAAGCATGTGATTAGACTCTACACTAAAGTATATCATCGACTAGATTTGTAAGTATAACAATACAGCATGTATATATCATCAAATTACTACATGCAGTACGTATAACATACCATTTCATGCCGATCAACCATGGTACTTGTCAGGCGGGTCACGAATGGCACCCCGACAAAGTCATCACGTGGCGGAATTATGTCCCATAGGTTGCACACCTCCTCTCGCTCAGCCTCATTCTTTGAGCTATGATGGCTTCATGAAGTGGGTTCTCATCATCTTCATTGAGTGGGTCCTCATTATCTTCATCATCTTCGTCATCTTCATCATCTTCCACCAGGTTGATATAAATGACAACCAGCTTGGGTCTTTCTGCTCTGAAGGAGAATCTGATCAACTCACCACCAGTAAGACGCATGCGAGCAAGGAAACGGGCCCATCCATCTCCTCCAATCTGCGACATATTGCGTCCTTTCTCGACCTCCATAGTGTACGCCCCCCAGGAGCCTCAAATGTCACAGTGTCTCCTGTCAGCTTGTTGAATTTCAACCTCACATTGCATGGGACGATCTGTGTAAGAAAAGCAAAATGACACAATGCAGTAATGCCAACACTAAAAATAAAATAGTTGTTACATTTCATCTAATTTCTTACCGCCGCATGACGAAAACTCGGATGGAAGTAGATGCCGAACAGCTTGCCAGTTGCAAGGCTGCTGGCGCACCTTGACTTGCACAGTCGACATAGTGGTGCTGGTGGTGGCGCCATTTTACTAAATCAACTAATTCAAAATGTTCTAAATCAACTAGCCTACTAAATCAACTAAATCAACTAGCCTACTAAATAAACTAAATCAAAATGTTCTAAATCAACTAAATCAACTAGCCTACTAAATCAACTGAATCATATCAACTAAATTGACTAAATCAACTAGCATACTAAATCCACTAGCATACTAAATCAACTAAATCAAAATGTTACATATGAAAGCCTACTAAATCAAAATGTATCAGGGAGGAGGGACAAGGAGGGGCGACTCGAGGAGGGAGAAGATAGTAGGACGGAGGAGGAAGGCGGAGCAAGGAGGGGCCGGCCGACGGCGAGTGGAGGGAGGACGGATCGAGGAGGAAGGCGGAGCGAGGAGGGGGTGGCCAGCGGCGAGTGGAGGGAGGACGGAGGAGGATGAGGCGACAGCGGCGCAGATCGGGGGAGGGGCGACGGGGGAGGACCGGCGGCGCGGGGGGTGAGAAGGAGACCGTGAGTGTGTGTGAGTGTGATCTGTGGATGAGGCTAGCTGGTGAGATCTATAGTTAATTTAGCAGTAGCGATTATTGCCTGAATGCGCTGCTGCTACGTTACGTAGCAGTAGCGCCGTCTATTTTAACGCGCTGTTGCTATAACTGACCTCGCGGTGGCGTCGTGGGAATTTTAGCAGTAGCGCCGCTTGGAGTGCACGCGCTACTGATAAACTTGTTTCAGCAGCGAGTTTCCACAGCCCGCGCTACTGCTACTTACCAGCAGCGCCTGATTTTATAGCGCGCTGCTGGTAAGATTTTGTGTATAGGCTTTTCCCTAGTAGTGTTATGACATAAACCGTAACCTATTATATATCATTAGGCCCCGTTTAAGCCGCCATTATTTACCTTAGTCAATAACTTATGTAATATCCTTCTAGTTTTAACAATTGCATACTTTGAACTATATCTCCATAACCATTAGCCTTGTACAACGAATTGAACAATAATTTGTAAGTCACCATATATCTGCCGGTTTAATAACATCTTGAACCGCCTTGTGTAGCCTGTGCATCCAACCATGACTAAGACCATCACATCATGTGATTGGGTCCCATCCATTGTTACTGAGGCAATGCTCCAGGAGTACGTCAAAATTGGCTTCTTACCAGCAAAAAACATCATTCAGTGGCGTATTCCAAAACCAAACAAAGTCAGACCTCAACCACAGGATGGTGAAGTGATTGTCTTTACTGATCACATGAACCGGGGATTCTCACCGCCCGGGTCAAAATTCTTTCATGACGTTTTGTACTTTTTTCAACTTCATCCTCAAGACTTTGGACCCAATTCCATGTCAAATATCTGCAATTTTCAAGTCTTCTGTGAAGTATATCTTCAAGAGGAACCAAGTGTTGAACTCTTTAGGGAGTATTTTTACTTGAACCGCCAAAATGAATTTACTGATGGGCTTAGTCAGGAGCTCGGAGGGATCTCAATTCAATGACGCAGAGACACCATTTTTCCTTATGCCAAACTTCCAAGCCATCCCAAGGATTGGAATAAAACCTGGTTCTACTGCAAGGACACGTCTCCTGCTGATGAAAACCCCATGCCCAGCTTTCGTGACCAACGGCTCAACCCAAAACATCCTCTCCCTGACCGGCTTAGCACTGCTGAATGGGCCAAACTTGCGCCTATCTTCTCAAAGGTTAGAGCGCTATTGGGCAATGGATTGACCGGGGTTGATTTAGTTCGATGCTGGGTAGCGTGGCAGATCATACCCTTAACCCGCCGGTCCGGCTTAATATGTACATATACTGGTGACACCAAAGATCCACTGCGCTACAGTTCCACATGTTTGTCTGACAAAGCCATCAATGAAATAACCAATACTCTTCTCAATGAAATCTTGGAGAGCTGCAGCCAAGTGGGGTTAAATCCCTACTGCACACTTAAACCGCCACCAGATGTAAGTCTGTCCGGTTTATATACTTTTCTTCATTGTTTATAGAACCTAGAAATCCCCAATCTTTATTGTAATTTGTTTGCAGGCTAAATCGGCCTTTTGGGATAAAAAGTATGATGAAAAAGCCACCAAGAGGACCAGGGCTAAGACCAAAGCTGTGAAGAGGAACAAGAAGAAATCCACCACTTCTAATCTGCTCAATTTAGATGAAGATGATGATGAGTCGGAGGTAGACCTTGATTCCCTTGGCTTTTTTATCCATCTTATTGACACTGGTTGTTATCAGGATGATGCGGAAACCAGCCAGGCGGGTGACGATGAGGTAACTATTATTTCCTTTGACTCAGAGCCTTTGTCAAGCCAGGAAATTTGACGAGTGATCCGGAATGTAAGGTTTTCTAACCCTTTAGCTCACTTGGATCCCAACTTTATTTTGAAGCAACAACAACATGAGAACCAGCGCAGAACCCGGACCAGTGGAGGCGAAGAACTTTCCTCCTGTTTGCCCAACACACCAGCCCCACGTAAACGCCAGAATGAGGTACTTCCAAAACTCTAACTCTTATTTATTCTCAGGTAAATTTTATTCATCAAATACTTAGTTATCCTGATTCAAATTACTAGGGAACTTCTCATTCTTCGTCTGGTGACTCATCTCAGACTTTGCTTCCGGCTTTCAAGACTGCTCCTGGGTACCAACTTTATCTGATCTTTCAACATCTTTAAACTCATACTGACTTTTTTAATCCTCTTGTAGTGGGAAAGCAAAGCCTAGAAAAAATGTTCTGCACTAGTGCAAGTAATATTTCATTCCAGGCGTACAAGCCGGATCAATAGGGTATTCATAGCTATGCTCAATGAGCAGGAAGCCCCCAAGTATTTTGTAATCATGGTGTACAAGCCGGATCAAGAGGGTAGTCATAGCTATGCTCAATAAGCAGGAAGCCCCCAAGTGATTGTATGAAGTGACAATAAAGACTCATTATTCTCAGAAATGAAAAGATAGAGGCCCTGACGTAGCAGGGATGCCGACTTTATTATATTCATCATAATATATACATTGTCAAAATATGTACATCATAAGAGCCAGTGGCTCAGGTGTAATAAAGGCTGAAGATGAGCAATATTCCACGGCCGGTGGGTCTCCTTCTCCGACATGTGTGAGTCCTTGTGGTCTCAAACATCGATAAGGTAGTATGACCCATTGTTCAGATTTTTGCTAACCACAAAGGGTCCTTCCCAAGGTGGGGATAGTTTGTACATATCAGTTTGACCGCGCATAAGCCGGAGCACCAAATCGCCTTCTTGAAAGGTCTTGGTTTTAACCCGGCGGCTGTGATAACGGCGCAGATCCTGCTGGTAAATCGCCAAACGAGCCGCCGCAAGGTCACACTCCTCATCCAACAGGTCAATAGCATCCTGACGTGCTTTTTCATTATCAGCTTCAATGTAAGCCGCACACAGGGCGAGTCGTGATGGATGTCAGTAGGGAGAACCACCTCTGCTCCGTAAACCATGAAGAAAGGCGTGTTACCCGTAGATCTGTTGGGGGTGGTATTGATGCTCCATAACACTGAGGGTAACTCCTCCACCCAACAACCTGGCGTCCTCTGCAAAGGGACCATAAGCCCGGGCGTGATGCCTCTCAAGATTTCTTGATTGGCCCTTTCAGCTTGACCATTGGACTGGGGGTGAGCCACTGATGACACATCAAGTCGAATATGTTCTTGTTGACAAAATTCTTTCATAGCACCCTTGGACAGATTGGTGCCATTATCTGTTATACTGTGTGGAAAACCGAAATATAAGATTGCCTTTTTGATGAATTGAACCACTGTGGCCGCGTCACACTTACTAACCGGCTCTGCTTCAACCCACTTTGTGAATTTGTCAACCGCCACCAAAAGGTGGGTCTTTTTATCCTTGGACCTTTTGAAAGGTCCAACCATGTCAAGCCCCCAGACTGCAAACGACCAAGCAATTGGAATCATCCTCAACTCTTGAGCCGGCACATGAACTCATCTTGAGAATTTCTGACAACCATCACATTTACTGACCAAATCCTCTGCATCTGCATGAGCCGCCAGCCAATAAAATCCATGACGAAAAGCCTTGGCTACGAGAGACTTAGAGCCGACATGATGACCACAATCTCCTTCATGAATCTCTCGTAGGATCTCACAACCTTCTTCTGGAGAGACACAACATTGAAACGCCCCTGTAACACTGCGATGATGCAACTCTCCATTGACAATAGTCATTGACTTAAACCACCGGGTTATCTGCCTGGCCAAGGTTTCATCTACAGGTAACTCACCCCGGGTCATATATGCCAAATATGGAACTGTCCAATCAGGAATAGCATGAAGAGCCGCCACCAGCTGTGCCTCCGGGTCAGGAATAGCAAGATCTTCCTCTGTAGGCAGTTTGACTGAAGGATTATGTAGAATATCAAGGAAAATATTGGGTGGCACCGGCTTACGCTGGGACCCCAACCGGCTCAAAGCATCAGCTGCCTCATTTTTCCTTCGATCAACATGCTCCACTTGATAGCCCTTGAAGTGACCAACAGTAGCATCAACCTCTCGGCGATAAGCCGCCATGAGTGTGTCCTTAGAATCCCAAGTGCTTGAAACTTGCTGAGCTACCAAATCCGAGCCACCAAAACACCTCACCCGGCTTAAGTTCATCTCTTTAGCCATCCGAAGACCATGGAGCAAGGCCTCATACTTATCTGCATTGTTAGTACAAGGGAACATCAACCTTAAAACATAACAAAATTTATCACGTCGTGGGGAAGTCAGAATAACTCCAGTCCCCGAGCCTTCCAACTGCCTGGATCCATCAAAGTGAATAGTCCAATATGTGCTATCTGGCTTCTCCTCAGGCATTTGTAGCTCCGTCCAATCATTTATGAAGTCCACAAGTGCTTGCGATTTGATAGCTGTGCGAGGCATATACTTCAGACCATGGGGTCCAAGCTCAATGGCCCACTTGGCTACCTGACCTGTGGCTTCTCTGTTTTGAATGATATCCCCTAAGGGAGAAGAATTAACCACAATGATGGGATGAACCAGAAAATATTGCTTGAGCTTCCGACTAGCCATGAACACCCCATATACAAGCTTCTGCCAATGCAGATACCTCTTCTTGGACTCAATGAGCACCTCACTGATGTAGTAAACCGGCCGCTGAACGAGATATTCCTTGCCTGATTCCTTCATCTCCACCACAATTTCTACGCTAACAGCTCGGCTATTGGTAACCAGTACAACAACAAGGGCTCTTTATCAATGGGAGCAGCAAGAACCAGTGGCTTAGCTAACTGTTTATTCAAGGCTTCAAACGTCTGATCAGCAACATCACTCCAGACAAAGTGATCTTTCTTCTTCATCATTTGGTATAAAGGGATAGCTTTTTCACCCAGCCGGCTTATGAACCAACTTAAGGCCGCAATACGACCCGCCATACGCTGAACATCATTAATACACGCCGGTTTAGCCAGGGAAGTGATATCTTTTATTTTCTCCGGGTTAGCTTCAATGCCCCGTTCAGAAACCAGAAAGCCTAAGAGCTTGCCTACTGGTACACCAAAGACACACTTGGCCGGGTTAAGCATCATCTCGTAGACCCGGAGATTGTCAAATCTCTCTTTCAAATCATTTATCAAAGTTTGCTTCTTCCTGGATTTCACCACAATATCATCCACATAAGCATGAACATTGCGCCCAATCTGATCATGAAGGCAATTTTGCACACACCACTGGTAAGTCGCCTGGGTACTCTTGAGCCCAAAAGGCATAGACACATAACAGAAGGCTCCAAAGGGAGTGATGAAGGTTGTCTTCTCCTGGTCCTTAACTTCCATCATCTGATGATAACTAGAATAAGCATCCAAAAAGCTCAAACACTCACAACCCGCTGTAGCATCAATGATCTGAGCAATACGAGGGGGAGCAAAGGGATCAGCCGGACAAGCCTTGTTTAAGTCCGTGTAATCCACACACATACACCAAATACCGTTTTTCTTAAGTACTAGCACCGGGTTAGCCAACCACTCAGGATGAAAAACTTGAACAATAAACCCAGCCACCAAGAGCTGGGCCACTTCTTCACCAATGGCCTTGCGCCTATCTTCATTGAAACGGCAAAGGAATTGCTTGACCGGTTTAAACTTTGGATCAATATCGAGAGTGTGCTCAGCAAGTTCCCTCGGTACACCTGGCATGTCTGAAGGTTTCCATGCAAAAATGTCCCGGTTCTCACGAATGAACTCGATGAGCGCGCTTTCCTATTTCGGATCCAAATTAGCACTGATGCCAAACTACTTGGATGAATCGCCAGGAACGAAATCAACTAGCTTAGTGTCATCCGCCGACTTAAATTTCAACAGGGGGCCATGCTCTGTGGTTGGCTTCTTCAAAGATGTCATATCCGCTGGGTCAACATTATCCTTGTAAAATTTCAATTCTTCTGTTGCATAGACAGACTCAACATAAGCAACATCGCCTTCTTCACACTCCAAGGCTATCTTCCGGTTTCCATGCACTGTGATGGTGCCCTTGTGACCCTGCATCTTAAGCTAAAAATAAACATAACAAGGCCTTTCCATGAACTTAGCATAAGCCGACCGTCCAAACAGAGCATGATAAGGGATCTTGATTTTAACCACCTCAAAAGTCAATGTCTTAGATATGGTATCATGATCATCTCCAAAGGCAACTCCCAAAGATATTTTTCCCACTGAGTACTGATGTCTACTACACAACCTTCTTCTTGTAGACATTGTTGGGCCTCCAAGTGTAGAGGTTTGTAGGACAGTAGCAAATTTCCCTCAAGTGGATGACCTAAGGTTTATCAATCCATGGGAGGCATAGGATGAAGATGGTCTCTCTCAAATAACCCTACAACCAAATAACAAAGAGTCTCTTGTGTCCCCAACACACCCAATACAATGGTAAATTGTATACGTGCACTAGTTCAGCGAAGAGATGGTGATACAAGTGCAATATGGATGGTAGATATAGGTTTTTGTAATCTGAAAATATAAAAACAACAAGGTAGCTAATGATAAAAGTGAGCACAAACGGTATTGCAATGCTTTGAAACATGGCCTAGGGTTCATACTTTCACTAGTGCAAGTTCTCTCAACAATAATAACATAATTGGATCATATAACAATCCCTTAACATAAAACAAAGAGTCACTCCAAATTCACTAATAGCGGAGAAAAAATGAAGAGATTATTGTAGGGTACGAAACCACCTCAAAGTTATTCTTTCCGATCAATCCATTGAGCTATTCCTATAAGTGTCACAAATAGCCCTAGAGTTTGTAGTAAAATAACACCTTAAGACACAAATCAACCAAAACCCTAATGTCACCTAGATACTCCAATGCCACCTCAAGTATCCGTGGATTTGATTATACGATATGCATCACACAATCTCAGATTCATCTATTCAACCAACACAAAGAACTTCAAAGAGTGCCCCAAATTTTCTACCGGAGAGTCAAGACGAAAACGTGTGCCAACCCCTATGCATAAGTTCACAAGGTCACAGAACTCGCAAGTTGATCACCAAAACATACATCAAGTGGATCACGTGAATATCCCATTGTCACCACAGATAAGCACATGCAAGACATACATCAAGTGTTCTCAAATCCTTAAAGACTCAATCCGATAAGATAACTTCAAAGGGAAAACTCAATCCATTACAACAGATAGAGGGGGAGAAACATCATAAGATCCAACTATAATAGCAAAGCTCGCGATACATCAAGATCGTGCCATATCAAGAAAACGAGACAGAGAGAGAGAGAGATCAAACACATAGCTACTGGTACATACTTTTGACATTCTCTAACTTTTTCGATCTTCACGCAATACATGAGCGTGAGCCATGGATATAGCACTATGGATGGAATAGAATGATGGTTGTGGAGAAGACAAAAGGGAGAAGATAGTCTCACATCAACTAGGCGTATCAACGGGCTATGGAGATGCCCATCAATAGATATCAATGTGAGTGAGTAGGGATTGCAATGCAACAGATGCACTAGAGCTATAAGTATATGAAAGCTCAAAAAGAAACTAAGTGGGTGTGCATCCAACTTGCTTGCTCATGAAGACCTAGGGCACTTTGAGGAAGCCCATCATTGGAATATACAAGCCAAGTTCTATAATGAAAAATTCCCACTAGTATATGAAAGTGATAACATAGGAGACTCTCTATCATGAATATCATGGTGCTACTTTGAAGCACAAGTGTGGTAAAAGGATAGTAACATTGTCCCTTCTCTCTTTTTCTCTCATTTTTTTATTTGGGCCTTTTTTATGGCCTCTTTTCTTTCTCTTTTTTTATTTATTGTCCGGAGTCTCATCCCGACTTGTGGGGGAATCATAGTCTCCATCATCCTTTCCTCACTGGGACAATGCTCTAATAATGATGATCATCACACTTTTATTTTTCTTACAACTCAACAATTACAACTCGATACTTAGAACAAAATTTGACTCTATATGAATGCCTCCGGCGGTGTACCGAGATATGCAATGAATCAAGAGTGACACATATGAAAGAATTATGAATGGTGGCTTTGCCACAAATACAATGTCAACTACATGATCATGCTAAGCAATATGACAATGATGGAGTGTCATAATAAACGGAACGGTGGAAAGTTGCATGGCAATATATCTCGGAATGGCTATGGAAATGCCATAATAGGTAGGTATGGTGGCTGTTTTGAGGAAGGTATATGGTGGGTGTATGATACCGGCGAAAGGTGCGCGGTATTAGAGAGGCTAGCAAAGGTGGAAGGGTGAGAGTGCGTATAATCCATGGACTCAACATTAGTCATAATGAACTCATATACTTATTGCAAAAATCTATAAGTTATCAAAGAAAAGTATTACGCGCATGCTCCTAGGGGGATATATTGGTAGGAAAAGACCATCACTCATCCCCGACTACCACTCATAAGGAAGACAATCAAAAAATAAATCATGCTCCGACTTCATCACATAACGGTTCACCATACGTGCATGCTACGGGAATCACAAAATTTAACACAAGTATTTTTCAAATTCACAACTACTCAACTAGCACAACTTTAATATCACCATCTTTATATCTCAAAACAATTATCAAGTATCAAATTTCTCATAGTATTCAACACACTCATAAGAAAGTTTCATTATTAATCTTGTATACCAAGCATATTAGAATTTTAAGCAAATTACCATGCTTTTTAAGACTCTCAAAATAATCTAAGTGAAGCATGAGAGATCAATAGTTTCTATAAAACAAATCCACCACCGTGCTCTAAAAGATATAAGTGAAGTACTAGAGCAAATCTACATAACTCAAAAGATATAAGCGAAGCACATATAGTATTCTAACAAATTCCAAATCATGTATGGCTCTCTAAAAAGGTGTGTACAGCAAGGATGATTGTGGTAAACTAAAAAGTAAAGACTCAAATCATACCAGATGCTCCAAGCAAAACACATATCATGTGGTGAATAAAAATATAGCTCCAAGTAAAGTTACCGATAGAAGTAGACGAAAGAGGGGATGCCTTCCGGGGCATCCCCAAGCTTTGGCTTTTAGGTGTCCTTAGGTTATCTTGGGGGTGCCATGGGCATACCCAAGCTTAGGATCTTGCCACTCCTTGTTCCATAATCCATCAAATCTTTACCCAAAATTTGAAAACTTCACAACACAAAACTTAAAATAGAAAATCTCGCGAGTTCCGTTAGCGAAGGAAAATAAAAGACCACTTCAAGTTATTGTAATGAACTCATTATTTATTTATATTGGTGTTATATCTACTGTATTCCAACTTCTATATGGTTTATAAACTATTTTACTAGCCATAGATTCATCAAAATAAGCAAACAACACACGAAAAACAGAATCTGTCAAAAACAGAACAGTCTGTAGTAATCTGTAGCTAGCGCAAGATCTGGAACCCCAAAACTTCTAAAATAAATTGATGAACGTGAGGAATTTATATATTAATCATCTTCAAAAATAATTAACTAAATATCACTCTCCAAATAAAAGTGGCAGTAGTTCTTGTGAGCGCTAAAGTTTCTGTTTTTTTACAGCAAGTGTAATAAGACTTTCCCCAAGTCTTCCCAATGGTTCTACTTGGCACAAACACTAATTAAACACAAAAACACAACCAAAACAGAGGCTAGATAAATTATTTATTACTAAACAGTAGCAAAAAGCAAGGAATAAAAATAAAATTGGGTTGCCTCCCAACAAGCGCTGTCGTTTAACGCCCCTAGCTAGGCATAACAAGCAAGGATAGATCTAGGTATTGCCATCTTTGGTAGGCAATCCATAAGTGGCTCTCATAATAGATTCATAAGGTAATTTAATTTTCTTTCTAGGAAAGTGTTCCATGCCTTTCCTCAATGGAAATTGGAATCTAATATTTCCTTCCTTCATATCAATAATTGCACCAATCGTTCTAAGGAAAGGTCTACCAAGAATAATAGGACATGAAGGATTGCAATCTATGTCAAGAACAACAAAATCTACGGGAACATAATTACTATTTGAAACAATAAGAACATTATTAATTCTTCCCATAGGTTTCTTAATAGTGGAATCCACAAGGTGCAAGTTTAAAGAGCAATCATCAAAATCACGGAAACCTAACAAATCACATAAAGTCTTTGGAATCGTGGAAACACTAGCACCCAAATCACATAAAGCATAGCATTCATGATCTTTAATTTTAATTTTAATAGTTGGTTCCCACTCATCATAAAGTTTTCTAGGGATAGAAACTTCCAATTCAAGTTTTTCTTCATAAGATTGCATCAAGGCATCAACGATATGTTTAGTAAACGCTTTATTTTGACTATAAGTGTGAGGAGAATTTTGCACGGATTGCAACAAGGAAATACAATCAATCAAAGAGCAATTTTCATAGTTAAATTCCTTGAAATCCATAATAGTGGGTTTAGCAACATCTAAGGTTTTAATTTCTTCAATCCCACTTTTATCAATTTTAGCATCAAGATCAAAAAATTCCGAATTCTTGGAACGCCTTCTAGGTAAAGGTGGATCATATTCAGTCCCATCATTATCAAGATTCATATTGAAAAACAAAGATTTAATAGGGGACACATCAATAACTTTTAGATCTTCATCTTTATTTTCATAGGAACTAGAAGAACACACTCTTATAAAGGCATCTTTCTTAGCACGCATCCTAGCGGTTCTTTATTTGCACTCATCAATGGAAATTCTCATGGCTTTGAGAGACTCTTTGATATCATGCTTAGGTGGAATAGATCTAAGTTTCAAAGAATCAACATCAAGAGAAATTCTATCAATGTTCCTAGCCAACTCATCAATCTTAAGCAATTTTTCTTCAATCAAAGCATTAAAATTATTCTGCGAAGTAATAAATTCTTTAATATTAGATTCAAAATCAGAGGGCATCTTATTATAATTTCCATAAGGATTGTTGTAGGAATTACCATAATTATTAGAGGGATTACTAGGATAAGGCCTAGGATTAAAATTTCCTCTATACGCGTTGTTACCAAAATTGTTCCTACCAACAAAATTCACATACATAGATTCATTATTATTATCAATCAAAGTAGACAAGGGCATATCATTAGGATCAGAAGAAACACTCTTATTAGCAAATAATTTCATAAGTTCATCCATCTTTCCACTCAAAACATTAATTTCTTCTACTGCATGCACCCTTTTATTAGTAGATCTTTCAGTATGCCATTGAGAATAATTAACCATAATATTATCCACGAGTTTAGTAGCTTCTCCTAAAGTGATTTCCATAAAAGTGCCTCCCGCGGCCGAATCTAAAAGATTTCTAGAAGCAAAATTCAATCCTGCATAAAAGTTTTGTATAATCATCCACAAATTTAAACCATGAGTAGGGCAATTACATATCATTAGTTTCAATCTCTCCCAAGCTTGTGCAATATGTTCATGATCAAGTTGCTTAAAATTCATAATATTGTTTCTAAGAGAGATGATCTTAGCGGGAGGAAAATACTTAGAGATAAAAGCATCTTTGCACTTGTTCCATGAATCAATACTATTTTTAGGCAAAGACGAAAACCAAGCTTTAGCATGATCTCTAAGCGAAAAAGGAAATAGCTTCAATTTAACAATATCATTATCCACATCTTTCTTCTTTTGCATATCACACAAATCAACGAAGCAATTTAGATGGGTAGCGGCATCTTCACTAGGAAGGCCGGAAAACGGATCTTTCATGACAAGATTTAGCAAAGAAGTATTAATTTCACAAGATTCAACATCGGTAAGAGCAGCAATTGGAGTGCTAATAAAATCATTGTTGTTGGTATTGGTGAAGTCACACAATTTAGTATTATCTTGAGCCATCGTGACAAGCAAGCAAACTAACACACAAGCAAACAAAAAGCAAGCGGGCAAAAAGAGGCAAATAGAGAAAGAGTGGGAGGATGGAGAGAGAGAGAGAGGGCAAATAAAATGGCAAGGGAGAAGTGGGGGAGAGGAAAACGAGAGGCAAATGGCAAATAATGTAATGCGGGAGATAAGGGTATGTGATGGGTACTTGGTATGTTGACTTTTGCGTAGACCTCCCCGGCAACGGCGCCAGAAATCCTTCTAGCTACCTCTTGAGCACTGCGTTGATTTTCCCCGAAGAGGAAGGGATGATGCAGCAAAGTAGCGTAAGTATTTCCCTCAGTTTGTGAGAACCAAGGTATCAATCCAGTAGGAGGCTACGCGCGAGTCCCTCGTACCTGCACAAAACAAATAAATCCTCGCAACCAACGCGAATAGGGGTTGTCAATCCCTACACGGCCACTTACGAGAGTGAGATCTGATGGATATGATAAGATAATATTTTTGGTATTTTTTGATAAAGATGCAAAGTAAAATAAAGGCAAAGTAAAAAGCAAAGGAAATAACTAAGTAGTAGGAGATTAATATGACGAAGATAGACCCGGGGGCCATATGTTTCATTAGTGGCTTCTCTCGAGAGCATAAGTATTCTACGGTGGGTGAACAAATTACTGTTGAGCAATTGACAGAATTGAGCATAGTTATCAGAATATCTAGGTATGGTCATGTATATAGGCATCACGTCCGAGACAAGTAGACCGACTCCTGCCTGCATCTAGTACTATTACTCCACTCACCGACCGCTATCCAACATGCATCTAGAGTATTAAGTTAAAAACAGAGTAACGCCTTAAGCAAGAAGACATGATGTAGAGGGATAGACTCATGCAATATGATGAAAAACCCATCTTGTTATCCTCGATGGCAACAATACAATACGTGCCTTGCTGCCCCTACTGTCACTGGGAAAGGACACCGCAAGATTGAACCAAAGCTAAGCACTTCTCCCATTGCAAGAAAGATCAATCTAGTAGGCCAAACAAAACTGATAATTCGAAGAGACTTGCAAAGATAACCAATCATACATAAAAGAATTCAGAGGAGACTCAAATATTGTTCATAGATAAACTTGATCATAAACCCACAATTCATCGGTCTCAACAAACACACCGCAAAAAGAAGATTACATCAAATAGTTCTCCACAAGAGAGGGGGAGAACATTGTATTGAGATCCAAAAAGAGAGAAGAAGCCATCTAGCTAATAACTATGGACCCGTAGGTCTGAGGTAAACTACTCACACTTCATCGGAAGGGCTATGGTGTTGATGTAGAAGCCCTCCGTGATTGATGCCCCCTCCGGCGGAGATCCGGAACAGGCCCCAAGATGGGATCTCGTGGATACAGAAAGTTGTGGCGGTGGAATTAGGTTTTTGGCTCCGTATCTGATCGTTTGGGGGTACGTAGGTATATATAGGAGGAAGGAGTACGTCGGGGAGCAACAGGGGGCCCACGAGGGTGGAGGGCGCGCCTGGGGGGGGGGGGGGGGAGGCGCGCCCCCTACCTCGTGGCCTCCTCTTTTGTGTCTTGACGTAGGGTCCAAGTCTCCCGGGTCTTGTTTGTTGAGAAAATCACGTTCTGAAGGTTTCATTCCGTTTGGACTCCGTTTGATATTCCTTTTCTTCGAAACCCTAAAACATGCAAAAACAACAATTCTGGGTTGGGCCTCCGGTCAATAGGTTAGTCCCAAAAATAATATAAAAGTGGATAATAAAGCCCAATAATGTCCAAAACAGTAGATAATATAGCATGGAGCAATCAAAAATTATAGATACGCTGGAGACGTATCATTCAGCACACGTTCAACTCAATGACGTCCCACATACTCTTGATTCAGTTGAGGCCGAGGGAGAGTTCCGTCAGCACGACGGCGTGGTGACGGTGATGATGAAGCTACCGGCGTAGGGCTTCACCTAAGCACTACGACGATATGACCGAGGTGTGTAACTGTGGAGGGGGGCACCGCACACGGCTAAGAGATTGTCTGTTGTGCTTTGAGGTGCCCCCTTGGCCATGTATATAAAGGAGGGAGGAGGAGGAAGCCGGCCTAGGAGGGGCGCACCTATAGGGGGAGTCCAACTAGGATTCCCAATCCTAGTTGGAGTCCCCTTCCTTTTCCAAGAGGGGAGAGAGGGAAGGAGTAGGAGAGGGAGAAGGAAAGAGAGGGGGGCGCCGCCCCCTCCCTAGTACAATTCGGACTTGCCATGGGGGGGTGGGGTGCAGCCACCCCTTGAGGCCCTTCTCTCCTTTCCCATATGGCCCATTAAGGCCCACTACTTCCCCCGGCGAATTCCCGTAACTCTCTGGTACTCCGTAAAATACCCGAACCACTCAGAACCTTTCCGATGTCCGAATATAGCCTTCCAATATATCGATCTTTACGTCTTGACCATTTCGAGACTCCTCGTCATGTCCGTGATCTCATCCAGGACTCCGAACAAACTTCGGTCATCAAATCACATAACTCATAATACAAATCGTCATCGAACGTTAAGCGTGCGGACCCTACGGGTTCGAGAACTATGTAGACATGACCGAGACACATCTCCGGTCAATAACCAATAGCGGAACCTAGATGCTCATATTGGCTCCTACATATTCTACAAAGATCTTTATCGGTCAAACCGCATAACAACATATGTTGTTTCCTTTGTCATCGGTATGTTACTTGCCCGAGATTCGATCGTCGGCATCATCATACCTAGTTCAATCTCGTTACCGGCAAGTCTCTTTACTCGTTCCGTAATGCATCATCCCACAACTAACTCATTAGTCACATTGCTTGCAAGGCTTTATAGTGATGTGCATTACTGAGAGGGCCCAGAGATACCTCTCCGACAATCGCGGTGACAAATTCTAATCTCGATCTATGCCAACTCAACAAACACCATCGGAGACACCTGTAGAGCATCTTTATAATCACCCAGTTACGTTGTGACGTTTGATAGCACACTAAGTGTTCCTTCGGTATTCGGGAGTTGCATAATCTCATAGTCATAGGAACATGTATAAGTCATGAAGAAAGCAATATCAATAAACTAAACAATCATAGTGCTAAGCTAATAGATGGGTATTGTACATCACATCATTCTCTAATGATGTGATCTCGTTCATCAAATGACAACACATGTCTATGGCTAGGAAACTTAAGCTTCTTTGATTAACGAGCTAGTCTAGTAGAGACATACTAGGGACACTCTGTTTGTCTATGTATCCACACATGTACTAAGTTTCCGGTTAATACAATTCTAGCATGAAAAATAAACATTTATCATGATATAAGGAAATGTAAATAACAACTTTTATTATTGCCTATAGGGCATAATTCCTTCAGTACCCTCCAACCTGAGGCACCACTACCAGAGCCAAATGACCTAGATTATCAACTCGGGGCGGGTGATCCTCACGACTCCAAAGGATAGGGTGTTCACACCAGCGCAAGTAATGGGGAATCGCTGGCTCAACTGCGTTCACTGCCCTTTTATGGAGCTTTTGATACCACTTGCATAAACTCATGGCGAAGATGTGGTACTGTCCACTATTCAACTACTTCGGATTGCTCTGATAACCAGATTGCTGCTGCTGATTCCGTGGACTAGGCTGTTGACTATAACCACCTTGATTGCCTTGGCCCTGAAAACCGGAATTTGAACCACCACCACCATAACCAGGACCGTGAGATCCGGATCCTGAGCCGCCGCCTGGCCCATGATTGTTCTGGAAAAATTAGAATTCCTATACTCCCTAATAATGAAGCAATCTTTCCAGACATGAGTGGCCGGCTTTTCCCGCGTACCATGCTTTGGGAAGGGCTAATTCATCATCGCCTCAAGATTGAATTTTGGCCCACCAAACCGAGGGGTGGCTTTCCTCTTCTGCATGTTGGTGTTAGCAACAAAATCCAAGCTACCATCAGCCTTGCGCTTACCATTGCCACCTTGACTTGCCGGGTTATGCTGCTGCCCTCTTGTATTGCTGCTCTTCTTTCCCTTACCCAACTTCTCATAATCAGACTCGGGGTCCTTGGTACCATCAGAGTCGGCATAATTAACAAGAGCCGCCATTAGCTCCCCCATGTCATTACAGTGGCGCTTAAGCAGCCCCAGTTTCTGCTTCGAAGGGAGAAAACGCCAGTTTTTCTCCAACATCAGGACTGCTAAGCTAACGTTGATACTGTCCGACGAGTGTATAACAGCTGAGATTCGGTGCACCCAATGGGTTGTTGACTCACCCTCCCCTTGAACACAGGAGTCCAAATCTAAAATCGACAGAGGCTGCTTGCATGTGTCTTTAAACTTTTGGATAAAACGAGCCTTCAACTCCGCCCATGACCCGATGGAGTTAGCAGGGAGCCCCTTCAACCAGGTACGGGCCGGCCCATCGAGCATCATGGCGAAATACTTAGAAAATGCAACATCACTAACATCCAACATCTCCATGGCCATCTCATAACTCTCAATCCAAGCCTCAGGGGGCTGATCTGCTGTGTAATTAGGCACCTTACGAGGACCCTTAAAATTCTTAGGTAAACGCTCGTTACGCAGAGCCAGCACTAAACACGGCACACCCAAGGTTCTAGAGGTTACACCTGCCTCCACCGAAGACGATGGATAAACCAAAGATTGTTGTTGAGCCGTCAGCTGAGCCACCTACTCAGCCTCCCGACGCGCCCTGCCCTGATCCACCAAAGCCTGAGCATTATTACCTCTGTGCACCGGGTCATGCCCACAAGGCTGGTTGCGGTGCTGCTCACTGCTTGAAACTGCTGGCGACTCAATGTGCCTGCTGTAACTCCAGCTTGGTCGAGGGGTTGAATGAATCCATTCATGGCTATAAGAATAATCTGCCTGTTGAGCCATAGCTGTCTAAAGAAGCTCTCTGGCCCTCCGTGTCTCTATCGATGTCGGAGACTCGCCTTCAACTGGTAGAGCCGCCAATCGCGTTGCCGCAGCAATCATATTATCCAAAAGTTTAGAATAATGACCCAGAGGTGTCGGAACATGCTGAGGCGGAGTATTATTCAAACGTGGCGGGTCGATCGCACCCGGCTGAACCGACGCTCCAGTCCCAGGCGTTTCGTCTGCCTGGTTCACCACCGGCGGGTTACTGGTCCCCGCTCCAGGTGTGTTGAAGAGGTTCCTTGGCTCATAAACCGGGAGTAGATGACTCCGGTGCCTCCTCCTCATGATCTCATTTGAAGCGTTCTGATCCAATGTGAGCCGGAAAGACTCTGACTGAATCCATTGTGCCTAGGCATGATGACCCACAAGTATAGGGGATCTATCGTAGTCCTTTCGATAAGTAAGAGTGTCGAACCCAACGAGGAGCAGAAGGAAATGACAGGCAATTTTCAGTAAGGTATTCTCTACAAGCACTGAAATTATCGGTAACAGATAGTTTTGTGATAAGGTAATTCTTTACTAGGCAATTCTTTATCATGGGGTTGTTTACGAAATTTAGCAAAATTAAAATCATGGGTCATATCCCCTAAACCAACAGAAACAATATCCTTTTTGCAGTCTATGTTAGCATTAACAGTATTCAAGAAGGGTCTACCAAATATAATGGGACAAAAGTCATCTTGTGGGGAACCAAGAACAAGAAAATCAGTAGGGTATTTAACTTTCCCACACAAGATTTCAACATCTCTAACAATCCCAACTAGCGAAATAGTATCTCTATTGGCAAGCTTAATTGTAACATCAATACCTTCTATCTCAGCAGGTGCAATATCATGTATAATTTCTTTGTATAAAGAATGAGGTATTGCACTGACACTAGCACCCATGTCACATAAGCCATGATAGCAATGATCTCCTATTTTAACAGAAATAATAGGCATGCCTACAACAGGTCTACGTTTATCTTTAGTATCGGGTTTAGCAATTCTAGCACCTTCATCACAAAAGTAAATAACATGCCCATAAATATTATCGACCAAGAGATCTTTAACCATAGCAATACTAGGTTCAACTTTAATTTGCCCAGGGGGTGTAGGTGTTCTAGCATTACTCTTACGAACCACTTTTGAAGCTTTAGCATGATCCTTTGTTCTAACAGGAAATGGTGGTTTCTCAATATAAGCGGTAGGAACAACAGGATCAACATTATAAGTAATAGTCTTTTCTTCAACTTTAATAGGTTCAACTACTTTTACTTAAATGGGAGGATGATATTTAAACCACTTATCCTTAGGGTGATCAACATGAGTAGCAAATGACTCATAGAAAGAAGCTATATCTCAGAGTCAAGTCCATATTTAGTGCTAAATTCACAAAAAGCATCGGTATCCATAAAAGATTTAACACAATCAAACTTTGGTGTTACACGTGACTCCTTACCTTCATTGAGTTCCCAATCTTCAGAGTTGTGTTTTATTCTTTCCAATAAATCCCATTTGAATTCAATAGTCTTCATCATAAAAGAACTAGTACAAGAAGTATCGAGCATGGAGCGATTATTAAGAGAAAGCCGAGCATAATTTTTTTGAATAATAATTTCTCTTGAGAGCTCATGATTGGGGCATGAATATAACATTGACTTAAGCCTCCCCCAAGCTTAAGCGGTACGTTGTCCTTTGCGAGGCCAAAAATTATATATACAATTACGATCACGATGAACCAGATGCATAGGATACAACTTCTGATGAAATTCCAATTTCAATCGATTGTAGTTCCATGATCCAATATCATCACATAGCGTAAACCATTTCAATGTCTTTCCCTTCAAAGATAAAGGGAAGACCTTCTTCTTGATAACATCCTCGGGCATACCTGCAAGCTTAAATAATCCACAAACTTCATCCACATAGATTAGATGCATATCAGGATGTAATGTTCCATCGCCTGTAAAAGGATTAGCTAGTAGTTTCTCTATCATACCTGAAGGAATTTCAAAGTAAACATTTTCAGTAGGTTCAGTAGGTTGAGGAGAAACTCTTTGCTCTACTGGTCGGGGTGAAGATACCCCGAACAAGCCCCTCAAAGGATTGTTTTCTATAGTAACAAGTGAGAGTAAATTTCAGAACACTTTATAAATTTTTCCTTACCAAATTCCACTTACCAAAGGCACTTCACTCCCCGGTAAAGGTGCCAGAAAAGAGTCTTGATGACCCACAAGTATAGTGGATCTATCGTAGTCCTTTCGATAAGTAAGAGTGTCGAACCCAACGAGGAGCAGAAGGAAATGACAAGCAGTTTTCAGTAAGGTATTCTCTACAAGCACTGAAATTATTAGTAACAGATAGTTTTGTGATAAGGTAATTCGTAACAAGTAACAAGTAACAAAAGTAAACAAGGTGCAGCAAGGTGGCCCAATCCTTTTTGTAGCAAAGGACAAGCCTGGACAAACTCTTATATAAAGGAAAGCGCTCCCGGGGACACATAGGAATTATCGTCAAGCTAGTTTTCATCATGCTCATATGATTTGCGTTCGTTACTTTGATAATTTGATATGTGGGTGGACCGGTGCTTGGGTACTGCCCTTCCTTGGACAAGCATCCCACTTATGATTAACCCCCCTCGCAAGAATCCACAACTACGAAAGAAGAATTAAGGTAAACCTAACCATAGCATGAAACATATGGATCCAAATCAGCCCCTTACGAAGCAACGCATAAACTAGGGTTTAAATTTCTGTCACTCTAGCAACCCATCATCTACTTATTACTTCCCAATGCCTTCCCCTTGGCCCAAAAAATGGTGAAGTCTCATGTAGTCGACGTTCACATAACACCACTAGAGGAAAGACAACATACATCTCATCAAAATATCAAACGAATACAAAATTCACATGACTACTTATAACAAGACTTCTCCCATGTCCTCAGGAACAAATGTAACTACTCACAAATCATATTCATGTTCATAATCAGAGGGGTATTAACATGCATAAAGGATCCGAACATATAATCTTCCACTGAATAAACCAACTAGCATCAACTACAAGGAGTAATGAGCACTACTAGCAACCCACAGGTACCAATCTAAGGTTTTGAGAAAAAGATCGGATACAAGAGATGAACTAGGGTTTGAGAGGAGATGGTACCGGTGAAGATGTTGATGGAGATTGACCCCCTCCTTATGAGAGGATCGATGGTGATGATGATGGTGACGATTTCCCCCTCCCGGAGGGATGTTTCCCCGGCAGAACAGCTCCGCCGAAGCCCTAGATTGTTTCCGCCTCAAGACGGCAGCGCTTCATCCCGAAAGCTTCCTTCTTATTTTTTCCAGGGCAAAAGACACCTTATACTAGAAGATGGGCATTGGAGGCCTGCCAGGTGGCCCATGAGGCCGGGGGCGCGCCTAGGGGGTAGGGCGCGCCCCACCCTCGTGGACGGTGGCTGGCTCCCCTCTGGTGCTTTCTTCGCCCAATATTTTTAATATATTCCAAAACTGACTTTCTGGAGTTTCAGGACTTTTGGAGTTGTGCAGAATAGGTCTCTAATATTTGCTCCTTTTCCAGCCCAGAATTCCAGCTGCCGGCATTCTCCATCTTCATGTAAACCTTGCAAATAAGAGAGAAAAGACATGTGTTGTGACATAATGTGTAATAACAGCCCATAATGCAATAAATATCAACATAAAAGCATTATAGAAAATGGACGTATCAACTCCCCCAAGCTTAGACCTCGCTTATCCTCAAGCGGAAGTCGATATTGAAAAATATGTCCACATCTTTAGAGATAGAGGTGTCGATAAAATAAAATACGGACATGAGGGCATCATGATCATTCTTAGAACAACAACATATATATATATATTGTCATATGATTTCTTATGCTAAAGTAATAATCTTATTCACAATGTAAAGTATGAATAAGAAACTTCATTGAAAACTAGCAAACTATAATCTCAGTCATTGAAGCAATTGCAATTTATCATAACATCAGAAAGAGTCAATATAAGAGCTTTTCAGTAAGTCCACATACTCAACTATCATTTAGTCTTTCACAATTGCTAACACTCACGCGATACTTATGGGTATGAAGTTTTAATCGGACACAGAGAAAGATAGGGGCTTATGGTTTTGCCTCCCAACCTTTTACCTCAAGGGTAATGTCAACAATAATGCTTTATGAAAACCCACATCCAATTAGCTATATATATTAGGATATTTCTAACACATAGTGCTTGCCAAAGGATACAATGTAAAAAGGAAAGGTGAAGATCACCATGACTCTTGTATAAGGTACAGGACAAAGATAAAAGATAGGCCCTTCGCAGAGGGAAGCAGAGGTTGTCATGTGCTTTTATGGTTGGATGCACAAAATATTAATGCAAAAGAATGTCACTTTATCTTGCCACTTGTGATAGGGACCTTTATTATGCAGTCCGTCTCTTTTGTTTCTTCCATATCACAAGCTCGTATAAAGCTTATTTTCTCCAGACTAATAGATCATACATATTTATAGAGAAATTTTTATTGCTTGCAACAATCACAACTTACTTGAAGGATCTTACTCAATCCATAGGTAGATATGGTGGACTCTCATGGCAAAACTAGGTTTAAGGATATTTGGAAGCACAAGTAGTATCTCTACTTGGTGCAAAGAATTTGGCTAGCATGAGGGGAAAAGGCAATCTCAACATGTTGGACGATCCATGACAATATAATTTATTTCGGATATAAGAAAACATAACCCATTACATTGTCTTCCTTGTCCAACATCAACTTTTTAGCATGTCATACTTTAATGAGTTCTCACAATCATAAAAGATGTCCAAGATAGTATATTTATATGTGAAAACCTCTCTTTATTTATTACTTCCTATTAATTGCAACGATGACCAAAACTATGTTTGTCAACCCTCAACAACTTTTATTCATCATACTCTTTATATGTGAAGTCATTACTCTCCATAAGATCAATATGATCTCTTTATTTCTTTTTATTCTTTCTTTTATTCCCTTAAGATCATAGCAAGATAACCAAGCCCTTGACTCAAGACTAATATTTATTATATATAGCTCATGGACTCGATTACATAGATAAGGATCAACACAAAACTCAAAGCTAAATCTTACTAAACTTTATTCTACTAGATCAAGATATAACCACAAGGGTTGAACTAAGAAAAACAGTAATGATAGAAGTGCGATGGTGATACGATACCGGGGCACTCCCCCAAGCTTGGCAGTTGCCAAGGGGAGTGCCCGTACCCGATCTCGTTCTCCTTTGGTGGTGAAGAAGATGGTGGTGATGATGACAATTGTGCCTTCAGCTCACATAAATCTCCTTTGCTCTTGTGCCAAAAACGAGAAGGAATATATCGGTTATTAGACTGGTTAGCCCTCTTAGGGAGACTAGACTTCTTGAACTTCACGTGCATATCCCCAGGTTGTGGTAGAGGAACATCCTCCTCCTCCCAACTTGAATCATTGATACTCATCAAATGAGAATCCTCCTCATCATCCGTAGTTCGACCATAAGGAGATAGGTCCCCATAGGTCTTTGGGTCAGCAATGAGATGTGAGACATAGCTCTCTCTGTCGGAGTCTTGATATGACATCTTGCTCTAAATCTGCAGCAGAGACAACTCGAAACAAAAATAGGAGATATTTGCATGGTACAGTGGTCAAAACCTTCATGAGGTTATATAATGAATTTTTATCGACCAAAAGAAGTATCGTGCAAGAAAACGGAGTCCGGAAGGCACACGAGGTGCCCACGAGGCAGGGGGCGCGCCCAGGAGGTAGGGCGCACCCTCCACCCTCGTGGATGCCCCGTGTCCTTTCTGGACTACTTCTTATTTCCCTTTTTTCTTAAATATTCCAAAACGGAGAAAAAATGTTATTAGAACTCTTTTGGAGTCTGTTTACTTACCGTACCACATACCTATTCCTTTTCGGAGTCTGAAACTTTCTGGAAAGTGTCCCTTATGTACTCCTCCGGGGTTACGGTATTAATAACATTGGTTTCACCATTTATGGGATTACCTGAGATATAATGTTTGATTCTTTGACCGTTCACCACCTTTGGATTTGTGCCTTCGAAGTTGTTGTTTTTTATGGCACCGAAACAATAGACCTCCTCCATAACGTAAGGGCCTTCCCATTTAGAGAGGAGTTTTCCTGCATAAAATCTTAAACGAGAGTTGTATAACATAACATAATCACCTACATTAAACTCACGCTTTTGTATCCTTTTGTCATGCCATATTTTAACTTTTTCTTTAAACAGCTTGGCATTCTCATAGGCCTGGGTTCTCCACTCATCAAGTGAGCTAATGTCAAATAGTCTCTTCTCACCGGCAAGTTTGAAATCATAATTGAGCTCTTTAATGGCCCAATATGCCTTATGTTCTAGTTCGAGAGGTAAGTGACATGCTTTTCCATAAACCATTTTATACGGAGACATACCCATAGGATTTTTACATGCAGTTCTATAGGCCCATAATGCATCATCAAGTTTCTTGGACCAATTCTTTCTAGATCTATTAACAGTCTTTTGCAAAATTAATTTAAGCTCTCTATTACTCAGTTCTACTTGACCACTAGACTGTGGGTGATATGGAGATGCAATTCTATTATTAACATCATACTTAGCAAGCATTTCACGAAAGGCACCATGAATAAAATGTGAACCACCATGAGGGAGTCCTGTATTAGGGGGTCTCTGGACAGCCGGACTATATCCTTCGGCCGGACTGTTGGACTATGAAGATACAAGATTGAAGACTTCGTCCCGTGTCCGGATGGGACTTTCCTTGGCGTGGAAGGCAAGCTTGGCAATACAGATATGTAGATCTCCTCCCTTGTAACCGACTCTATGTAACCCTAGCCCCCTCTGGTGTGTATAGAAACCGGAGGGTTTAGTCCGTAGGACAATATACAATCATACCATAGGCTAGCTTCTAGGGTTTAGCCTCTACGATATCGTGGTTGATCAAATCTTGTAATACTCATATCATCAAGAACAATCAAGCAGGACGTAGGGTATTACCTCCATCAAGAGGGCCTGAACCTGGGTAAACATCATGTCCCCTGCCTCCTGTTACCATCCACCTTAGACGCATAGTTTGGGACCCCCTACCCGAGATCCGCCGGTTTTGACACTGACATTGGTGCTTTCATTGAGAGTTCCACTGTGCCGTCACCATAAGGCTCGATGGCCCCCTCGATCATCGGTAACGATGCGCTCCAGGGTGAGCTTTTCCTCCCCGGACAGATCTTCGTATTCGGCGGCTTCGCACTGCAGGCCAATTCGCTTGGCCATCTGGAGCAGATCGAGAGCTATGCCCCTGGCCATCAGGTCAGGTTCAGAAATTTAAACTACACTACCGACATCCGCGGAGACTTGTTCTTCAACGGATTCGAGCCCATGTCAGGTGCGCTGCACAATCACGATGAGCATGACGTAACTCTGCCGTCGGACAATATTCGGGAGATCGCATCTGCAACTACTCCGGCCGTCAATCCGGAGCCAATCGCGCCATCCGAGAGCGGAGGGATAGACCCCACCATGGAGGCCGCACTCTCAGTGGCGATAGAGTCAGATACTGACTTCACCCCTTATGAGAGCCGTGTCGCCGAACCACTGGATTCATCTCCGGCCACGGACTCCGAGCCGCTTGCATCTGTGCCCGTCGAATCCGGCTGGGTGCCGATCATGGAGTTCACCTCCGCGGATATCTTTCAGCACTCGCCTTTCGACGATGTGCTAAATTCATTAAGGTCTCTCTCCCTATCAGGAGAACCTTGGCCGAACTATGTCCGGCTAGAATGGGATGCGGACGACGAAGAAATTTGCTGCCCACCCACCACCCACTTAGTAGCCGTTGTCGACAATTTAACCGACATGCTCGACTTCAACTCTGAAGACGTCGATGGTATGGACGACGATGCAGGAGACGAGCAGGAACCACCGCCCACAGGGCACTGGACCGCTACCTCATCATATGATATATACATGGTGGACACCCCCAAAGAAGGCAATGGCGACGAGACAGCGGAGGATGACCCCTCCAAGAAGCAACCCAAGCGCCGACGTCAGCGGCGCCGCTCTAAGTCCCGCCACAACAAAAGTAGTGATACCGGCACAGGAGACAATAACACTCTGGATAGTGCCGAAGACAACCACAATCCCCTCCAGCATGATGTAGAGCCGGAGGATGAACAAGCTAGCCCTCTAGAGCAAGCAGCAGATGGAGAACCGGAGGAGGACAATTACATGCCTCTCTCCGAAGACGTGGCAAGCCTCGGCGACGAAGAATTTATCATGCCTGAGGATCCCGTCGAGAAGGAGCGCTTCAAGCGCCGGCTTATGGCCAGAGCAAATAGCCTGAAAAAAAGCAACAACAACTTCAAGCTGATCAAGACTTGCTAGCAGACAAATAGACCGAACTCCTTGCAGCCGAGGAATTCGAACTCGAACGCCCCCCAAGAGTTACCCAAAACGCAGGTTGCTACGTCACCTCAAGGAGGAAGCATTGAAACCTCCATCACCTGTGTATGATGCTGCTGACCGGCCACCACATGGCCGAGCTGGAGAGGCGTTTCAGCCCGAAGTTCAGCCCGCATCCCGCCGCCACTCAACCAATAATACCAAGGCCCGCGGCAACACACGGGACCTGCGAGACGTATTGGATAGTAAGGCAAAATTTGCAAGATCAATATACAGGTCACGGGGACACGCGCCAACGCGTGACGATGACCGTCGTGCCGGATACACTAAAGGTAAATCCGGCCGGGCCAAATACAACAGACAAGACTCATATGAACTGCGTCGTGATATAGCCCAGCACAGAGGCGCCTCACACCCCCTATGCTTCATTGATGAAGTTATGGATCACGAATTCCCAGAGGGTTTTAAACCCGTAATATCGAATCATACGATGGTACAACAGATCCCGCTGTATGGATTGAGGATTTCCTCCTTCACATTCACATGGCTCGCGGTGATGATCTACATTCCATCAAGTACCTCCCACTAAAACTCAAAGGACCAGCTCGGCATTGGCTGAATAGCTTGCCAGCTGAGGGAGGATTTGGAAGACGCATTCCTTGATAACTTCCAGGGCACTTATGTGCGACCGTAGGATGCTGATGACTTGAGCCATATAACTCAGCAGCCAGGGGAATCGGCCGGACAATTCTGGACACGGTTCCTGACTAAGAAAAACCAAATTGTCGACTGTCCGAATGCAGAGGCCCTAGCGGCATTCAAGCACAACATCCATGACGAGTGGCTTGCCCGCTGAGGGAGTCCTGGATTAGGGGGTGTTCGGATAGCCGGACTATACCTTCAGCCGGACTCCTGGACTATGAAGATACAAGATTGAAGACTTCGTCCCGCGTCCGGAAGGGACTTTCCTTGGCGTGGAAGGCAAGCTTGGCGATACGGATATGTAGATCTCCTACCATTGTAACCGACTTTGTGTAACCCTAACCCTCTCCGGTGTCTATATAAACTGGAGGGTTTTAGTCCATAGGACAACATACAGAACAACAATCATACCATAGGCTAGCTTCTAGGGTTTAGCCTCTCCGATCTCGTGGTAGATCTACTCTTGTACTACCCATATCATCAATATTAATCAAGCATGACGTAGGGTTTTACCTCCATCGAGAGGGCCCGAACCTGGGTAAAACTTCGTGTCCCTTGCCTCCTGTTACCATCCGGCCTAGACGCACAGTTCGGGACCCCCTACCCGAGATCCGCCGGTTTTGACACCGACATTGGTGCTTTCATTGAGAGTTCCTCCGTGTCGTCGCCGTCAGGCTTGATGGCTCCTATGATCATCAATGGCGATGCAGTCCAGGGTGAGACCTTCCTCCCCGGACAGATCTTCGTCTTCGGCGGCTTCGCACTGCGGGCCAATTCACTTGGCCATCTAGAGCAGATCGAAAGCTACGCCCCTGGCCGTCAGGTCAGATTTGGAAGTTTAAACTACACGGCTGACATCCGCGGGGACTTGATCTTCGATGGATTCGAGCCACTGCCGAGCGCACCGCACTATCACGACGAGCATGATCTAGCTCTGCCGCCGAACAGTGCCTTGGAGGCCGCATCCGCATCGGCTTTGACCCTTAATTCGGAGCCAACTGCGCCGATCGAGGATGGGTGGTGGGACGCCACCTCGGGGGCTGCGATCCCAACGGTGATCGAGTTGAACACTAGCCCCGCACTCTGTGAGACTCGTGACTCCAAGGAGCCGGACTCCTCTCCGGACTCCGAACCCTCCGCGCCCCTGCCGATCGAATCCGATTGGGCGCCGATCATGGAGTTTACTGCGGCGAACATCTTTCAGCACTTGCCTTTCGGCGATATCCTGAAGACACTGAAGTCTCTCTCTTTATCAGGAGAGCCCTAGCCGGACTACGGTAAGCAAGGTTGGGATTCGGACGATGAAGAAATTCAAAGCCCACCCACCACCCACTTTGTAGCCACTGTCAACGACTTAACCGACATGCTCGACTTCGACTCCGAAGACATCGACGGTATGAGCGCCGATGAAGGAGACGATGAAGAACCAATGCCTATCAGGCCCTGGAAAGCCACCTCGTCATATGACATATACATGGTGGACACCCCAAAAGAAGGAGATGGCGATGGAACAGCGGAGGATGACCCCTCCAAGAAACAGCCTAAGCGCCGGCGTCAGCGGTGCCACTCAAAATCCCGCCAAAACAAATACGGTGATTCCAGCACAGGAGATAATAATACTCTGGAAAGTGCCGAAGAAAACCCCCTCCAGCAAGATTTAGCACAGGAGGATGGAGAAACCAGCCCTCATGAGAGAGCAGCAGACAGAGAGGTCGAGGACGATAATTATATGCCTCCCTCCGAAGATGAGGCAAGCCTCAACGACGACGAATTTGTCGTGCCAGAGGATCCCGTCGAGCAAGAGCGTTTTCAACGCAGGCTTATGGCCACGGCAAGAAGCCTCAAGAAAAAACAGCAACAACTTAGAGCTGATCAAGATTTGCTAGTCGACAGATGGACTTTAGTCCTTGCGGCCGAAGAGCATAAACTCGAACGCCCCTCCAAGAGCTACCCAAAGCGCAGGTTGCTACCCCGATTAGAGGAGGAAGCACTTGATGCGGCCGACCGGCCACCTCGTGGCCGCGACAGAGAGGCCTCTCGGCCCTCCACTCAAGCCGCACCCCGTACCAAGGCACGGGAATATGCGCCGGACTTACGAGATATGTTGGAGGACAAGGCAAGGCAAACAAGATCGATCTACGGATCGCGTGGGTGCCCCACGACTCGAGATGGTAACCGTCACGCCGGCCACAAATTCGGCAGGGCCGAACACAGTAGACAAAGCTCATTGGAGCTACATCGTGATATAGCCCAGTACAGAGGCACCGCACACCCACTATGCTTCACAGACGAAATACTGGATCATCAAATCCCCGAGGGCTTCAAACCCGTAAACATCGAATCATATGATGGCACAACAGATCCTGCGGTATGGATTGAGGATTATCTCCTTCATATCCACATGGCCCGCGGCGATGATTTCCATGCCATAAAATACCTCCCACTCAAGCTTAAAGGACCAGCTCGGCATTGGCTTAACAGCTTGCCAACAGGATCAATCAGTTGTTGGGAGGACCTGGAAGCCGCATTTCTCGACAATTTCCAGGGCACTTATGTGCGACCCCCAGACGCCGATGACCTAAGTCACGTAATTCAGCAGCCAGAGGAATCGGCCAGGCAATTCTGGACACGGTTCCTAACAAAGAAAAATCAAATAGTCGACTATCCGGACGCTGAGGCCCTAGCAGCCTTCAAGCACAATATCCGTGACGAGTGGCTTGCCCGGCACCTTGGACAGGAAAAGCCGAAGTCTATGGCAGCACTCACGACACTCATGACCCGCTTTTGCGCGGGAGAAGACCGCTGGCTTGCTCGTAGCAACAATATGTCCAAGAACCCTGGTAATTCGGATACCATGGACAGTAGTGGCAGGTCGCGTCGCAACAAACAGAAGCACCGCATTAACGGCGACAATGCTGAGGATACGACAGTTAATGCCGGATTCAGAGGCTCTAAATCCGGTCAGCGGAAAAAGCCATTCAAAAGGAATCCTAGGGGCCCGTCCAGTTTGGACCGAATACTCGACCGCTTGTGCCAAATACATGGCACCCCCGAAAAGCCGGCCAATCACACCAACAGGGATTGTTGGGTGTTCAAGCAGGCAGGCAAGTTAAATGCCGAAAATGAAGACAAGGGGCTGCATAGCGATGACGACGAGGAGCCCCGCCGCCGAACAATAGTGGACAGAAGGGTTTTCCCCCACAAGTGCGGACGGTGAACATGATATACGCAACCCACGTCCCCAAAAGGGAGCGGAAGCGCGCGTGAATGGACGTATACGCGGTAGAGCCAGTCGCCCCAAAGTTCAACCCATGGTCCTCCTGCCCGATCACCTTTGATCAAAGGGAGCATCCCACTAGCATCCGTCATGGCGGATTCGTCGCATTGGTTCTAGACCCAATTATTGACGGATTTCATCTCACTAGAGTCCTTATGGATGGCGGCAGCAGCCTGAACCTGCTTTACCAGGATACAGTGCGGAAAATGGGCATAGATCCCTCGAGGATTAAGCCCACCAAATTGACCTTTAAAGGCATAATACCAGGTGTAGAGGCCAACTGTACAGGCTCAGTCACACTTGAAGTGGTCTTCGGATCTCCGGATAATTTCCGAAGCGAGGATTAATCTTCGACATAGTCCCATTCCGCAGTGGCTATCACGCACTGCTCGGGCGAACCGCATTCGCCAAGTTCAATGCGGTACCGCACTACGCATACCTTAAGCTCAAGATGCCAGGCCCTCGAGGAGTAATTACGGTCAATGGAAACACCGAACGCTCCCTCCGAACGGAGGAGCACACGGCGGCCCTTGCAGCGGAAGTACAAAGCAGCCTCTCCAGGCAGTTCTCCAGTCCGGCCATTAAACGACCGGACACCGTCAAGCGCGCCCGGAGTAACCTACAACAAGACCGCCTGGCACGATTCCGAGCAGGCGTAGCAATGCGGCCCCAACCCCAACCCTCGCAAAAAGGCGACGCCAGTACTTCGCGTACATAACTACGCTCTAGAAATACCATGGGTACAGGGGGAGGGGCACCATCACGGCACGCCCGAAACACGGCTTAAACCGCACCAGGGGCTGCCGATTTTTTAATTTTCTCTTACTTTCAGGACTCCACTCTTCGGAAGGCCTGTTCGGTAGTTCAATTGCCGCACAAACGATGCAAGAACCAGGGAAGCAGACAAGCCACGCCGCATTACGGAACTCCCAGGTGGTCTCTATCACGAGCAGTATACCTGTTTCGCATACTATTCCGCAGCTTGCCCCTGGAACGGACATGTTAAATAGTCCAACCTTTTCGCTTATCGCATTATTTGTATCGTTCTGCTTTGATCGCAGCCCTCTTTTAATAAACAATGCATAGCTTTTGTCTATTTTTGCATTACTCTTTTTTAAATATGTTCCTTAACGACATGTTGCACCCGTACACTTGGTACGGCCAAAATACGCCAGGGGCTTTAGTACCCCTCATATGGTGTGAGAAGTCCGAACACTTTAACAAGTGCGGCACCCCGAACTTATAGCATTATATGCATCGGCTCCGAATCATGTCTTGGGTCAATAGTTGGGTTTGCCCGGCTCCTATGTTTTGGTGCCTTACGTTCCACTATATCGGCTAAGGTAGCACTAGGAGAACCACTTCGATTGTGCCCCAGTTGAGCTGGGTCGAGCACCTCAGTGGAGAAAGCTAAAACTGACTGTCATGATGAAGCGAGAGCTGGTCGCTGTTCGAGAGGTTTTTCGAGTCCCTCAAGACTTATGCCGCTTAGAGCGAGGAGCCGGCTCTGTCCGGCCAAGGCGTGGATAGCGCCCCGAACTCAGTCTTCCGAATACCAGGGGCTTCACCGAAATTTAAAATTATAGAATTCTATGGCTAAGTGAGAGTGTTCACGCATTATAGTCTGATTGCCTTGTTCATTGGGCTGACCGCCTCCCTCGAAGGACCCAAACATGGGAAAAAGAGCGCTCAGGTTTATCCCTGAACACCCCAGCACTAGCGGCACGGGGGCAGAAGCCGACGACTTGCCATCTCTCAGAATTGATAAACAGCAGCACCGAAGGTAATATTTTAAATTCCAACAGCATTGCTTAGCGCATATGAACAAGTTTTCAGCGCACAGGACAAAACGAGCAAGTTTCACTCAAAAATTACATCCCTAGAACATTCATCCGCCACAAGGCAGGCACCCTTCAGAACATCCTTATAATAATTCTCGGGCTTGCGACACTCTTTCCCCGGCGGTGGCCCGTCCTTCACAAGCTTCTCAGCATCCAGCTTGCCCCAGTGCACCTTAGCACGGGCAAGGGCCCTACGGGCACCTTCAATGCAGACAGAGCACTTGATGACTTCGAGACTTGGACAGGCCTCCACCAGCTGCCGCACCAGCCCGAAATAGCTCCCAGGCAGAGCCTCTCGAGGCCACAGCCGAACTATGAGGCCCTTTATGGCCTGTTCGGCCGCCTTGTGGAGCTCGACCAGTTGCTTCAGCTGGTCGCTCAGGGGCACGGGGTGTCCGGCCTCAGCATACTGAGACCAGAACACCTTCTCTGTCGAGCTGCCCTCCTCGGCTCGATAGAATGCGGCGGCATCAGACACACTCCGGGGAAGATCTCCGAACGCTCCTGGAGAGCTCCGGATTTGGGTAAGTAACAAGTAACTCACGTGTATGTGTTTTCTTTGCATAAAGAATGCCTTACCCGCCGCTATCTTCTTCACCTCATCCAACTCCTGGAGGGTCTTCTGGGATTCGGCCTTGGCAGACTTGGCATTTTCAATAGCCACCGCGAGCTCGGACGCTCGCGTCTTTGAGTCAAGCTCCAAACTCTCATGTTTTTTTCATGGGAACCTCGAGCTCTTGCTGCACCTTGCCAACCTGGGCCTCGTACTTCTCCCTCTCGGTGCGCTCCATGGTTGCCCTCTTCTCGGCCTCGACCAGTGCTTGCTTAAGGGTCGCCACCTCAGACGTGGCCCCTACAATAGCCACGATAAATCCTGTCATTTTTTGCAATTGCACCTTTTTATATATATTTAAACAAGGTATTTCTTACCTTCATTGTCCTCGAGCTTCTTCTTGGCGAGCCCGAGCTCTTGCTCGGACCGCTCGAGGTTCTGCTTTAGCGTGTCCACTTCCGCAGTCAGTGCGGCGGACGCAAGCAGAGAAGCCTGCATACGCATATTGACTCCTTTTTGTTATACTCCTGCGAATTTTATTTGATCCTCTATTTGTCTTTTCTTCCCGAACGCCAAACAGAGCATCAGGGGCTACTTTCTATGCGGTAATATTATTTACACATTCTTTACTTACCTCAAAGCCTGTTAAAAGGCTAGTACAAGCTTCAGTCAGCCCGCTCTTGGCGAGTGAACCTTCTGGACCACCGCACTCATAATGGTGCGGTGCTCCTCGTCGATGAGGGCTTGAGTGCTCCAAATGTGACCTCGTGAGGGCACCGCACGTGGCTTGCTCCTTGAGGGAGTCCTGGATTAGGGGGTGTTCGGGTAGCCGGACTATACCTTCAGCCGGACTCCTGGACTATGAAGATACAAGATTGAAGACTTCGTCCCGTGTCCGGAGGGGACTTTCCTTGGCGTGGAAGGCAAGCTTGGCGATGCGGATATTCAAGATCTCCTACCATTGTAACCGACTTTATGTAACCCTAACCCTATCCGGTGTCTATATAAACCGGAGGGTTGTAGTCCGTAGGCAATCAACTCCATACACAACAATCATACCATAGGCTAGCTTCTAGGGTTTAGCCTCCTTGATCTCGTGGTAGATCTACTCTTGTACTACCCATATCATCAATATTAATCAAGCAGGAGTAGGGTATTACCTCCATCGAGAGGGCCCGAACCTGGGTAAAAAACATGTGTCCCTGTCTCCTGTTACCATCCGGCCTTGACGCACAGTTCGGGACCCCCTACCCGAGATCCGCCGGTTTTGACACCGACATTGGTGCTTTCATTGAGGGTTCCTCTGTGTCGTCGCCTTTAGGCCCGATGGCTCCTTTGATCATCAACAACGATACGGTCCAGGGTGAGACTTTTCTCCCCGGACAGATCTTCGTCTTCGGCGGCTTCGCTCTGCGGGCCAATTCGCTCGGCCACCTGGAGCAGATCGAAAGCTACGCCCCTGGCCATCAAGTCAGGTTTGGAAGCTTAAACTACACGGCTGACATCCGCGGAGACTTGATCTTCGACGGGCTCGAGCCACGGCCAAGCGCACCGCACTATCTCGAGGGGCATGATATAGCTCTGCCTCCGGACAGTGTCCTAGAGGCCGCACACGCATCGGTTCCGACCCCTAACTCGGAGCCTATTGCGCCAATCGAGGATGAACGGTTGGACGTCACCTCGGGGGCTGCGATCCCGAAAGCGATCGAGCCGAACGCTAGCCCCGCACTCTGCACAACCCGTGACTCCGAGGATCCGGACTCCTCCCTGGACTCCGAACCCCCGCGCCCCTGCCAATCAAATCCGATTGGGCGCCGATAATGGAGTTCACCGCTGCAGACATCTTTCAGCACTCGCCTTGTGGCGATATCCTGAACTCTCTCAAGTCTCTCTCCTTATCAGGAGAGCCCTGGCCGAACTACGGTCAGCGAGGATGGGATACGGACGATGAAGAAATTCAAAGCCCACCCACCACCCACTTGGTAGCCACTGTCGACAATTTAAACGACGTGCTCAACTTCGACTCCGGAGACATCGACAGCATGGATGACGATGCAGGAGATACCGACGAACCAACGCCCATAGGGCATTGGACAGCCACCTCATCTCACGATGTGTACATGGTGGATACCCCTAAAGGAAGCGACAACGAGGAAAAAGGGGATGGGACGGGAGATCGACCCCCCGAAAAGCAATCAAAGCGTCGGCGTAAACGCCGACCCAAGCCCTGCCTCGACAAAAACCCAGCCATAGAGCAGGACGAGCCGGTAGACGACGAGCAGGCCCTAGAGCAACCGTCCGAACAAGGAAACACGGATAGAGAAACCGAACATCCCTCCTTCGGCGAAAACGGCATTCCGGATGACCTCATGCCGAATAAACCTATGGAGCAGAAGAATCTCCACGAGAGGCTCGTTGCAACTGCACGCAGCCTAAAAAGCAGAAGCGGAAGCTAAAAACAGCGGAAGATGCACTCCGGATTAGATGGAGCAAAGTAATCAATACCACAGGTAAGTACGGTGACAGTCGCCGCACTAAAAGCTATCCGAAAAGAAAGCTACTGCCTGAATTCGACGAAGAGGCCCTAGAGCCCTCGCATTCACAAAATGAAAAAGCCACACGGTCGGATAGACGACCGCATAAAGCGGCAAGCGGCGCCGCACCTAAATCGGCATGCGACCCACTTAAGGATTCGCATCATGGCCCAGTCAGGTCCATTTATGGGCCAAGAAAGCAAGCTCTCGTAAGCAACGCTATGAAGCCAGCATCAGAATCCGGCACACCCAAATACAGGGGCGCCACACACCCCCTATGTTTCACCGATGAGGTCCTGGACTATGAATTCCCAGAGGGATTCAAACCCGTAAACATAAAGGCATATGATGGAACAACAGACCCTGGAGTTTGGATCAAGGATTATATCCTCCACATACACATGGCTAGAGGAGATGATCTCCATGCCATAAAATATCTACCCCTTAAGCTTAAAGGGCCAGCCCGGCATTGGCTTAAAAGCCTTCCCGAAAACACAATTGGAAGCTGGGAAGAGCTCGAGGATGCTTTCCGAGCAAACTTTCAAGGGACCTATGTCCGCCCTCCGGATGCAGACGATCTTAGTCACATAACTCAACAACCCGGAGAATCAGCTTGGCAGTTCTGGAATAGATTCCTCACTAAAAAGAATCAGATAGTCGACTGTCCGGACATCGAAGCCTTAGCAGCTTTCAGGCATAACGTCCGAGATGAATGGCTCGCCAGACACCTCGGCCAAGAAAAGCCAAGAACAATGGCCGCACTAACAAGCCTCATGACCCGCTTTTGTGCAGGGGAGGACAGCTGGTTGGCAAGGTGCAGCCCCAGTGACCCAAGTACATCCGAAACTAGGGATGGAAACGGAAAACCGCGACGCAACAAGGACCGTCGCTGGACTAAGGACAAAAGTCCGAAGAGCATGGCAGTCAATGCCGGATTCAAAGGCTCACGACAAAATCTGGAAAAATCGCCCCCCAGGATAACAGGGACAATCCATCCAACCTAAATAAAATCCTGGACAGGATATGTCAGATACACAGTACTCCCGGGAAGCCTGCTAACCATACCCACAGAGACTGTTGGGTTTTCAAACAATCCGGCAGACTCAATGCCAAACACAAGGGGCTCGACACACCAAGCGAAGACGAGGACGAACCCCAAAAGCAGAGCACCAGGAAACAAAAGAACTTCCCACAAGAAGTAAAAATAGTGAACTCATTTCACATAACAAAACGCGCGGCGCCCGTAAAGGTACGCACCACACGACCCATCCCCAAAGGGTCCTGCCACTGGTTGTCAAAACCGATCATCTTCGATCAGCTAGATTATTCTAGGAATATCAAGAATGTAGGCTGGACTGCCTTGATACTCGATCCAATAATTGGCAGACTCCAGTTTTCAAATGTCCTTATGGACGGCGGCAGTGGACTAAACCCGATATATCAGGATACAATCCAGCACATGGGGATAAACCCAGCAAGAATCCACCGCAGCAAAACCTCCTTTCAAGGGGTAATACCTGGTCCGGACACCCATTGTATGGGTTTTCTCCGGCTCACAGTCACATTCGGCTCTACCGATAACCTCCGCCGTGAAAAGCTGACCTTCCATATCGTCCCGTTCTCAAGTCGCTATCAAGCACTACTGGGACGCGAAGCTTTCACTCACTTTAACGCAATACCGCATTATGCATCTCTTACGTTTAAGATGCCCGGTCCACGAGGCATCATCTCTTTGAAGGGGAAGCACTAAAGTGCGCCTTCCCAAGCGGAGGACTGTGCGGCCGCTTTGACAGCCCCACAGCAAAATGGCCTCACCGGCCAAAAAACTTTGAAATAGGTCATTCAAGACCACGAACGCGGATAGACGAGTTCGGTGCAAAATCATCATTGATGCAGGCCTAGAAGCCATATACCCCTGCACTAGGGGCTCCACGCATATACAATAAGAGACAATAAATCTCAATCTTATATATCTTACTTTATACTTTGCTTATTTTAAACTTTTTCGGCACGGCCCGTTTTAAACTCAGTTCCTCTCTTTTACAGATGAACGTCGTGCGGCACCCGTCCAGGATACGGCACAACGGAGACACAGGCGCAGACGTGCAGTTGGGACCCGTCCTAAAGGATTCTTTTTAGATTAAGACCCTGCGTAAATCTTTTTTACTGTCTCTTGTTGCTACACATCCCCTGGTTTTTTCTTTCTGATATAACCAAGGAGGAGACTGGCGTCTTGGCATGTGGCCACGTCAGAATTTTTGCACGTACCTGGACACTAGGGGCTTTTTTAATAAAGAGTGTTGTTTCGCCCGCACTCATAAAGACCGAACACCTTAGGGAGTGTTCGGCGTCGCGAGTTTTGGCATTATATGCATCAGCTCCGAATCATGTCTTTGGTCAAATGTTGGGTTGCCCGGCTCCTGAGTTCGGCTACCTTACGTTCCGCTCTATCGGCTAAGGTAGCACCAGGAGAACTACTGCGATTGTGCCCCGGTTCGGCCGTGCGAGCACCTCAGTAGAGAAAGCCGAAAAATGACTGTCATGATGTAGCGTGAGACTGGTCAGCCACTCGATGACCTATCGGAATCTATCGGATTCCTCCGCTTTAACGAAGGGCCGCTTCCCGGTCAGGCACATACGCGCCCCGAACTGGGACGAGCGCAGTTGCCACCAAGGAGCTACCTAAATAGTCTCACTGTCAAACTCCTATGGCTAAGTGAAAGTGTTAAAGCATTATAGTCCGGTTGCCTGGCCCGCTGCGCTATCACCTCCTTTGTAGGACCAAGACGTTGGATTAAGTGTGAAAATGCGTCTTTTGCGAGCACCCCCGCACTATGTGCGTGGGGGCTGAAGCCAACGACTGCCATCTTTTAGATTCTATATATATCTTAAAACGGCCGCACAGGAGGTGTTCCTAATACTTGGAGGCACAAGTATAAAAAAGGCCACTACAGTTTATCAAAATACTACTTTATAATTACATATGCTATCATAACATAGCATCTTTCGGGCACTGCGTCTCTATTACACGAGCACCTTCAAGAACTTCCTAAAAATAGTGCTCGGAGGGTACTCGGCTTTTGTCCGAATCTCGGGACGCAACAACGGTGGTCTCCATATCCGCCCAGTATGTCTTAACACGGGCAAGAGCCATCCTAGCGCCCTCTATGCATGCTGACCTCTTCATTGCATTTATACGCGGCACCGCGTCAAGGAATCGCTGCACCAAGCTGAAATAACTCTTCGGCTCCGATCTCCCCGGCCACAGGTGACCCATGACGTACTTCATGGCGAGTCCAGACAACCTATTTAGTTCGGCCCATTGAGCCAAACGACCATCCACTGCCAGTGGACGCTCTGGATTGTGAAACTGCGACCAGAAAAGTTTTCCACTTCGCGATCTTTCTGATCTCGAAAGTGCTCGGTCGCATCAGTAGCACTCGCTGCCAAGTCCAGATAGGTATCCTCCACACTCCACATCCGGTCCAACGGAGCAAACTTCGGATCACAAAATTTCCTTTGCAGCATAAAGGGCTTTCCAGCCGCAATCTGTTCGGCCTGATGCAGCTCCTCCTTCGCAGCTCTCATCGCAGAGCGAGCGTCCTTGGCATCGGCAACGACCTTCTCTAAGTCCGTCCGTCTCGCCCGGTCTTCTTTCTCAAGAAGTTTGCAACGGTCTGCAGCGCTCTTTAACTTCTCGGCCATCTTGGCCATCTCTTCTTTGCTTCGGCAGTGAGCAGCCTGTTCGGCTCTCAGCTCTTCAAGGGCTTCTCGGCAGCCGCATCGCTTTTTCTGGCTTGCTCCTTAGCTCGGGCAAGTTCTGCCCTAAGATTCTCCACGGCGGCCGTACCATCTGCGTCAAGCACACACATGGTAAGACACTAGCATGAATCTCCTCTTACCTGATGCCGCCCGAAGAATTACATACCTTGAGCCTCATCAAGCCGCTTGTTGACAAGCGCGATGTCGGCATCTGCCACGTCCAGTTGCCGCTTTAGTTCGGCCACATCATCAGTTCAGCTTGATTCCGGACACCTCGCCACCTACATTCAAAGGCGACATCTTAGACCTGGGATTATGATCCTCTGCATGCCGTCATTTCTTGACAACGTGCAGAGTCTCAGGGGCTACTATCTACACAGGGCGCATCTTACTTATGCGCAACTGAGAAAAGTGTACATTATCTAACGTACCTCACAACCCGTCAGTAAACTTTTGACGGCCTCATGCAATCCGCTTTCCGCGGATGAAATCCTTTCAATCACCGTACCCATCAATACACGGTGCTCCTCTGAGATAGAAGCTCGCCCCAGCAGAATCTTTAGCTCCTCCGGCCGAGCACCAGATGGTGTCGGACTTGTCCTATGGCCTCTTTCGAAGGCCGGACGCGGGGAGCCTTGGGGGGCCACATAGCTATCTTCCGCCCCTGCCGGATTCAGAGAAACCCTCCGCGACGACACCTCAGGGTCGCCCGCCTCGCTAGGCGGTACGGCAGGGGGAGGCGTCCCGCTCTCCATCATCTCCGGAGGAAGATCCCCCGAAGACGAGCTCTGCTGAGAAGGGTTGAGGTCCGAGCTACAAGGTAAAATTTCGGTTAATCTTCTCAGATATAAATCAAGGATTTCTCTCATCCCTCAAAAGGAAAATCTTTTCTCCACTTACGGCTCGCTGGAGGGCTGATCCCCTTGAGGGCGTAGTCCGGCCGAGGAACTCACCGGCGTCGGACCCTCTGACGAGGATTTTCTCCCCCGTTTCGAGGCCATGGTTTCCGGGTCGTCAGAGGAGGCTCTCTTCTTCCCCTTAGGAGAGGAATTGTCGGTTCCTCCCTTCGAAGCAGCCTCCTTTGAGGAGGCCATAGCTTCCTTGTCCTCCCCCTCCAAAGGCATTATCTCCAGCATCCTGACCAGCACAGGATCCGGCCTGGTTTCAGGAAGGGGAGCTGGACACCTGATCAGCTTTGCCTTCGCTATCCACTCCTGTTTAAAGGGACGGCTCTTTTAGGGGCAAGTTTATGACAATTATACGGATAGAAGGTCCGGGCACAAGGTTGCTTACGTGAGTATCCGGGTGATTGCAGCTTAGGCCTGCGTCCTTGGTTAAATCCAGACACATCTCTTGTGATCCGAAGAACAGTCTATACATCTCCGCGGGCATTGCGCCCATAAAGTTCTGGAGAGCTCGCGGTCCCTCTGGATTAAACTCCCACAGGCGAAGGGGGCGACGTTTGCCGGGCAATGTTCGGCGAATCAACATGACCTGCGTCACCTTGACCAGGTTGAGGTCTCTTTCTAAGAGATCCCTGATGCGTCCCTGCAACAAGGGCACGTCTTTGGATAACCCCCAATCTAATCCTTTGTTGACCCATGACGCTAGCCGTGATGGGGGACCCGCGCAAAAGGCAGGAAGCGCCGCCCACTTGGCGCTCCTGGGAGCGGTGCTATAGAACCATTCTCATTGCCACAAGCCGAGCTCCTCTTGAAAGAAGCCCTCGGGCCATGGAGCATCAGCATTCTTACTTATGACAACACCTACGCACTCTGCATGCCGTCCCTCGATCATCTTCGGCTCCACTCCAAAAGTCTTGAGCCATAATCTGAAGTGAGGAGTAACACGGAGGAACGCTTCGCACACAACGATGAATGAGGAAATATGGAGGATGGACTCCAGAGCTAAGTCATGAAATTCCAGCCCGTAATAAAACACCAGCCCCCTCACGAAGGGATCCATCGGGAAGCCTAACCCCCGAAGGAAGTGAGACATGAACACTACGCTCTCACCGGGCTGGGGACTGGGAATAGCCTGCCTTTGAGCAGTCAACCTATGCGGAATGTCGGCGGTCAAGAACTTAGCCTCTCTCAACTTTAGCACGTCCTCCTCCGTGACGGAGGAGGGCATCCATCAGCCTTGAAGGTCGGAACCGGACATTGTCGAAGGTCCGAAGCGCCTGGAATCTGGAGCCTAGGGTGTTGGAACTCGAGGCGACGGGCGAACTCGTTTGAGATTGGAAAAAGGAGTAAGGCCTTGGTCTCTTTATAAGAGGTTGAATACCAGGAGCCCTCCCCGTGACCGTTTGGGACTCGCCTTTAATCGAGAAAACATGCTAACAGGCACGATCGGGTTACCCACATCCGTATTGATGAGAATCCCATAAAAGGGGGGCACACGATCTCTGCTTTGACAAGACGTGCCAAGAAAACCGCCTCGCAAAAACACGCTCAGGTGGAAAAGTGAAAATGATTCGAGTAAAGGACTTGGCTATAGTGTGATGACGCACTGCGGAATACGTCAGCAGATTTGATTTGTGTCAATATTATTCTCTCTATGGCAATATGTGGAAGCTTATTTTGCAGAGCCAGACACTACTCTTGGTGTTTACAATCTTCTATGAAGGACTTAGAGGAGGAACCGCCTTGCAATGACGAAGACAATTTGCGCGCCGGACTTGTCGTCATTGAAGCCTGGTTCAGGGGCTACTGCGGGAGTCCTGGATTAGGGGGTGTTCGAGTAGTCGGACTATACCTTCAGCCGGACTCCTGGACTATGAAGATACAAGATTGAAGACTTCGTCCTGTGTCCGGAGGGGACTTTCCTTGGCGTGTAAGGCAAGCTTGGCGATGCGGATATTCAAGATCTCCTACCATTGTAACCGACTCTGTGTAACCCTAACCCTATCCGGTGTCTATATAAACCGAAGGGTTGTAGTCCGTAGGCAATCAACTCCATACACAACAATCATACCATAGGCTAGCTTCTAGGGTTTAGCCTCCCTGATCTCGTGGTAGATCTACTCTTGTACTACCCATATCATCAATATTAATCAAGCAGGAGTAGGGTATTACCTCCATCGAGAGTGCCCGAACCTGGGTAAAAACGTCGTGTCCCTTGTCTCCTGTTACCATCCGGCCTTGACGCACAGTTTGGGACCCCCTACCCGAGATCCGCCGGTTTTGACACCGACACTCCTCTTGGAAGGAGGTCCCCTGCCGGACTTTGGAACCTTTGAAGGTTCCGGAGCAGTGTCCGGCCTAGAGTTGGACTTGGAGCCCTGGGGGGTTTCATCCCCTTTACTCCTGGAGTCCGGGAGGTCGCCTTGCGGCGCCTCCAGGACCACCTCCTCCCGGCTTGGAACCTGTTGGGACAACACTTTGGTGTCATCCGTAGGGCGGGGGGAGGAAGCCGTCGGAAATGAGTTCACATCCGGCAAGTCCAGTGAGCCGCTCGACAACGCGTCGAGCCGGTCTTTGGGTGGGCTGCATAAACATATTCGACATAAGGGAAAGCTGTGCAATAAACGAATACTATGAATTACTCTGGCATCCGGATACTTACGATTTTGCCAGGGGCTTGGCCCTGAGCGGCCACTCCTCTCCGCCGTTGTCGGCGTCGGTGGAGTAGTCCGGAGGAAGGGTTTTCCCCTTCTTGGACCCTCCGGCCTCCCCAGAGAGGGCGGCCTTCCTTTTCTTCTCTCCTCCCGCTGGAGGGGGATAGGTCTCTTCTTCTTCCTCCTTGTCTTCATGAGAGGAATGCGCTTCGGAACCGTCGGATGATGGATCCGACACCTCCTAGCGCCGGGCACTCTTTCGAGTCCCCGTTGCCTTTTTCGCGGCCTTCTTCTCCGGCACCACATAGGGTGCCGGAACAAGCAGCTTCACCAAGCGAGCGTCCGCTGGGCCTTCGAGCAAAGGAGCCGGACAAGTTGATCTGTCCGGACGTCTCGTGCCAATCCTGTCAAAGGTAAGGGAGCTTAGATCCCACATGGAGTCAAACTATGAAAAACTGATACCCTGTAAAAGGAAAAAAACAGCTTACCGCATGAGCGTGACACTGCGTACTGAATCCGCGATCCTCGGTAGCGGATTCAGGGGCCACGGCGCCCTTTAAAAGCACCTTCCAGGCATCTTCGTACGTCGTGTCGAAGAGCCTGCTCAGAGTTCGGTGCCGCGCCGGGTCGAACTCCCACATGTTGAAAGCCCGTTGTTGACACGGGAGGATCAGGCGGATGAGCATAACCTGGACTACATTAACAAGTTTGAGCTTCTTGTCCACTAGGGTTTGGATGCATGTTTGGAGTCCGGTCAGCTCTCCTTTTTTACCCCACGACAGGCCCGTCTCCTTCCAGGAGGTGAGCCGCGTAGGGGGTCCGGATCGGAACTCGGGGGCTGCGACCCATTCGGGATCGCGCGACTCGGTGATGTAAAACCACCCCGATTGCCACCCTTCAGGGTCTCGACAAAGGAGCCCTCGAGCCATAGGACGTTGGGCATCTTGCCCACCATGGCGCCTCCGCACTCCGCCTGGTTGCCGCGCACCACCTTAGGCTTGACATTGAAAGTCTTGAGCCATAGGCCGAAATGGGGGCGGATGCGAAGGAAAGCCTCGCACACGACGATAAACACCGAGATGTTGAGGACAAAGCTCGGGGCCAGATCGTGGAAATCCAAGCCATAGTAGAACATGAGCCCCCGGACAAATGGGTGAAGAGGGAAGCCCAGTCCGCGGAGGAAATGGGGGAGGAACACCACCCTCTCATGGGGCCTAGGGGTGGGGATGAGCTGCCCCTTTTCGGGAAGCCCGTACACGATGTCGTTAGACAAGTATCCGGCCTTCCTCAGTTTTTTGATGTGTCCCTCCATGACGGAGGAGACCATCCATTTGCCTCCCGCTCCGTACATGGTTGGAGAAGGTTGAGGTGGGGAGTGCAGACTTGGGCACTGGAGCTCGAGTGCGCGAGAATGGATAAGCAAGGGAGGAAGAAGGCGTAGGTGAAAAGGTGGATCCTTATCCCCTTATATGGGTGGACGCAACTACGTGTCCCCACCAGCCTGGTAAAACTCGCTTATCTCCAAGCGCCGTAATCAATGGTGCAGTTGGGTTACCCACGCCCGTATTGATGAGAATCCCGGAACAAGGGGACACGATCTCTGCTTTAACAAGACGTGCCAAGGAAACCGCCTCGCATGACGCACTGAGGTGGGATAATAAAACGACTCGGATAAAGGCTTGGCCGTGGTGTGTCACACTATGGAATATGTCAGCAGATTAGATTTGTGTAAATATTATTCTCTCTATGGCAATATGTGGAAACTTATTTTGAAGAGCCGGACACTATCTTTGTGTTCAAAATCTTCTATGAAGTACTTGGAGGAGGAACCTGCCTTGCAATGCCGAAGACAATCTGCGCGCCGGACTCGTCGTCATTGAAGCCTGGTTCAGGGGCTACTGAGGGAGTCCTGGATTAGGGGTGTTCGGATAGCCGAACTATACCTTCAGCCGGACTCCTGGACTATGAAGATACAAGATTGAAGACTTCGTCCCGCGTCCGGAAGGGACTTTCCTTGGCGTGGACGGCAAGCTTGGCGATACGGATATGTAGATCTCCTACCATTGTAACCGACTTTGTGTAACCCTAACCCTCTCCAGTGTCTATATAAACTGGAGGGTTTTAGTCCATAGGACAACATACAGAACAACAATCATACCATAGGCTAGCTTCTAGGGTTTAGCCTCTCCGATCTCGTGGTAGGTCTACTCTTGTACTACCCATATCATCAATATTAATCAAGCAGGACGTAGGGTTTTACCTCCATCGGGAGGGCCCAAACCTGGGTAAAACTTCGTGTCCCTTGCCTCCTGTTACCATCTGGCCTAGACGCACAGTTCGGGACCCCCTACCCGAGATCCGCCGGTTTTGACACCGACACCCGCCACCTCGGCCAAGAGAAGCCGAAATCTATGGCAGCCTTGACGACACTCATGACCCGCTTTTGCGCGGGCGAGGATAGCTGGCTGGCTCGAAGCAACAACACATCAAGGAATCCGGGCACTTTGGATACCAAAGATGCCAACGGCAGACCACGTCGTAACAGACTAAAGCGCCGCAATAACGGCGATAACATCGATGATACGACAGTCAATGCTGGATTCAAAGGCTCTAGATCTGGTCAGCGGGAAAATCCATTTAAAAGAAGTACTCCGGCTCCGTCCAGTTTGGATCGCGTACTAGATTGCTCGTGTCAAATCCACGGCACCCCTAACAAGCCAGCCAATCACACCAACAGAGAATGCTGGGTGATCAAGCAGGCCGGCTAGTTAAATGCCAAAAACAAGGACAAGGGGCTGCATAGTGACAACGACGAGGAGCCCCGGCCGCCGAACACGGGAGTACAGAAGGGGTTCCCCCCACAAGTGAAGACGGTGAACATGATATCCGCAACCGACATTCCCAAGAGGGAGCGGAAGCATGCACTAAGGGACGTCTATGCGATGGAGCCCGTCGCCCCAAAGTTCAACCCATGGTCCGCTTGCCCGATCACTTTTGATCGCAGGGACCACCCCACTAGTATCCGTCATGGCGGATCCGCCACACTGGTCCTAGAACCCATCATCAACAGATTTCATCTCACTCTAGTCCTTATGGACGGCGGCAGCAGCCTGAACCTGCTTTATCAGGATACAATGCAAAAAATGGGTATAGATCCCTCGAGGATCAAACCCACCAAAACCACCTTTAAGGGTGTCATCCCAGGTGTAGAGGCCCATTGCACAGGCTCAATCACACTGGAAGTGGTCTTTGGATCTCCGGACAACTTCCGAAGCGAGGAGTTAATCTTCGATATCGTCCCGTTTCACAGTGGCTATCACGCACTGCTCGGACGAACCGCATTTGCAAAATTCAATGCAGTACCGCATTACGCATACCTCAAGCTCAAGATGCCAGGACCTAGGGGGGTCATAACAGTGAATGGAAACACAGAACGCTCACTCCGCACGGAAGAGCACACTGCGGCCCTCGTAGCAGAAGCACAAAGCAGCCTTTTAAGGCAAACCACTAATTCGGTGATACAGCCCCCGGACACCTTTAAGCGAGTCCGGAGTAAACTGCAACAGGATCGCCTGGCACGTTCAGAGCTCGCCTAGCAATTCGGCCCCCGCCCCAGTCCCAGTCAAGCGACGAGATCCGTGCCGCGCGTACATAATTACACACTGAAAATACCATGGACATAGGCGGGGGCAGGATCAGGGCACGGCCCGCAATGCGGCTTAACCGCCCTAGGGGCTGTATACATTTATCATTCTTTCTCTTTCAGGACCTAACTCTCTGGAAACCCTTTCCGGCAGTACGATTGCTGGACACATTACGGGAAGAAACAACCAAGGGGGCAAGAAGCTAAGATGTACACGAGAACCCTCAGGTGGTCTCTAATAATAATCGATACACCCGTTTTCTACTATCTATACGCCGCTTGCCCTTGGATAGGACATGTCAAATATTCCCACTGTTTGCTTATCGCACTACTTGCACCAATACGCTTTGACGTATTATTTAAATAACAATGCATAGCATTAGTCTATTATTGCATTATTCATCCTTTTTTCTTCTTATATGTTCATCTACGACAATCTGTACCTGTACATTTGGGTACGGTCAATACGCCAGGGGCTTTCGTTTTACCCCATAATACGGCGTGAGAAGGCCGAACACTTTCGACAGTGCGGCACCCTGAACTTATAGTATTATATGCATCAGCTTCGAATCATGTCTTGGGTCAATAGTTGGGTTTGCCTGGCTCCCACGCTTTGGTACCTAACATTCCGCTATATCGGCTAAGGTAGCGGTGGGAGAACTACTGCGATTGTGTCCCGGTTCTTCCGGACGAGCACCTCAGTAGAGAAAGCCGAAAACTGACTATCATGATAAGGCGAGCGACTGGTCGCTGTTCGAGAGGTCTCAAGTCCTTAAAGACTTTTCCGCTTCGGGCGAGGAGTCGGACTTGTCCGGCTTAGGAGTGTATAGCGCCCCAAATTCGGCCTTCCGAATACTAGGGGCTTCGCCAAAATTTAAAATTGTAGACTTCTATGGCTAAGTGAGAGTGATAAAGCCTTATAGTCTGATTGCCTGGTTCGTTCCGCTGAACACCTCCCTTGAAGGACCCGAAATTGGGGTAAAGAGTGCTTAGGTTTATCCCGAACACCCCAGTACTAGTTACATGGGGGCAGAAGCCGACGACTGGCCAACTCTCAGATTTTATAAGCGGCCGCACCGAAGGTAGTATTTTAAATTAAAAAAGCGTCGCATGGTGCAAATGAACTCGTTTCATATTACATGATCACATGAGCATGTTCATTCAAAAATTACATCCCTGTCACATTCATCCGCCACAAGGCGGGAACCCTTCAGGACACTCTCATAATACATTTCGGGGTGGCAATGCTCCTTGCCATCCGGCGGCCCCTCCTTCACCAGCTTCATGGCGTCCAGCTTCGCCTAGTGCACCTTCGCCCGGGCAAAAGCCCTGCGCGCACCCTCGATGCAGACGGACCACTTTATGACTTCAAACCGTGGGAGGCATCCACAAGCCGCCTCACCAGACCGAAGTAGTTGTTGGGCCGGGGCTCGCCAGGCCACATCCGGACTATAAGGCCCCTTGTCGGTGTCAAAACCGGCGGATCTCGGGTAGGGGGTCCCGAACTGTGCGTCTAGGACGGATGGTAACAGGAGGCAAGGGACACGAAGTTTTACCCAGGTTCGGGCCCTCTCGATGGAGGTAAAACCCTACGTCCTGCTTGATTAATATTGATGATATGGGTAGTACAAGAGTAGATCTACCACGAGATCAGAGAGGCTAAACCCTAGAAGCTAGCCTATGGTATGATTGTTGATGTGTATGTTGTCCTACGGACTAAAACCCTCCGGTTTATATAGACACCGGAGAGGGTTAGGGTTACATAGAGTCGGTTACAATGGTAGGAGATCTGAACATCCGTATCGCCAAGCTTGCCTTCCACGCCAAGGAAAGTCCCTTCCGGACACGGGACGGAGTCTTCAATCTTGTATCTTCATAGTCCAGGAGTCCGGCTGAAGGTATAGTCCGGCTATCCGAACACCCCCTAATCCAGGAGTCCCTCAATAGCCCCTGAACCAGGCTTCAATGACGACGAGTCCGGCGCGCAGATTGGCTTCGGCATTGCAAGGTGGGTTCCTCCTCCAAGTACTTCATAGAAGATTTTGAACACAAAGATAGTGTCCGGCTCTGCGAAATAAGTTTCCACATATTGCCATAGAGAGAATAATATTTACACAAATCTAATCTGCTGACGTACTCCGTAGTGTGACATCACACCATGGCCAAGCTTTTATTCAAACCGTTTTACTGTCCCATCTTAGCGCGTAATGCGAGGCAGTTTCCTTGGCACGTGTTGTTAAAGTAGAGATCGTGTCCCCTTATTCCGGGATTCTCATCAATACGGGCGTGGTTAACCCAACCGCACCATTGATTAGGGCGCTTGGAGATAAGCGAGTTTTACCAGGCTGGTGGGGACACGTAGTTGCGTCCACCCATATAAGGGGATAAGGATCCACCTTTTCACCCACGCCTTCTTCCTCCTTTGCCTATCCATTCTTGCGCACTCGAGCTCCAGCGCCCAAGTCCGCACTACCACCTCAACCTTCTCCAGTCATGTCCGGAGCGGGAGGCAAGTGGATGGTCTCCTCCGTCACGGAGGGACACATCAAAAAGCTGAGGAAGGCTGGATATCTGGCTAGCGACATCGCGCACCGGCTTCCCGAAAAGGGGAAGCTCATCCCCACTCCTAGGCCCCATGAGAGGGTGGTATTCCTCCCCCATTTCCTCCATAGACTGGGCTTCCCTCTGCATCCATTTGTCTGGGGGCTCACGTTCTACTATGGCCTGGATTTCCACGATCTTGCCCCGAACTTCGTCCTCAACATCTCGTCGTTCATCGTCGTGTGTGAGGCATTCCTCCGCATCCGCCCCCATTTCGGCCTATGGCTTAAGACTTTCAATGTCAAGCCAAAGGTGGTGCGCGGCAGCCAGGCGGAGTGCGGCGGTGCCATGGTTGGCAAGATGGCCAACGTCCTGTGGCTCGAGGGCTCCTTTGTGGAGACCCTGAAGGGGTGGTAATCATGGTGGTTTTACGTCACCGAGCCGTGCGATGCTGAATGGGTCGCACCCCCTGAGTTTTGATCCGGCCCCCCTACGCGGCTCACATCTTGGAAGGACACATGTCTGTCTTGCGGTAAAAAAGGAGAGCTGACCGGACTCCAAACATGCATCCAAACCCTGGTGGACAAGAAGCTCAAGCTTGTCAACGTAGTCCAGGTTATGCTCATCCGCCCGATCCTCCCGTGTCAACGACGGGCCTTGAATCTGTGGGAGTTCGACCCGGCGCAGCATCAAACTCTAAACATGCTCTTCGACACGGTGTATGAAGATGCCTGGAGGATGCTTTTCAAGGGCGCTGAGGCTCCCGCATCTGCTACCGAGGATCGCAGATTCAGCATGTAGTGTCACGCGCTCGCGGTAAGCTGTTTTTTCCTTTTACAGGGTATCGGTTTTCCATAGTTTGACTCTATGCGGGATCTAAGCTCCCTTTCCTCTGACAGGATTGGTAGGTGACGTCCGGACAGATCAACTGTCCGGCCCCTTTGCCCGAAGGCCCAGCGGACGCTCACTTGGCGAGGCTGCTGGTTCCAGCGCCCTATGTGGTGCCGGAGAATAAGGCCACGAAAAGGGCTACGGGGACTCGAAAGAGCGCCCGGCGCTAGGAGGTGTCGGATTCATCATCCGACGGTCCCGAAGCGCCTTCCTCTCGCGAAGACGAGGAGGAAGAAGAAGAAACCTCTCCCCCTCCAGCGGGAGGAGAGAAGAAAAGGAAGGCCGCCCTCTCTGAGGAGGCCGGAGGGTCCAAGAAGGGGAAAACCCTTCCTCCGGACTACTCCGCCGACGCCGACGATGGCGGAGATGAGTGGCAGCCCAGGGCCGAGCCCCTGGCAAAATCGTAAGTATCCGGATACCGGAGTAGTTCATAGTATTCGTTTATTGCACAGCTTTCCCTTATGTCGAATATGCTTATGCAGCCCACCCAAAGACCGGCTCGACGTGTTGTCGAGCGGCTCACTGGACTCGTCGGATGTGAACTCGCTTCCGACGGCTTCCTCCCCCCGCCCTACGTACGACACTGAGGTGTTGTCCCAACAGGTTCCAAGCAGGGAGGAGGTGGTCCCGGAGGCGCCGCAAGGCGACCTCCCGGACTCCAGGAGTAAAGGGGATGAAACCCCCCAGGGCTCCAAGTCCGGCTCTAGGCCGGACACCGCTCCGGAACCTTCAAAGGTTCCGGAGTCTGGCGGGGGACCTCCTTCCAAGAGGAGCAAGTTCACCGTGCCGGCGGCCTCCGTCCAACCGGAGGCGCCGGACAATATGCTGGAGGCGCTCCAAGGCGCCTCCATCAACGAGGAGCACCGCACTATTATGAGTGCGTTGGTCCAGAAGGTTCAGTCCGCAAAAAACAGACTGACTGGAGCTTGTACTAGCCTTTTGACAGGCTTTGAGGTAAGTAAAGAAAGTGTAAATAATAGTACCGCATAGACAGTTGCCCCTGATGCTCTGTTTGGCGGTCGGGAAGAAAAAGCCGAATAGAGGATCAAATAGAATTCGTAGGAGTCTAACAAAAATGAGTTAATATGCATGTGCAGGCTACCGTGCTTGCATCCGCCGCACTGACTGCGGAAGTGGACACGCTAAAGCAGGACCTCGAAAGGTCCGAGCACGAGCTCGAGCGTGCCAAGAAGTAGCTCGAGGACAATGAAGGTAAGAAATACCTTGTTAAAAAAAAATATATATATATATATATATATATATATATATATATATATATATATAAAAGGTGCAATTGCAAAAAATGACAGGATTATCGTGGCTATTGTAGGGGCCATGTCTGAGGTGGCGACCCTTAAGCAAGCGCTGGATGAGGCCAAGAAGAATTCGGCCTCGGAGCGCACCAAGCGGGAGAAGTATGAGGCCGAGGTTGGCAAGGTGTGGCAAGAGCTCGAGGCTCTCATGGAAAAACAGGAGAGTTTGGAGCGTGACTCGAAGACGCAAGCGTCCGAGCTTGCGGTGGCTATTGAAAATGCCAAATCTGCCAAGGCCGAATCCCAGAAGACCCTCCAGGAGTTGGATGAGGTGAAGAAGATAGCGGCGGGTAAGGCATTCTTTATGCAAAGTAAACACATAAACGTGAGTTACTTGATACTTACCCGAATCTGGAGCTCTCCAGGGGCATTTGCAGATCTTCCCCGGAGTGTATCCGATGCCGCCGCATTCTATCGAGCCGAGGAGGGCAGCTCGACGGAGAAGGTGTTCTGGTCTCAGTATGCTGAGGCCGGACACCCCGTGCCCCTGAGCGACCAGCTAAAGCAACTGGTCGAGCTCCACAAGGCGGCCGAACAGGCCATGAAGGGCCTCCTAGTTTGGCTGTGGCCTAAAGAGGCTCTACCTGGGAGCTATTTTGGGCTGGTGCGGCGGCTGGTGGAGGCCTGTCCAAGGCTCGAAGTCATCAAGCGCTCCGTCTGTATTGAGGGTGCCCGTAGGGCCTTTGCCCGTGCTAAGGTGCACTTGGGCAGGCTGGATGCGGAGAAGCTTGTGAAGGACGGGCCACCAGCGGGGAAAGAGCATCGCAAGCCCGAAAATTACTATAAGGATGTTCTGAAGGGTGCCCGCCTTGTGGCGGATGAATGCACTAGGGATGTAATTTTTGAGTAAAACTCGCTCGTGTTTGTCCTGTGCGCTGAAAACTTGTTCATATGCGCTGAGCAATGCTGCTTGAATTTAAAATATTACCTTCTGTGCGGTTGTTTATCAATACTGAGAGATGGCGAGTCGTTGGCTTCTGCCCCCTTGCCGCTAGTGCTGGGGTGTTCGGGGATAAACCTGGGCGCTCTTTTTCCCATATTTGGGTCCTTCGAGGGAGGCGCTCAGCCCAACGAACGAGGCAACCGGACTATAATGCGTGAACACTCTCACTTAGCCATAGAATTCTATAATTTTAAATTTAGGCGAAGCCCCTAGTGTTCGGAAGACCGAGTTCGGGGCGCTATCCACGCCTTGGCCGGACAGAGCCGACTCCTCGCCCTAAGCGGCATAAGTCTTTAGGGACTCGAAAAAACCTCTAGAACAGCGACTGGTTCTCGCTTCATCATGACAGTCAGTTTTAGCTTTCTCCACTGAGGTGCTCGGCCCAGCTCAACTGGGGCACAGTCGTAGTGGTTCTCCTAGTGCTACCTTAGCCGATATAGCGGAACGTAAGGCACCAAAACATAGGAGCCGGGCAAACCCAAATATTGACCCAAGACATGATTCGGAGCCGATGCATATAGTGCTATAAGTTCGGGGTGCCGCACTTGTGAAAGTTTTCGGACTTCTCACACCATATTGAGGGGTGCTAAAAGCCCCTGGCGTATTTTGGCCGTACCAAGTTGTACGGGTGCAACATGTCGTTAAGGAACATTTATTTATAAAAAGATAATGCAAAAAATAGACAAAAGCTATGCATTGTTTATTAAAAATAGCCGTGATCAAAGCAGAACGATACAAGTAATGCGATAAACGAAAAGTTGGACTATTTAACATGTCTGCTCCAGGGGCAAGCTGCGGAATAGTATGCGAAACAGGTATACTGCTCGTGATAGAGACCACCTGGGATTTTCGTAATGCGGCATGGCTTGTCTGCTTCCCTGGTTCTTGCATCGTTTCTGCGGCAATTGAACTGCCGAACATGCCTTCCGAAGGATGAAGTCCTGAAAGTAAGAGAAAATTAAAAAATCGACAGCCCCTGGTGCGGTTTAAGCCATGTTTTGGGCGTTCCGTGATGGTGCCCCTCCCCCTATGCCCATGGTATTTACAGAGCTTAGTTATGGACGTGAAGTACTGGCATTGCCTTTTTGCGAGGGTTGGGGTTGGGGCCGCATTGCTACGCCTGCTCGGAACGTGCCAGGCGGTCTTGTTGTAGGTTACTCCAGGCGCGCTTGACGGTGTCCGGACGTTTAATGGCCGGACTGGAGAACTGCCTGAAGAGGCTGCTTTGTACTTCCGCTGCAAGGGCCGCCGTGTGCTCGTCCGTTCGGAGGGAGCATTCGGTGTTTCCATTGACCGTAATTACTCCACGAGGGCCTGGCATCTTGAGCTTAAGGTATGCGTAGTGCGGTACCGCATTGAATTTGGCGAATGCGGTTCGTCCGAGCAGTGCATGATAGCCACTGCGGAATGGGACTCTGTCGAAGATCAATTCCTTGCTTCGGAAATTATCCGGGGATCCGAAGACCACTTCAAGTGTGACTGAGCTTGTACAGTTGGCCTCTACACCTGGTATTACGCCTTTAAAGGTCGTTTTGGTGGGCTTAATCCTCGAGGGATCGGTGCCCATTTTTCACACTGTATCCTGGTAAAGGAGGTTCAGGCTGCTGCCGCCATCCATGAGGACTCTAGTGAGATGAAATCCGTCAATAATTGGGTCTAGAACCAATGCGGCAAATCCGCCATGATGGATGCTAGTGGGATGGTCTCTTCGATCAAAGGTGATCGGGCAGGAGGACCATGGGTTGAACTTTGGGGCGACTAGCTCTACAGCGTATATGTCCCTTAACGCACGCTTCCACTCCCTTTTTGGGACGTTGGTGGCGTATATCATGTTCACCGTCCACGCTTGTGGGGGAAAACCCTTCTGTCCATTGTTGTTTGGCGGCCGGGGCTCCTCGTCATTATTGCTATGCAGCCCCTTGTTTTCATTGTCGGCGCTTAACTTGCCTGCCTGCTTGAACACCCAACAATCCCTGTTGGCGTGATTGGCCTACTTTTCAGGGGTGCCATGTATTTGGCACAAGCGGTCGAGTATTCGGTCCAAGCTGGACGGGCCCCTAGGATTCCTTTTGAATGGCTTCTTCTGCTGACCGGATTTAGAGCCTCTGAATCCGGCATTAACTGCCGTATCCTCAGCATTGTCGCCGTTAATGCGGCGCTTCTGCTTGTTGCGACGCGACCTACCACTAATGTCCCTGGTGTCCGAACTACCAGGGTTCTTGGTCATATTGTTGCTACGAGCGAGCCGGCTGTCTTCTCCCACGCAAAAGCGGGTCATGAGTGTCGTGAGTGCTGTCATAGACTTCGGCTTTTCCTGTCCGAGGTGCCGGGCCAGCCACTCGTCACGGATATTGTGCTTGAAGGCTGCTAGGGCCTCAGCGTCCGGACAGTCGACTATTTGATTTTTCTTTGTTAGGAACCGTGTCCAGAATTGTCTGGCCGATTCCTCTGGCTGCTGGATTACGTGACTTAGGTCATCGGTGTCTGGGGGTCGGACATAAGTGCCCTGGAAATTGTCGAGGAATGCGGATTCCAGGTCCTCCCAACAACTGATTGATCCTGTTGGCAAGCTGTTGAGCCAATGCCGAGCTGGTCCTTTAAGCTTGAGTGGGAGGTATTTGATGGCGTGAAAATCGTCGCCGCGGGCCATGTGGATATGAAGGAGATAATCCTTGATCCATACCGCAGGGTCTGTTGTGCCATCATATGATTTGATGTTTACGGGTTTGAAACCCTCGGGGATTTGATGATCCATTATTTCGTCTGTAAAGCACAGTGGGTGTGCGGCGCCTCTTTACTAGGCGATATCATGACGTAGCTCCAATGAGCTTTGTCTACTGTGTTTGGCCCTGCCGAATTTGTGGCCGGCGTGACGGTTACCGTCTCGATCCATGGGGTGCCCACGCGATCCGTAGATCGATCGTGTTTGCCTTGCCTTGTCCTCCAACATGTCTCGTAAGTCCGGTGCATATTCCCGTGCCTTGGTACGAGGTGCGGCTTGAGTGGAGGGCCGGGAGGCCTCTCTGTCGCGGCCACGAGGTGGCCGTTCGGCCGCATCAAGTGCTTCCTCCTCTAATCGGGGTAGCAACTTGCACTTTTGGTGACTCTTGGAGGGGCGTTCGAGTTTATGCTCTTCGGCCGCAAGGACTTCAGTCCATCTGTCAACCAGCAAATCTTGATCAGCTCTGAGCTGTTGCTGTTTTTTCTTGAGGCTTCTTGCCATGGCCATAAGCCTGCGTTGGAAACGCTTTTGCTCAATGGGATCCTCTGGCACGACGAATTCATCGTCGTGGAGGCTTGCTTCGTCTTCGGAGGGAGGCATATAATTATCGTCCTCAACCTCTCTGTCTGCCGCTCTCTCATGAGGGCTGGTTTCTCCATCCTCCTGTGCTAAACCTTGCTGGAGAGGGTTTTCTTCGGCACTCTCCGGAGTATTATTATCTCCCGTGCTGGAATCACCATTTTTGTGTTGGCGGGATTTTGAGCGGCGCCGCTGACGCCGGCGCTTGGGCCGCGCTTGGGCTATTTCTTGGAGGGGTCATCCTCCGTTGTTCCATCGCCCTCTCCCTCTTTTGGGGTTCCACCATGTATATATGTCAGATGACGAGGTGGCTTTCCAGGGCCTAGTAGGCGCTGGTTCTTCATCATCTCCTTCATCGGCGTCCATACCGTCGATGTCTTCCGAGTCAAAGTCGAGCATGTCGGTTAAGTCATCGACTGTGGCTACAAAGTGGGTGGTGGGTGGGTTTTGAATTTCTTCATTGTCCGTACCCCAACCTTGCTGACCGTAGTCCGGCCAGGGCTCTGCTAAAAAAGAGAGAGACTTCAGTGACTTCAGGATATCGCCGAAAGGCGAGTGCTGAAAGATGTCTGCGGCAGTGAACTCCATGATCGGCGCCCAATCGGATTCGACTGGTAGGGGCGCGGAGGGTTCGGAGTCCGGAGAGGAGTCCGGCTCCTTGGAGTCACGAGCCTCGCAGAGTACGGGGCTGGTGTTCGGCTCAATTGCCGTTTGAATCGCAGCCCCCGAGGTGGCATCCAACCGCCCATCCTCGATCGGCGCAGTTGACTCCGAACTAAGGGTCGGAGCCGGTGCGGGTGCGGCCTCCAGGGCACCGTTCGGCGGCAGAGTTAGATCATGCTCGTCCTGACAGTGCGGGGCGCTCGGTAGTGGTTCGAATCCATCGAAGATCAAGTCCCCGCGGATGTTAGTCGTGTAGTTTAAACTTCTGAATCTGACCTGATGGACAGGGGTGTAGCTTTCGATCTGCTCTAGATGGCCTAGTGAATTGGCCCGCAGTGCGAAGCCGCCAAAGACGAAGATCTATCCGGGGAGGAAGGTCTCACCCTGGACTGCATCGCCATTGATGATCGTGGGAGCCATCGGGCCTAACGGCGATGACACAGAGGAACTCTCAATGAAAGCACCAATGTCGGTGTCAAAACCGGCGGATCTCGGGTAGGGGGTCCCGAACTATGCGTCTAGGCTGGATGGTAACAGGAGGCAAGGGACACGAAGTTTTACCCAGGTTCGGGCCCTCTCGATGGAGGTAAAACCCTACGTCCTGCTTGATTAATATTGATGATATGGGTTGTACAAGAGTAGATCTACCACGATATCAGAGAGGCTAAACCCTAGAAGCTAGCCTATGGTATGATTGTTGATGTGTATGTTGTCCTACGGACTAAAACCCTCCGGTTTATATAGACACCGGAGAGGGTTAGGGTTACATAGAGTCGGTTACAATGGTAGGAGATCTGAACATCCGTATCTCCAAGCTTGCCTTCCACGCCAAGGAAAGTCCCTTCCTAACACGAGACGGAGTATTCAATCTTGTATCTTCATAGTCTAGGAGTCCGGCTGAAGGTATAATCCGGCTATCCGAACACCCCCTAATCCAGGACTCCCTCACCCCTCATGGCCTGTTCGGCCGCCTTGTGAAGCTCGACCAATTGCTTCAGCTGGTCGCTCAAGGGCATTGGGTGTTCGGTCCCAGTATACTGAGACCAAAAAAACTTTTCAGTCGAGCTCCCCTCCTGAGCTTGGTAAAACTCTGCGGCATCCAGTACACTACGGGGAAGATCTGTGAACGCTCCTGGAGAGCTCCGAACTCGGGTAAGTAAAAGGAAAGTTTCCTCCACATGCTTGCTGTGCATAATGAATGCCTTACCTGCTGCTATCTACTTCACCACATCAATCTCCTGGAGGGCCTTGTGGGCTTCAGCCTTGGCGCTCCGGGCGCTTTCAAGCGCCAGCGCGAGCTCGGACTCTTGCGTCTTAGAGTCAAGCTCCAAGGACTCGTGTTTTTTGGCGAGAGACTCAAGCTCTTGCTGCACCTTGCCTACTCGGGCTTCTTGCTTCTCCTGCTCAATGCGCTCCTTGGCCGCTTTGTCTTCGCCCTCGGACGGTGCCTTCTTCAGGGTCGCCACTTTTGTCGTGGCCCTTGGGAAATGCATGATGATCCTATTACTTTACACCCGAACTTCTTTTTAATATATAGACAAAGGTATTGCTTTCCTTTGCTCTCCTCGAGCTGCCTCTTGGTAAGGCCAAGCTCGTCCTCAGACCGCTCCAGGTCCTGCTTCAATGCAGAGACCTCGGCAGTACGTGCGGCAGCGGCCAGCAGTGAAGCCTGCACATACACATAGACATATTCTGATTAGACTCCTGAGTTATCATTTGATCCTCTATTCAGCTTTTCTTTGCGAACGCTGAACATAGCATCAGGGGCTACTGTCCATGCGGTAATATTTTCTTATATTTTCATTACTTACCTCAAAGCCTGTTAGGAGGCTGGCACAAGCTTCGGTCAGTCTGTTTTTGGCGGACTGAACTTTCTCGATCACCGCACTCATGATAGTGCGGTGCTCTTCATCGATGGAAGCGCCGTGAAGCGCTTCCAGCAAGTTGTTCGGTGCCTCTGAGTGGACAGAGGCCATCGGCACGAGCGGCTTGCCCTTCTTAACGGGGGGTCGCCTGCTGGAGTCCGGAACCACCGAAGGTTCCAACACAGTGTTCGGCTGGGGGCCGAACTTGGAGCTCGGGGGAATTTTGCTCCCTTTGCGCCCAGGGTCCGGAAGGTCGCCTTGAGGCGCCTCCAGGACTACCTCCCCTTAGCTCGGTGCCTTTTGAGACAACACCTCGACGTTGTCCATAGGGTAAGGGGTGGAGGTGGTCAGAAGTGAATCGCTGTTCATATCCGACGAGTCCAAAGAACCATCCGACGAAGACACGTCGATACGTGTGATGTCTACTACACAACCTTCTTCTTGTAGACGTTGTTGGGCCTCCAAGTGCAGAGGTTTGTAGGACAGTAGAAAATTTCCCTCAAGTGGATGACCTAAGGTTTATCAATCCATAGGAGGCGTAGGATGAAGATGGTCTCTCTCAAGCAACCCTGCAACCAAATAACAAAGAGTCTCTTGTGTCCCCAACACACCCAAGACAATGGTAAATTGTCTAGGTGCACTAGTTCGGCGAAGAGATGGTGATACAAGTGGTATATGGATGGTAGATAATAGTTTTTGTAATATGAAAATATAAAAACAGCAAGGTAACTAATGATAAAAGTGAGCACAAACGGTATTGCAATGCGTTGAAACAAGGCCTAGGGTTCATACTTTCACTAGTGCAAGTCCTCTCAACAATAATAACATAATTGGATCATATAACTATCCCTCAACATGCAACAAAGAGTCACTCCAAAGTCACTAATAGCGGAGAACAAACGAAGAGATTATGGTAGGGTACAAAACCACCTCAAAGTTATTCTTTCCAATCAATCCGTTGGGCCATTCCTATAGGTGTCACAAACAGACCTAGAGTTTGTACTAGAATAACACCTTAAGACACAAATCAACCAAAACCCTAATGTCACCTAGATACTCCAATGTCACCTCAAGTATCCGTGGGTATGATTAGACGATATTCAACCAACACATAGACACTCGAAGAGTGCCCCAAAGTTTCTACCGAAGAATCACGACGAAAACACATGCCAACCCCTATGCATAGGTTCATGGGCGGAACCTGCAAGTTAATCACCAAAACATACATCAAGTGAATCACGTGATATCCCATTGTCACCACAGATACGCACGGCAAGACATACATCAAGTGTTCTCAAATCTTTAAAGACTCAATCCGATAAGATAACTTCAAAGGGAAAACTCAATTCATTACAAGAGTGTAGAGGGGGAGAAGAAACATAAGATCCAACTATAATAGCAAAGCTCGCGATACATCAAGATCGTACCACCTCAAGAACAGGAGAGAGAGAGATCAAACACATAACTACTGGTACATACCCTCAGCCCCGAGGGAGAACTACTCCCTCCTCATCATGGAGAGCACCGGGATGATGAACATGGCCACAAGAGAGGGATTCCCCCTCTGGCAGGGTGCCGGAATGGGTCTAGATTGGCTTTCGGTGGCTACGGAGGGTTCTGGCGGCGGAACTCCCGATCTATTGTGCTCCCCGATCATTTTAGGGTATATGGAGATATATAGGCGGAAGAAGTACGTCAGGGGAGCCATGAGGGGCCCACGAGGGTGGAGGGTGCGCCCAGGGGGTGGGCGCGCCCCTGCCTTGTGGCCTCCTCGTTGCTTCCCTTACATGGACTCCAAGTCTCCCGGGTTGCTTTCCTCCCAAAAATAAGTTCCATGAAGTTTCAGGTCAATTGGACTCCGTTTGATTTTCCTTTTCTGTGATACTCTAAAACAAGGAAAAAACAGAAACTGGCACTGGGCTCTAGGTTAATAGGTTAGTCCCAGAAATCATATAAAATAGCATATAAATGCATATAAAACATCCAAGGTTGATAATATAATAGCATGAAACAATAAAAAATTATAGATACGTTGGATACGTATCAGCATCCCTAAGCTTAATTCCTGATCGTCCTCGAGTAGGTAAATGATAAAACAGAATTTTTGATGTGGAATGCTACCTAACATATTTATGCATGTAGTTCTTTTTATTGTGGCAAGAATATTCAGATCCATAAGATTCAAGACAAAAGTTTACTATTGACATAAAAATAATAATACTTCAAGCATACTAACCAAGTAATCATGTCTTCTCAAAATAAGATGGCCAAAGAAAGCTATCCCTACAAAATCATATAGTCTGGCTATGCTCCATCTTCACCACACAAAATATTTAAATCATGCACAACCCCGATGCCGGGGTACTGATCCACAAGCACCTATGGGACCAGCGGACCGAGCCCCTTTCGGTTCGGCGGGGGCGAGGGTCGCGCGAAGAGCGGATCGAGGCGAAGCACACGAGCAGTTTACCCAGGTTCGGGCCGCACGGATGCGTAAAACCCTACTCCTGCTTTGCGGTTTGTATTGAGTTCTTGCTCGGGAGCGCGGAGTGCTACAGTACACCCCAGAAGCTAACGAGACCGAGCGTGAGCGTTCTCTCCCCCCCCTCCACGTTGCGCATGGGCCTCCTTTTGTATGCTCAAGGGGTCACCGACAGGTGGCAACGTAGACAAGGGTAAAAATGGAAAGGTGTTGCGGTTGGTACAACTACCTGCTACAGTGTATCATACCTAACCCTGACGGCAGGGGACAAGGGCATTAAATGCCCGTCTGCGTCATCTAAATAGTGCAAAAGGGACCGTCAGGGACGCCACTGCTCGCCACGATGGCAATCTTGTCAGTGCCGCTTGCCACCGCGCACCGCTGGCTGCACAGCCTCCCGCCACGTACGCCTGGAAGGGTCCCAGAGCGACACGTTGGTGGATGTGCTGGAGCGCGGGCACAGAGTGGGGGCTTGCCGTGGCAATCGCCTTGCCGCGGTCGTTGTCTTGTCGCGTCCGGGAGCTTGTCGCTCACTGGGCCTTGCCCGTGGCGCGTCGCGGCAAGTTCCTTGAGATGCCTTGGTTGGCCTTCCCGGCAAGCTCCTCTTGCCGGGGTATTGTCTCCTTGGCTTGGATACTTTGTCCTTGAATGGCTCCAAAGGAACCACGGAGGACCTTGGCAGTCACCCGGCAAGCCTTGCCGCAGGATGCTGCGACTGCCCATGCACAGGTTCGGGATACTAAGGTACCCCTACTCTAGTACACCGACAGGAGCCCCCGGGCCTGGGCCATACACGGTGCCGAGCGCTGTTGGGCCAGGCCCAAAACAGGGCACGGGCACACGTGGCCTAGGTTACGCCGTATCTCTCCCCTTATCCACTGCGCCCTCCCCGAACGGCATGCGTTGAATGCGGCATCGTGGGAGAGATCGTGGGTGGTTTCTTTATTCAGAAAGGAGGAACGTCTGCCCCCTCCCTCTTTATAAGCAGGGGAAACGGGGGCAGTTCGCCCATTCGCCGGTTGCTACTCCAATCTCGGAAATCTCCGCCGCTCCCTCGTCTTCCCAAAGCTGAAAGAGAGCAGCGCCCCGCTCCCCATCGCCACCAGCACCACCAACGCTGTCGACCTCCTCCACCACTTCCGCCATGGCTCCGAGAGCCGACAAGGGGAAGGTTGCGAAGTCGACCGAGGCGCAGCGGCTTGCGGCGCTGCGAAAGGAGCAGGCAGTCTTCCCCCCCAAGCTCGCCGTGAGGGAGCTGAGGGAGAACTACTACCTCTTCTGGTCGACGGAGACGCGAGTGCACCCGCGCACGAAGGTGCTTCCAGCCGCCGCTTGGAAGACGGCTCCAAATGGATATCCTTTCTTCGCCTTGTTCTTCTACTGCGGGCTCTGCCCGCCCTTCTCTGAGTTCTTCTGTGATATTATGAACACCTACAGGTTCCACCTCCTTGATTTCACCCCCAATGCTGTTCTGACCATGGCAGTTTTCGCACATCTCTATGAAAACTTTGTCGGAGTCCATCCCAATGTAGCCCTTTTTCGCCACTTCTTTATGCCCCGAGTAGAGAGAGGAGAGCCTTTATCCGGCGGAATCGCCTGGATCTCGAGGGCCGGCAAGAAGGACACTTATCTGGAGGGAGAGTTCCGCGGCAAGTGGGAGGAATGGAGAGTAGACTGGTGCTGGATTGACGAGGAGAACCCGCAGCCGTTTACCGCCCGGCGCCAAGCCCTAGTAGCACGCGGCAGCGATTGGAGTGACGTGGCCCCGGAAGACGATAGGCTGAAGATTGCCGTCACCCGGATCCTATGCCTCCGGCTTGCCGGGCTCACTGTAGGCGCTGTTGGCGCAGATTTTCTTCGTCGCCGCATTGCCCCCCCGCAGGAACGGGGGAGACCCACCTGGGAATTCAAGAATGCGGCGGATATCATGAGGCTGTGGCCGGGCCTCAACTTCAACTTCACTGTTCTGGAGCTTAACGCGATGCTCCAGGAGCTGTTCAAGTATGACCCTCAACATCCCGAAGTGTTCAGGTTGTCGGGGGGTGTCGTTCCGCTGTGCAACAACTCCGCGCTCGACCGCATCCGTGCAATGATGCCGCTGTGCGATTCGCATGGAATTGTCCCAACTTTGCAAGAGCCTGCAGACGACGTCGTGCGGGAGTTCTTTGACGGCTTGGTAGAAGTGCCGATCCGCTCCGACGAAAAGGATAGCCTCACCCACGACACCACCAATGCGGAGATGACACGCATCGCCACTAGGCTGGAAGAGGCGGCGGCAGCCGCAGTCGCGGGCGAATTTGGATTCACCGTGGAGGAGGCAGAGGCAGCAGAGGCGGCAAGCCGTGCCGAGCGAGAGGAGCCCGTCGGCGAGAAAGAGCTTGCCGGGCATGACGTCGAGCCGAGCGAGCCCGCCGAGGATACGAGCGGCTCGCTGGAGATCAACTCCTCTTCCTCCTCATCTTCAGGCAGCTCGCCGCAAGCAGAGCCTCCATCTTCACCAAGAAGGCGTCTCCGCAAGGCCGGGGACGTAGTGGGGCAGCGGGCAAGTGAACAGCCGCCGCGCCGCGCGACACGATCCACCGCGGCAAGCACTGTTGCCGCGGGAGCACCTCACGCTGCTGCGGCAACTGGAGCGGGGTCCACCAGGACCATCGCTTCTGCTCCTGCCGCTTCTCACGCTGCGGCGGCAGCCGGAGCGGGGTCGTCTCATACCACCGCCACTGTTCCCGCCAAGCGGCCAAGGGAAACCACTCCTCCGCCTCCTCGTGCCGGACGTGAGCCAGACTTCGAATTCTCCGCGTTCAGCTCCGATGAGGAAGAAGAAGAGTAAGATTCTCTTGTTGTTTTGTCTTGTATCTCACTTGCTTTACTCTGAACTTATTCCTTGTTAGGACTCTGGCCCAGAGAGCAGCGAAGAGAGCCAAGGTCCCGGTGATTGTCATCGAGGACGAACCCATCTTGCCGGACCCGGCAACTGTTCTCCAGAGCAGCCCCCAGCGTAAGTATATGGTTCACTTTCCGCTGTTAGGCACGCATGGATACTCTTTCTTTGCTGCCATCTGATTGTTGGTTTGTGTAGGAGCAGAGCAGCCCCACCAGGAGCGCCCGGAGGCTGCCCCCGAAGTGCCAAGGGAGAGTCGTCCGACAAGGGAGAATTCTCCGGCAAGGGACATCACCGGCGTCCCCCCGGCGGCGGAGACTACGACTGCTGAACCCAGTACAGGTAATCCTCTTGCTTCAAAACTTCCCTTGGGTTCTTCTTCTTTTTTGGATATTTGCTTGACTCTTCTCCCTTTTCCGGCCGTCAAACCCATCTGCTGTGGAGCCGATGGAGACCGAGGTTGTCGCCGACGACGCCGCTGCCATCGAAGAAGCAGCCGGTGCTGACGATCCCGCCGGCGCAGAGGCCGCCAAAGCTGCCGCCGCAGAAACAGGCGGGGGGTCTGGCGATCGCACTGATGGCCCTGAGGCCGCAGGAGAGCCAGGCGCTACGTCGACCGCCGACCCGTCCGCCGCTGCCGCAGCGCCAGGCTCCGAAGAGCCCCAGCCAGGCGTCTACTTGAAGGTCGGCGATGGTGTCTTCATCAACCTCCCCTGGGCGTCAAGCTCCAGGGCGCCGGTCGAGGGAGAGAGCTTCGACGGAGAGGTGCTCGCCTCCGCTGGGCTGACGCTGGTTGATGCACCGAGCAGCAGCAGCGGCGAGCCTGAGGAGGAGCGGCTGCTGCGGAAGCTGTTGTCGCTCTACCGCGCGCAGCAAGCCAGGCTGGAATCCCGCGAGGCGCTTGTCGCGAAGGCGGGAGTGGACATCGAGAAGCGCGCGGAGGAGCTCCGGGGTCTCAACCAGGAAGCTCTCCGGTCCCTGGCGGAGGAGCGGGAGCAACTCGCCGAAGAGCAGAAGGCCTTCTTCCTCGAGAAGGCCGAAATTGAAGAGCAACAGCGGCTTGCCGCTGAGAAGCTGTCTGCGCAGGAGGGCGAGCTGGCGCAGCGGAAAGTTAACCTTGACAGTCACGAGGAGGAGCTTGCCGCGCGTGAGCAACAATTCGGTGGAGCCCTTAAGCAAGCAGAGGATGCTGCCGCTGTTGCCGAGGCCACCAAGAAGGAGATGGAGACGAAGGTGGCGCAGCTGGAGGCCGATCTCAAGGCGAGTGGTGAAGAGCTTGCCGCGCTCAAGCGTGAATGGGAGAAGGACGCCCACAACAACTCAGAGCTGCAGGTTCATCTCGCCGAGAAGGGCAAAGAGCTTAGCGCCACCAAGGACTCCAACGCAGATCTTGAGTTGAAGCTGACCACTTTGACCAAGACACTGGATGGCGCCAGGGAGCAGGAGGCGACCTTGAAGTAGGAGATCAAGGCCGACAAGGCACTGCTGGCGAGTGCTGCCGCCGCCCAGAATGCTTTTAGGGAAAATGTGGACCACTGGACGGGGGGTCTCGTGAATGCTGCCGCAGATATCGACAAGGAGCTGGCGCAGCTGGGGGTGGAGGATCTCGGGTATCCATCTGATGAGAACCTCCAACCCAGCGCCAAGCTCACCTTGTTCTTCAAAGGCGTGGCGACGGCCCTCCAGCGGCTCCGGGAGAAGATCCCAAAGCAGCTGGCCAACGAGTCGCGCAAGATCTACGCGGGAGATCTTCAAAAGGTGTTGATGAAGGTGGCCTTCTGCAACCTGGGCCTCAACCTCACCAACGTCCTCAAGACCCTGCCGCCGGATGCTGATCTGGAGGCGCTCAAGACCCCTGCCGCACCCATTGTGGACAAGGTGAGCGGGATCAAGAGGATTGAGGGCGATCGCGTGGACTAGGCCGCCCGTTTTCTTCTTTTCTTGTCGCTGCTGGTCATGTTATGAGAACAATCGGTTAGAGCCGCGACAAGCTACCTTGTAATATAACTCTATTCCGGTGTAATGATTGCAACGTTATTCCCTTTACTTGATTCCTCCCTTTGTATGTTTTTGCCCTACGCTTTTAGGGAACTTGCCGGTGCAGGCACCTTAGCCGCGAGCGCTGAGTGCGGGACGTCAGCAGCCTGCTGGCGGTGCCGTTACCGACAAGAAACCTTGTCGCAACTAGTCGCAGCTCACTTAAGTTGTTGAGCGGACTCGAAACAAAATAAGGGCGCAACTAGCTACGAGTTGGTTCCTCCGCACACAGGTTTTCCATACAAAGTGCGGTCGTTCAAGGGAGATAACTTAAAAATTTAAAAAATCTGATTGCTCAAACTTTGGCAACTTAGCTTTTCTGTTGTTTGCTTCCCGGTAAGGCGAAACTTTCTTGAACGACGCCTGGTCCATACCATTATCTTCTCCTTTCCCCCCCGGCAAACTTGTGGGTGAGGGAACCTTCCTTTCCTTGAGAAAAAAGAAAGAAGAGAAAATAAAGATATGGAGCCTTTCGACTCGTTATTGCTTACCGGGGAGTAGGTGCTGCACAAAGTGTCAGATCACATATGCAAAAAATAGATAGCATGAAATTGACAAGATGTGCGGAGCATATGAGCTTTACTTATGCACGGGGTCTGCGCCGGACTTTGTACGAAGGATTACATGCAACAACGGCAAGACTAGTACAAAAGGTGGTTGCCGGAACAGGTTCCGGCAACCGCGCCTTACGGGTAAAACTTACGAAGATGCTCAATGTTCCAGGAATTGCTCACCGGAATGCTATCTTCGGTCTCAAGGCGGACAGCGCCAGGCCTAGTGACTCGTTTCACCCGGTAAGGGCCTTCCCACTTCGGCGTCAACTTGTTGGAATTCTTGGCGGACTGAACACGCCGAAGAACAAGGTCGCCTTCCTCGAGACTTCTGGCGTTAACTTTGCGGCTATGATAGTGGCACAAAGCTTGCTGGTAGCGAGCAGCTCGTACAGCAGCCTGAAGACGGTCTTGCTCAAGGAGTAGCGCGTCATCTTGTCGCAGCTGCTCTTGCTCAAGCTCATCATAAGCGAGCACTCGAGGTGACCCGTATACGAGTTCTGTGGGGAGAACTGCCTCTGCTCCATAGACTAGAGCGAAAGGTGCTGGACAGTGGCTCGATTTGGCGTCGTCCTGATCGACCAAAGAACCACTGGCAGCTCCTCGATCCAGTTTCTTCCGCACTTGTGCAGCCTGTCGAAAGTTCTGGTCTTGAGCCCACGCAACACTTCAGCATTTGCCCTCTCCGCTTGACCGTTGCTTCTCAGGTGAGCAACAGAAGTGAAGTAGACCTTGGCGCCAAGATCTTGGACGTACTGCATGAAGGTGCGGCTCGTGAATTGCGTACCGTTGTCGGTGATTATCCTGTTAGGGATCCCGAAGCGGCAAACAATCGACCTGAAGAACTTGACTGCTGACTGTGCTGTCACCTTCCTCACTGCTTCCACTTCCGGCCACTTTGTGAACTTGTCGATTGCAACGTACAAGTACTCAAAGCCCCCAACTGCTCGGGGAAAGGGGCCGAGGATGTTGAGCCCCCAGACCGAAAATGGCCAGGATAAAGGGATCGTTTGGAGAGCTTGAGCTGGTTGGTGTATCTGCTTGGAATGGAACTGGCACGCTTCACACTTGGTTACTTGTGCAGTTGCATCCTGGAGGGCTGTCGGCCAAAAGAAACCTTGCTGGAATGCTTTGCCGGCAAGTGCTCTTGCGCCAATGTGGTGACCACATATGCCTCCATGTATCTCTGCCAACATCTTTTGTCCGTCTTCCCGGTGAATACACTTCAATTTCACACCATTGAGTCTTCTTCTGTATAGTGTGTTGTCGACAAACTGGTACATACTTGACTGCCGGGCTACTCTTTCCGCTTCTTCTTGCTCTTCGAGAAGTTCTCCTGTCTGAAGGAAACGGACAATCTGCTGTGCCCATGCTGGAGCTTGTGGCTCGACAACAAGGACTAAAGGCAAATCTGCTGCTGCGGGAACATCCGCTTCTACGGCGAGAACCTGCGGCTCCGCCGGAGCTTGACGTTCCCCGGCAAGCTTGCCGGAGCAAAATTTGTCGGGAGCTTCTGCTTCGACGGAACAAACCCTAGGGCTTGCCGGAGCAGACTGCTCCTCAGCGCTCTTGGCGTTGATCTTGGCGACCTTCTTGGCGGCGGCTTCGGGAAGCTCTGCCGGAAAATAGTCACCAGAAATCAACTTCCTCTTCTTGCTCTGTCCAGTTGATGGCGTTACAGACGGTTGAGTCAGCTTGAGCACAAAGATCCCTGGTTCCACAGGTAACTTAAGTGCGGCGCACTTTGATAGGCCATCAGCAATGGCGTTCTGAGCTCTTGGAAGATGCTCCATCTGTAGGCCGTCAAAGTGCTCTTCTAGCTTTCTCACTTCGTCGACGTAGGCTTCCATCAACGGACTCTGATAGCTCTTGTTCACTTGGCGGACGACAAGCTGCGAGTCACCCCTGACAATGAGCTTCTTGATCCCAAGGTCTGCCGCGATCCTAAGACCGGCAAGCAAGCCTTCATACTCTGCAGTATTGTTTGTTGCTTGCTCCTTGGGAAAGTGCATCTGGACTACGTACTTGAGGTGCACTCCGGTGGGTGCGACAAGCAGCACGCCAGCGCCAGCGCCTTGCAGCGAAAAGGCACCATCAAAGTACATCAGCCACTCTTTGCTTGCTTCTTTGACGGGGATGCTCGTTTCAGGAATTTCTTCATCTGGTGTTGGCGTCCATTCTGCTATGAATTCTGCCAATGTTCTGCTTTGGATAGTTGAAGTACTCTCAAACTTTAGGCCAAAGCTTGATAGTTCCAGTGCCCACTCAACAATCCTGCCTGTCGCTTCTGGATTCTATAGTATCCTCTTCAGCAGAAAACGAGTGACAACTGTGATCTCATGTGCTTGGAAGTAATGGCGCAGCTTTCTCGAGGCCATGAGAAGGCCGAAAAGCAATTTCTGCACGCCAGCGTACCTTGACCTAGCCCCCTACAGAAGGGAACTGACAAAGTAAACTGGGCACTGTACCATTCTCTTCTGTATCTCCTCGCGCGTCTGCGCAGATCCATCCTTGTCGGGACCAGAGCTTGTCGGGGAAGCCCCCTGCTTGTCGCTGGATGCGCCTGCCGCGGTTGCTGGCTCGTCATCTGCCTCCCTCTCTGCTACTAACGCAGCACTAACCACTTGATTGGTTGCCGCTATATACATCAGCAACTTCTCTTGTGGCTTAGGTGCGACAAGTGTTGGAGCAGAGGACAGGTATCTCTTCAAGTCTTGCAGCGCAGCCTCTGCTTTTGGAGTCCATTTCATTGGACCTTCCTTTTTCAATATTTTGAAAAATGGCAGGGCGCGCTCAGCAGACCTAGAGATAAACCTGCTGAGAGCAGCCACGCAACCGGCAAGTCTTTGTACATCTTTGACGCGCTTTGGTGCTTCAATCTGCTCAATGGCCTTGATCTTGTCGGGATTGGCTTCGATTCCCCGCTGAGACACGAAGAACCCGAGAAGCTTGCCGGAGGGGACTCCAAACACACACTTCTCGGGGTTGAGCTTGAGGCTGATCTTGCGCAGATTTGCAAAGGTCTCGTCTAAATCTTGAATCAGAGTTGCCTTGTCCTTGCTCTTGACCACTATGTCATCCATGTAGGCTTCCACATTTCTGTGTATTTGTGGCTCAAGAGCGACATGGACTACTCTTGCAAATGTTGAACCAGCATTTTTTAAACCGAAAGGCATCCGTATGAAACAATACGTGCCACATGGAGTGATGAATGCGGTCTTCTCCTCATCCTCTTCTACCATGAAGATCTGATGGTATCCTGAGTATGCGTCAAGAAATGAAAGCAAATCACATCCGGCCGTGGAGTCAACAATCTGGTAAATGCGCGGCAAAGGAAATGGGTCTTTGGGACAAGCTTTGTTAACATCGGTAAAGTCGATACAAAGTCTCCATTTCCCGTTCGCCTTGCGCACGACTACAGGATTGGCCAACCACATAGGATGGAGCACTCCTCTGACAAGGCCTGCTGCTTCCAACTTCTTGATCTCTTCTGCGATGAATTCTTGGCGCTCCACTGCTTGCTTCCTGGCCTTCTGCTTGACGGGCCGCACATGAGGACAAACGGCAAGATGGTGCTCAATTACTTTCCTGGGAACACCAGGGATGTCAGATGGTTGCCACGCAAACACGTCGACGTTCGCCCGCAGGAAAGCAATGAGCGCGCTTTCCTATTTAGGGTCGAGAGTGGCACCGATGGTGAAGGTACCACCAGTGCCGTCCTCCTTGGCGGACACCTTCTTGGTCTCTGGCGGAGCTGCCATTGTCTTCTCACACTTGTCGGTGGAGCTCGATGGTGCGTCCTCGACGGCAGCGCAGCACTCCGAAGAGGTGCGCTTGCCGGAGTGGGCATCAGAACTCTTGTCGGACTTGGTCTTCTTCTTCCTCCCGGGAGCTTCAACGGCAGGTGACTTGCGATCTGTTGTGGCTGCCGCTTCCCGGTAGATCTTGTCGGCGCAGATAAGAGCATCCTTCTTGTCACCAGGGACAGAGATGACGCTTATCGGGCCTGGCATCTTCAGCATGTTGTATGCGTAGTGAGAGGCTGCCATGAACTTGGCGAGTGCTGGACGGCCGAGTATCCCATTGTAAGGCAATGGAAAATCGGCAACGTCAAAAGTGACCCTCTCAGTCCTGAAGTTCACCTCGCTGCCAAATGTTACTGGCAACGTGACCTTCCCCTTCGGCTTGCTCCTTCCCGGGTTGATTCCTTGGAATGTGCCGGTCTCTTCAAGCTCGCTGTCAGGGATCTGGAGTTTCTGGAGTACAGCGGAGGAGATCAGGTTCAAGCCGGCCCCACCGTCAACTAGCATCTTAGTGACCTTGAGGTTGCGGATAGTTGGTGAAACCAACATCAGCAAGCACCCGACCGCAGTTGTGCGATCAAGGTGGTCTTCAATATCAAAGATGATAGGCGTGCTGGACCATTTCAGAAGCTTGCGTGACTCGACAGGCGGTTCTGCCGCATTGACTTCCCGCACCCACTGCTTGAGTTGGCGGTGCGAAATATGCAGAGAAGCACCGCCGTCAACGCACGAGACCTCTGTGGCTTTCTGGAACTCCTTCTCACTGGTCTCGACATCATCCATGTCTTCGTCGTCGTCATCGTCTTCATCCCTGTCGCGGCCGCAGGGAGGTCTGTCTCCTTGCCGCTGCTTGGCCTTGCCGCGGCGTCCTCCCCGGCCGGCGCGCTTCTTGCCGGATTCTCCAGCGCCTCCTTGGGCCCTCTCCTTGTCGGGTCACTCATATTCAGCCTTTTGCTGCTGGACAAGCTGTTCGACCTTCTTGCAGCTCTGGAGGTCATGGCCCTTGGTGCGGTGGATCTTGCAGTACTGCTTGTCGGTGTCGTCCTGCTTGTCGGCGACCGCCACAGTCTGGCAGTTGGTGCTTGCGGCAATCTCCTTGCCAGAGCTACCAGTTTTGGCTTTCTTGGCGCCACCTTCGTTGCCGGACTGCTCAATGACTAGCACATCTTTGCCTTTCTTCTTCCTGCTGTTCCGCCGCCGGTTTTTCTTTGCCGGGGCAGCATCCTCGCTGTCAGATCCTCCTGCTCCTGTATTCTCTCCAGGGAGTTTCCTCCCTTCCTCAGCACGTGCACACTTGTCGGCCAGGGCATACAGCTCACTGACGTCTCTGACCTTGCACATCGCCATCTCCTCCCGCTCCTGCGGTTACGCACGTTCTGATGGAACGCGCTGATGACCGCGGCAGGGTGGACATCTGGGATGTTGTGCCGTACACGGCTGAATCTCTGAATGTACTTGCGCAGGGGCTCTCCTTCCTTCTGGGCGAGCAGATGAAGGTCACTCTCTTGGCCATGGGGTTTGTGGCCGGCTGTAAAGGCGCTGACAAACTGATGGCATAGGTCTGCCCAGGAGGATATGGAGTCGTCCGGCAAGTGCATGAGCCAGGACCTGACGTTGGGCTTGAGCACCAGCGGGAAGTAGTTGGCAAGGATCTTGTCGTCCTGCCCCCCGGCAGCCTGCACCACGATGGTGTAGATGCCGAGGAACTCCGACGGATGCGACTTGCCGTCGTACTTCTCTGGTACGTCTGGCTTGAAATTCTTCGTGCCGGGCCACTGGACTTGCCGCAGCTCACGAGTAAACGCAGGGCAACCTACCGCGTACGGCAAGTCGCCTAGTTCCCCTGGCGCATGCATGTCGACAAAGGGCCCAGCGCACTGGTCCGATTGATGTCGCGCTTCTCTTTGGCGCTCGATGCGAGTATGAGCATCCTCTTGCTGTCGTTCGTGAAGAACTTGGCGCTGATCGCGACGAGCTCGTGGATCTGATGACGTGGTGGAGTCGCTGTCGAGGTGGATCCGGCGAGTCGGCGATCTTGGCCTTCGGGGCGGAGAGTGCGCAGTGGTTGCACCCCCACCGGTCTTGTCGCCATCGGCTCGTGCCTGGCTGACTTGCCGCGGCTGCGACGTGCTCGGCTGCCGTTGAGTGTCGCCGTTGGCGAAGCCGATGAGACTGTGAATGGTGGCCCTCCAGTCGTCGATCTTGTCTGCCGTCGGAGGGTAGTCCAGGAGCAGTTGAGCTCGCGCCAAAGCTTCTGCTGTAGTGGCGGGTGGCGGTGGCGAACGCTGCGAGGAGCGGGATATGCTTGGACTTCTAACTATGTTAGAAGGAGCAGTATCCCGTCCAGGCGACCGTGCCTCGCTCGTGCCAGCATGTTGGCGTGCATGCTGGTCTTGAGCACTCCGAGATCCACCAGCTCGATCTTGGTCCAGCAAACGCATGGTACTGTGAGCACCATTACGCTGCCGGTCCCGCACCTCCTGAGATGGGCGCGGTGCATATACGGACGCCGAGGTCTTGGAGTGCGCCCGGTCGTTGTGGGAGCCGGCTACGCCGCCGATGGGTAGCGCAGCCTTGTCCTTGGACCTGGCAGCACCGTGAGCTCCCTCGTCGACGCCCGTTCTTCCGCCGACGTCTGCCCCATCAGCTGTTTGCTCCGGCGGTGGTGGGTTCGGCGCGGATGGAGCAGCCGCCTCCGAAGCCTTCTTCTTCGGTGGCATGTCGATGAAGATGATGAAGATCTAGCTCGTGTGAACACCGGATCTGGTTCACACAACCTCGACGCCCCCTACCTGGCGCGCCAAAGATGCCAGGGTACCGATCCACGAGCACCTATGGGACCGGCGGACCGAGTCCCTTTTGGTTCGGCGGGGGCGAGGGTCGCGCGAAGAGCGGATCGAGGCGAAGCACACGAGCAGTTTACCCAGGTTCGGGCCGCACGAATGCGTAAAACCCTACTCCTGCTTTGCGGTTTGTATTGAGTTCTTTCTCGGGAGCGCGGAGTGCTACAGTACACCCCAGCAGCTAACGAGACCGAGCGTGAGCGTTCTCTCCCCCCCCCCCTCCACGTTGCGCATGGGCCTCCTTTATATGCTCAAGGGGTCACCGATAGGTGGCAACGTAGACAAGGGTAAAAATGGAAAGGTGTTGCGGTTGGTACAACTGCCTGCTACAGTGTATCATACCTAACTCTGACGGCAGGGGACAAGGGCATTAAATGCCTGTCTGCGTCGTCTAAATAGTGCAAAAGGGACCGCCAGGGACGCCACCGCTCGCCACGATGGCAATCTTGTCAGTGCCGCTTGCCACCGCGCACCGCTGGCTGCACAGCCTCCCGCCACGTATGCCTGGAAGGGTCCCAGAGCGATACGTTGGTGGATGTGCTGGAGCGCGGGCACAGAGTGGGGGCTTGCCGCAGCAAGCGCCTTGCCGCGGTCGTTGTCTTGTCGCGCCCGGGAGCTTGTCGCTCACCGGGCCTTGCCGGGACGCGTGGTGCGTCGCGGCAAGTTCCTTGAGATGCCTTGGTTGGCCTTCCCGGCAAGCTCCTCTTGCCGGGGTCTTGTCTCCTTGGCTTGGATACTTTGTCCTGGAATGGCTCCAAAGGAACCACGGAGGACCTTGGCGGTCACCCGGCAAGCCTTGCCGCGGGATGCTGCGACTTCCCGTGCACAAGTTTGGGATACTAAGGTACCCCTACTCTAGTACACCGACACCTGATGACAAGCCAAGCAATTGTTTCATACTTTTGATGTTCTCAAACTTTTTCAATCTTCACACAATACATGAGCGTGAGCCATGGACTCACTATAGGTGGAATAGAATGTTGGTTGTGGAGAAGACAAAAAGGAGAAGATAGTCTCACATCAACTAGGCGTATCAACGGGCTATGGAGATGCCATCAATAGATATCAATGTGAGTGAGTAGGGATTGCCATGCAACAGATGCACTAGAGCTATAAGTGTATGAAAGCTCAAAAAGAAACTAAGTGGGTGTGCATCCAACTTACTTGCTCACGAAGACCTAGGGCATTTTGAGAAAGCCCATCATTGGAATATACAAGCCAAGTTCTATAATGAAAGAATCCCACTAGTATATGAAAGTGACAACATAGGAGACTCTCTATCATGAAGATTATGGTGCTATTTTGAAGCACAAGTGTGGTAAAAGGATAGTAGCATTGCCCCTTCTCTCTTTTCTCTCATTTTTTTATTTTTTTATTTGGGCCTTTCTCTTTTTTATGGCCTCTTTTCTCTTCTTTTTTTATTTGGGCTTCTTTGGCCTCTTTTATTTATTTATTTTTATCCAGAGTCTCATCTCGACTTGTGGGGGAATCATAGTCTCCATCATCCTTTCCTCACCGGGACAATGCTCTAATAATGATGATCATCACACTTTTATTTTCTTACAACTCAAGAATTACAACTCGATACTTAGGACAAGATATGACTCTATATGAATGCCTCCGACGGTGTACCGGGATGTGCAATGACTCATGAGTGACATGTATGAAAGAATTATGGACGATGGCTTTGCCACAAATACAATGTCAACTACATGATCATGCATAGAAATATGACAATGATGGAGCGTGTCATAGTAAACGGAACGGTGGAAAGTTGCATGGCAATATATCTCAGAATGGCTATGGAAACGCCATAATAGGTAGGTATGGTGGCTGATTTGAGGAAGGTATATGATGGGTTTATGATACCGGCGAAAGCTGCATGGTATTAGAGAGGCTAGCAATGGTGGAAGGGTGAGAGTGCGTATAATCCATGGACTCAACATTAGTCATAAAGAACTCACATACTTATTGCAAAAATCTATTAGTTATCGAAACAAAGTACTACGCGCATGCTCCTAGGGGGATAGATTGGTAGGAAAAGACCATCGCTCATCCCGGACCGCCACTCATAAGGAAGACAATCAATAAATAAATCATGCTCAGACTTCATCACATAAAGGTTCACCATACGTGCATGCTACAGGAATCACAAACTTTAACACAAGTATTTCTCAAATTCACAACTACTCGACTAGCATGACTCTAATATCACCATCTTCATATCTCGAAACAATCATCAAGTATCAAACTTCTCATAGTATTCAATGCACTCTATATGAAAGTTTTTATTATATCCCTCTTGGATGCCCATCACATTTAGGACTAATTTCATAACCAAAGCAAATTACCATGCTGTTCTAAATACTCTCAAAATAATATAAGTGAAGCATGAGAGTTCATCTATTTCTATAAAATAAAACCACCACCGTGCTCTAAAAGGATATAAGTGAAGCAGTAGAGCAAATGACAAGCTACTCCGAAAGATATAAGTGAAGATCAATGAATAGTCAAATAATTATGAAACTATATGAAGACTCTCTGACATTAAAGAATTTTAGATCTTGGTATTTTATTCAAACAACAAGCAAAACTAAATAAAATAAATTGTCGCTCCAAGAAAAACACATATCATGTGGTAAATAAAAATATAGCTCCAAGTAAAGTTATCGATGAACGAAGACGAAAGACGGGATGCCTTCCGGGGAATCCCCAAGCTTAGGCTCTTGCCACGCCTTGTTCCATAATCCATCAAATCTTTACCCAAAACTTGAAAACTTCACAACACAAAACTTAAATAGAAAACTCGTAAGCTCCGTTAGTATAAGAAAATAAATCACCACTTAGGTACTGTTGTGAACTCATTCTAAATTCATATTGGTGTAATATCTACTGTATTCCAACTTATCTATGGCTTATACCCTCCGATACTACTCATAGATTCATCAAAATAAGCAAACAACACGATGAAAACAGAATCTGTCAAAAACAGAACAGTCTGTAGTAATCTGGATCAAACGTATACTTCTGGAACTCATAAAATGCTCAAATAAATTGCCGACGCGATAAATTTATCTATTAATCATCTTCAAAAAATATTAACTAAATAACACTCTCCAATAAAAAATGGCAGCAATTCTCGTGAGCGCTGAAGTTTCTGTTTTTTACAGCAAGATCAACAAGACTTCCCCCAAGTCTTCCCAATGGTTCTACTTGGCACAAACACTAATTAAACACATAAAACCACATATAAACAGAGGCTAGATGAATTATTTATTACTAAACAGTAACAAAAAGCAAGGAACAAAAATAAAATTGGGTTGCCTCCCAACAAGCGCTATCGTTTAACGCCCCTAGCTAGGCATGATGATTTCAACGATGCTCACATAAAAGATAAGAATTGAAACATAAAGAGAGCATCATGAAGAATATGACTAGCACATTTAAGTCTAAAATACTTCCTATGGATAGGGATTTTGTGAGCAAACAACTTATGGGAACAAGAATCAACTTGCATAGGAATGTAAAACAAGCATAACTTCAAAACTTTAAGCACATAGAGAGGAAACTTGATATTATTGCAATTCCTACAAGCATATGTTCCTCCCTCATAATAATTTTCAGTAGCATCATGAATGAATTCAACAATATAACCAGCACCTAAAGTGTTCTTTTCATGATCTACAAGCATAGAAATTTTATTACTCTCCGCATAAGCAAAATTCTTCTCATTCGGAACAGTGGGAGTATCATAAGAAACTTGAATACTATAAATTGTTTCCACATTAAAATAGTAATGTTCAGAAAAAAGGTAATCATAATCATGACAAGTTTTATAAATATAATCATCACTACTTTTTATAGCATATGTATCATCACAATAATTATCATAAGTAGGAGGCATGCTATCATCATTATAAATTTGCATATCAAAACTTGGGAGACTAAAAATATCATCTTCATTAAATGTAGCCTCCCCAAGCTCGGGACAAACATTAATTGCAGCAAATAAATTCTCAAAAACATCATATTCATAAAACATAGCATCCCCAAGCTTGAGCCTTTTCATATCATAAGCATAATCACTCTCATCATTAATAGTATGGATAGCACCCATAGTATAGCAATTATCATATTCTTCCAAGCAAGTGCCAAAAAGATTTTCAAGATCATAAGAAGTATCATTATCTTCCACAATTATATTTTCATGAGGCACAATAGTAATAGGAGCAGCATTATTTGGGAGAGATATATTTTTACCTCTCTTCCTTTTTCTTTTCTTCTTCTTTACCACATCATGTGTGGGTTCAATCCTCTTTTTGGAGCTCCTTATTAATGAGATTAGTTGAATAGGAGGCTCCTCCTCGTTACCTAATTCATCATAAGAAATAATAGGAGGGTATTGGGAAGTCTCTTCCCTTTCATTAGTATTCTCTTCATCTTCTATTTGTTTTCTTTTCTTTATGTAATTGGCAATATAAGGATTTTCAATGCAATTTACCGCACAATACACATAAATTTCCTCTAGATCAAATCCAAGAAGTTTATAATGAGCAAATTCTGGAAGATAGTTAGTTATACATTTGATTTCTTTGTAGCCCATAAGCAAACTAAGTTCATTATAATATGCAAGGGAAATCAAGTCATCATAATTTTTGGACACGATTAGATCATGAAAGAACTTGCATCGGATAGCTAAATGACCCTGTTCATT